>NW_017619472.1:10000-12639 GCF_001879475.1 Ipomoea nil
TAAGTTGCGGACTCATGCGGTACGAGGGTGCCTAAGTTGCGGACTCATGCGGTACGAGGGTGCCTAAGTTGCGGACTTATGCGGAACAAGGGTGCCGAGGTTGCGGAATTATGCGGTACGAGTGTACCCAAGTTGCGGACTTGTGCGGAACGAGGGTGCCCAAGTTGCGGACTTATGCGGAACGAGGGTGCCGAGGTTACGGAATTATGCGGTACGAGGGTGCCGAGGTTGCGGACTTATGCGGTACGAGGGTGCCCAAGTTGCGGAATTATGCGGTACGAGGGTGCCGAGGTTGCGGACTTATGCGGTACGAGGGTGCCCAAGTTGCGGAATTATGCGGTACGAGGGTGCCGAGGTTGCGGACTTATGCGGTACGAGGGTGCCCAAGTTGCGGAATTATGCGGTACGAGGGTGCCGAGGTTGCGGACTTATGCGGTACGAGGGTGCCCAAGTTGCGGACTTATGCGGAACGAGGGTGCCGAGGTTGCGGCATTATGCGGTACGAGGGTGCCCAAGTTGCGGACTTGTGCGGAACGAGGGTGCCCAAGTTGCGGACTTATGCGGAACGAGGGTGCCGAGGTTACGGAATTATGCGGTACGAGGGTGCCGAGGTTGCGGACTTATGCGGTACGAGGGTGCCCAAGTTGCGGAATTATGCGGTACGAGGGTGCCGAGGTTGCGGACTTATGCGGTACGAGGGTGCTTTAGTTGCGGAATTATGCGGTACGAGGGTGCCGAGGTTGCGGACTTATGCGGTGGCCCAAGTTGCGGACTTATGCGGAACGAGGGTGCCGAGGTTGCGGACTTATGCGGTACGAGGGTGCCCAAGTTGCGGACTTATGCGGAACGAGGGTGCCGAGGTTGCGGCATTATGCGGTACGAGGGTGCCCAAGTTGCGGTACGAGAGTGCCCAAGTTGCGGAAAGTTGCGGTACGAGAGTGCCCAAGTTGCGGAAAGTTGCGGTACGAGGGTGCCCAAGTTGCGGACTTATGCGGAACGGGGAAACGAGGTTGCGGAATTATGCGGTACGAGGGTGCCCAAGTTGCGGACTTATGCGGAACGGGGGTGCCGAGGTTGCGGAATTATGCGGTACGAGGGTGCCCAAGTTGCGGAAAGTTGCGGTACGAGGGTGCCCAAGTTGCGGAAAGTTGCGGTACGAGGGTGCCCAAGTTGCGGAAAGTTGCGGTACGAGGGTGCCCAAGTTGCGGACTTATGCGGTACGGGGGTGCCGAGGTTGCGGAAAGTTGCGGAACGGGGTGGCCGAGGTTGCGGAAAGTTGCGGTACGGGTGTGCCGAGGTTGCGGAAAGTTGCGGTACGGGGGTGCCGAGGTTGCGGAAAGTTGCGGTACGGGGGTGCCGAGGTTGCGGAAAGTTGCGGTACGGGGGTGCCGAGGTTGCGGAAAGTTGCGGTACGGGTGTGCCGAGGTTGCGGAAAGTTGCGGTACGGGTGTGCCGAGGTTGCGGACTTATGCGGTACGAGGGCGCCGAGGTTGCGGAAAGTTGCGGTACGGGTGTGCCGAGGTTGCGGAAAGTTGCGGTACGGGGGTGCCGAGGTTGCGGAAAGTTGCGGTACGGGTGTGCCGAGGTTGCGGAAAGTTGCGAAACGGGGTGGCCGAGGTTGCGGAAAGTTGCGGTACGGGGGTGCCGAGGTTGCGGACTTATGCGGTACGAGGGGCGCCCAAATTGCGCACAGTTGCGGACGGATGCGGAAAATATCACGCAACAGAGGTTCACCCGCCAGCCACCCCAGTACTTTTACGACGGTTCTGTGTTATGCCTTGGCCTATGTCGTTTTACGTCGTTCTCGTGCCAAAATGGCATATACATTTGTTTTAGAGCTTATTGTACTACTTAATTAGTGAGGCAAACGAAATGCCATATATTCCTCTCACATTCCCAACAATCCCAAGTACTTGGCTAAGTCAGACAAGGAACTTTGCGGACAGCTGGGCATAAATTTGGACATCGTCGTTTTCAATGAAATAATCATCCAAACGCTTTGAAATTTACCAAGCATTGTTAAAATGCTCTAAACTAAAGGACCATGCAATAACATTTGAAAAAAAATGCACGGAACCACCGAAATGACCGTGTGATTTACGGGACAAACCGTGTCTACTGGCTGTCACTGGGGTTTTTTTTTTTTTAAACTACTATAGGGGGGGTATGGTAGTTGAGGTGCCGGTCGACTTTTTTCGGAAACGTGTTGGGACGGGCCCCCTCGTCCTGTAGGCCTCGTATGAGTGTTCCCGCCGCTCATACGTATTTTTGGGGACCGGCATAGACCCATCGGAGTCGGAAGGCGGGGCGGCGCACCACAGGACGGAGACGGACATGCAAAAAAACATCATTGGCACGTGAATTCGGTCAATCGAGCAAACGTGAATCTGCAATATACCGTCAGTAGGTTGTGAGTTGCCGAGGCACGTGTCCAATCGTCTAGTAAGCTGTTCGTTAACGAATTATGGTGCGCCGTAGGGGCGGAGGGCGGGCGTTCGCAATGAACCCGCCCAGCGTAGCGCAGTGCAGCGTACGTGCCGTCGGGCGTGGGGGTTGACCGACCTCGCAAGAGGATAGAAGTATTGTATTGCTCGAGGCATTTCATTCCTCGAGGGCTTCCTCCATAGCACTCGTTCGAC
>NW_017619473.1:0-8195 GCF_001879475.1 Ipomoea nil
TGTTTCCTATCTCTTCTCGCCGAGTCCTCAGTCGAGGCGACTCCTTAGGCTTTTTCTTTTCTTAGAAACAGTTTAGGTTAGTGCCCCGTTTCTTTAATTTCTCGCCGACTCCCTCAGTCGAGGCGATCCTTTTGGCTTTTTCACGGAAACGACTAAGGACTGGCCCTTGTTTCCTATCTCTTCTCGCCGAGTCCCTCAGTCGAGGCGACTCCTTAGGCTTTTTCTTTTCTTAAAAAGTTTAGGGTCAGTGCCCCGTTGTTTCTTTAATTTCTCGCCGAGTCCCTAAGTCGAGGCGACTCCTTTTGGATTTTTTCACAGAAACGACTAAGGGTCTGGGCCCTTGGTTCCTATCTCTACGCACCGAGTCCCTCAGTCGAGGCGACTCCTTAGGCTTTTTCTTTTCATAGAAACGGTTTAGGGTCAGTGCCCGTTGTTTCTTTAATTTCTCGTCGAGCTCGAGGCGACTCCTTTTGCTTTTTCACGGAAACGAATAAGGGTCTGGGACCTTTGTTCCTATCTCTTCTCACGAGTCCCTCAGTCGAGGCGACTCCTTAGGCTTTTTATTTTCTTACAAACGGTTTAGGGTCAGTGCCCCGTTGTTTCATTAATTTCTCGCCGAGTCCCTCAGTTGAGGCGACTCCTTTTGGCTTTTTCACAGAAACGACTAACGGTCTTGGCCCTTCTTTCTATCTCTTCTCGCCGTCCCTCAGTGGAGGCGACTCCTTTTGGTTTTTCACGGAAAGACTAAGGGTCTAGCCTTGTTTCCTATCTCGTCTCGCCGAGTCCCTCAATCGAGGCGACTCCTTAGGCTTTTTCTTTTCTTAGAAACGGTTTAGGGTCAGTGCCCATTGTTTCTTTAATTTCTCGCCGAGTCCCTCAGTCGAGGCGACTCCTTTTGGCTTTTTCGCGGAAACGACTAAGGGTCGGCCCTTGTTTCCTATCTCTTCTCGCCGAGTCCCTCAGTCGAGGCGACTCCTTAGGCTTTTTCTTTTCTTAGAAACAGTTTAGGTTCAGTGCCCGTTGTTTATTAATTTCTCGCCGAGTCCTCAATCGAGGCGATTCCTTTTGGCTTTTTCACGGAAACGACTAAGGGTCTCGGCCCTTGTTCCTATCTCTTCTCGCCGAGTCCCTCAGTCGAAGCGACTCCGTAGGCTTTTCTTTTCTTAGAAACGTTTAGGGTCAGTGCCCTTGTTTGTTTAATTTCTCGCCGAGTCCCTCAGTCGAGGCGACTCCTTTTGGCTTTTTCACTTAACGACTAAGGGTCTGGGCCCTTGTTTCCTATCTCGTCTCGCCGAGTCCCTCAGTCGAGGGACTCCTTAGGCTTTTTCTTTTCTTAGAAACAGTTTAGGGTCAGTGCCCCGTTGTTCTTTAATTCTCACCGAGTCCCTCAGTCGAGGCGACTCCTTTTGGCTTTTTCGCCGGAAACGACTAAGGGTCTGGGCCTTGTTTCCTATCTCTCTCGCCGAGTCCCTCAGTCGAGGCGACTCCTTAGGCTTTTTTCTTTTCTTAGAAACAGTTTAGGGTCAGTGCCCCGTGTTTCTTTAATTTCTCGCCGAGTCCCTCAGTCGAGGCGATTCCTTTTGGCTTTTTCACGGAAACGACTAAGGTCTCGGCCCTTGTTTCCTATCTCTTCTCGCCGAGTCCCTCAGTCGAAGCAACTCCTTAGGCTTTTTCTTTTCTTAGAAAGTTTAGGGTCAGTGCCCTGTTGTTTCTTTAATTTCTCGTCGAGTCCCTCAGTCGAGGCGACTCCTTTTGGCTTTTTCACGGAAACGACTAAGGGTCTGGGCCCTTGTTTCCTATCTCTTCTCGCCGAGTCCCTCAGTCGAGGCGACTCCTTAGGCTTTTTCTTTTCTTAGAAACAGTTTAGGTCAGTGCCCCGTTGTTTCTTTAATTCTCGCCGAGTCCCTCAATCGAGGGCGATTCCTTTTGGCTTTTTCACGGAAACGACTACGGTCTCGCCCTTGTTTCCTATCTCTTCTCGCCGAGTCCCTCAGTCGAGGCTCCTTAGGCTTTTCTTTTCTTAGAAACGTTTAGGGTCAGTGCCCCATTGTTTCTTTAATTTCTCGCCGAGTCCCTCAGTCGGCGACTCCTTTTGGCTTTTTCGCGAAACGACTAAGGGTCTGGGCCCTTGTTTCCTATCTCTTCTCGCCGAGTCCCTCAGTCGAGGCGACTCCTTAGGCTTTTTCTTTCTTAGAAACAGTTTAGGGTCAGTGCCCTGTTTCTTTAATTTCTCGCCGACTCCCTCAGTCGAGGCGATTCCTTTTGGCTTTTTCACGGAAACGACTAAGGGACTCGGCCCTTGTTTCCAATCTCTTCTCGCCGAGTCCCTCAGTCGAGGCGACTCCTTAGGCTTTTTCTTTTCTTAAAATGGTTTAGGGTCAGTGCCCCGTTGTTTCTTTAATTTCTCGCCGAGCCCCTAAGTCGAGGCGACTCCTTTTGGATTTTTCACAGAAACGACTAAGGGTCTGGGCCCTTGGTTCCTATCTCTACGCACCGAGTCCCTCAGTCGAGGCGACTCCTTAGGCTTTTTCTTTTCATAGAAACGGTTTAGGGTCAGTGCCCCGTTGTTTCTTTAATTTCTCGTCGAGTCCCTCTTTTGAGGCGACTCCTTTTGGCTTTTTCACGGAAACGAATAAGGGTCTGAGACCCTTGGTTCCTATCTCTTCTCACCGAGTCCCTCAGTCGAGGCGACTCCTTAGGCTTTTTATTTCTTACAAACGGTTTAGGGTCAGTGCCCCGTTGTTTCATTAATTTCTCGCCGAGTCCCTCAGTTGAGGCGACTCCTTTTGGCTTTTTCACAGAAACGACTAACGGTCTTGGCCCTTCTTTCCTATCTCTTCTCGCCGAGTCCCTCAGTGGAGGCGACTCCTTTTGGCTTTTTCACGGAAAGGACTAAGGGTCTAGGCCCTTGTTTCCTATCTCGTCTCGCCGAGTCCCTCAATCGAGGCGACTCCTTAGGCTTTTTCTTTTCTTAGAAACGGTTTAGGGTCAGTACCCCATTGTTTCTTTAATTTCTCGCCGAGTCCCTCAGTCGAGGCGACTCCTTTTGGCTTTTCGCCGGAAACGACTAAGGGTCTGGGCCCTTGTTTCCTATCTCTTCTCGCCGAGTCCCTCAGTCGAGGCGACTCCTTAGGCTTTTTCTTTTCTTAGAAACAGTTTAGGTTCAGTGCCCCGTTGTTTATTTAATTCTCGCCGAGTCCCTCAATCGAGGCGATTCCTTTTGGCTTTTTCACGGAAACGACTAAGGGTCTCGGCCCTTGTTTCCTATCTCTTCTCGCCGAGTCCCTCAGTCGAAGCGACTCCGTAGGCTTTTTCTTTTCTTAGAAACGATTTAGGGTCAGTGCCCTATTGTTTGTTTAATTTCTCGCCGAGTCCCTCAGTCGAGGCGACTCCTTTTGGCTTTTTCACGTTAACGACTAAGGGTCTGGGCCCTTGTTTCCTATCTCGTCTCACCGAGTCCCTCAGTTGAGGCGACTCCTTAGGCTTTTTCTTTTCTTAGAAACAGTTTAGGGTCAGTGCCCCGTTGTTTCTTTAATTTCTCACCGAGTCCCTCAGTCGAGGCGACTCCTTTTGGCTTTTTCGCGGAAACGACAAAGGGTCTGGGCCGTTGTTTCCTATCTCTTCTCGCCGAGTCCCTCAGTCGAGGCAACTCCTTAGGCTTTTTCTTTTCTTAGAAACAGTTTAGGGTCAGTGCCCCGTAGTTTCTTTGATTTCTCGCCGACTCCCTCAGTCGAGGCGATTCCTTTTGGCTTTTTCACGGAAACGACTAAGGGTCTCGGCCCTTGTTTCCTATCTCTTCTCGCCGAGTCCCTCAGTCGAAGCAACTAATTAGGCTTTTTCTTTTCTTAGAAACGGTTTAGGGTCAGTGCCCTGTTGTTTCTTTAATTTCTAGTCGAGTCCCTCAGTCGGAGGCGACTCCTTTTGGCTTTTGCACGGAAACGACTAAGGGTCTGGGCCCTTGTTTCCTATCTCTTCTCGCCGAGTCCCTCAGTCGAGGCGACTCCTTAGGCTTTTTCTTTTCTTAGAAACAGTTTAGGTTCAGTGCCCCGTTGTTTCTTTAATTTCTCGCCGAGTCCCTCAATCGAGGCGATTCCTTTTGGCTTTTTCACGGAAACGACTACGGGTCTCGACCCTTGTTTCCTATCTCTTCTCGCCGAGTCCCTCAGTCGAGGCAACTCCTTAGGCTTTTTCTTTTCTTAGAAACGGTTTAGGGTCAGTACCCCATTGTTTCTTTAATTTCTCGCCGAGTCCCTCAGTCGAGGCGACTCCTTTTGGCTTTTTCGCGGAAACGACAAAGGGTCTGGGCCCTTGTTTCCTATCTCTTCTCGCCGAGTCCCTCAGTCGAGGCGACTCCTTAGGCTTTTTCTTTTCTTAGAAACAGTTTAGGGTTAGTGCCCCGTAGTTTCTTTAATTTCTCGCCGAGTCTCTTAGTTGAGGCGACTCCTTTTGGCTTTTTCACAGAAACGACTAACGGTGTTGGCCCTTCTTTCCTATCTCTTCTCGCCGACTCCCTCAGTCGAGGCGACTCCTTTTGGCTTTTTCACGGAAACGACTAAGGGTCTAGGCCCTTGTTTCCTATCTCGTCTCGCCGAGTCCCTCAGTCGAGGTGACTCCTTAGGCTTTTTCTTTTCTTAGAAATGGTTTAGGGTCAGTGCCCCGTTGTTTCTTTAATTTCTCGCCGAGTCCCTCAGTCGAGGCGACTCCTTTTGGCTTTTTCACAGGAAACGACTAAGGGTCTGGGCCCTTGGTTCCTATCTCTTCTCACCGAGTCCCTCAGTCGAGGTGACTCTCTAGGCCTTTTTCTTTTCTTAGAAACGGTTTAGGGTCAGTGCCCCAGTTATTTCTTTAATTTCTCGCCGAGTCCCTCAATCAAGGCCATTCCTTTTGGCTTTTTCACGGAAACGACTAAGGGTCTCGGCCCTTGTTTCCTATCTCTTCTCGCCGAGTCCCTCAGTCGAAGCGACTCCGTAGGCTTTTTCTTTTCTTAGAAACGGTTTAGGGTCAGAGCCCTGTTGTTTGTTTAATTTCTCGCCGAGTCCCTCAGTCGAGGCGACTCCTTTTGGCTTTTTCACGGAAACGACTAAGGTTCTGGGCCCTTGTTTCCTAACTCTTCTCGCCGATTCCCTCAGTCGAGGCGACTCCTTAGGCTTTTTCTTTTCTTAGAAACAGTTTAGGGTCAGTGCCCTGTTGTTTCTTTAATTCTCGCCGAGTCCCTCAGTTGAGGCGACTCCTTTTGGCTTTTTCGCGGAAACGACTAAGGGTCTGGGCCCTTGTTTCCTATGTCTTCTCGCCGAGTCCCTCAGTCGAGGCGACTCCTTAGGCTTTTTCTTTTCTTAGAAACAGTTTAGGGTCAGTGCCCGTTGTTTCTTTAATTTTCTCGCCGAGTCCCTCAGTCGGGCGATTCCTTTTGGCTTTTTCACGGAAACGACTAAGGGTCTCGGCCACTTGTTTCCTATCTCTTCTCACCGAGTCCCTCAGTCGAGGCGACTACTTAGGCTTTTTCTTTTCTTAGAAACGGTTTAGGGTCAGTGCCCCCGTTGTTTCTTTAATTTCTCGCCGAGTCCCTCAGTCGAGGCGACTCCTTTTGGCTTTTTTCACGCAAACGACTAAGGGTCTGGCCCTTGTTTCCTATCTCTTCTCGCCGAGTCCCTCAGTCGAGGCGACTCCTTAGGCTTTTTCTTTTCTTAGAAATGGTTTAGGGTCAGTGCCCCATTGTTTCTTTAATTTCTTGCCGATTCCCTCAGTCGAGGCGACTCCTTTTGGCTTTTTCGCGGAAACGACTAAGGGTCTGGGCCCTTGTTTCCTATCTCGTCTCGCTGAGTCCCTCAGTCGAGGCGACTCCATAGGCTTTTTCTTTTCTTATAAATAGTTTAGGGTCAGTGCCCCGTTGTTTCTTTAATTTCTCGCCGAGTCCCTCAATCGAGGCGATTCCTTTTGGCTTTTTCACGGAAACGACTAAGGGTCTGGGCCCTTGTTTCCTATCTCTTATCGCCGAGTCCCTCAGTCAGGAGCGACTCCTTAGGCTTTTTCTTTTCTTAGAAATCGGTTTAGGGTCAGTGCCCGTTGTTTCTTTAATTCTCGCCGAGTCCCTCAGTCGAGGCGACTCCTTTTGGATTTTTCACGGAAACGACTAAGGGTCTGGGCCCTTGGTTCCTATCTCTTCGCACCGAGTCCCTCAGTCGAGGCGACTCCGTAGGCTTTTTCTTTTCTTAGAAACGGTTTAGGGTCAGTGCCCCGTTGTTTCTTTAATTTCTCGCCGAGTCCCTCAGTCGGAGGCGATTCCTTTTGGCTTTTTCACGGAAACGACTAAGGGTCTCGGCCCTTGTTTCCTATCTCTTCTCACCGAGTCCCTCAGTCGAGGCGACTCCTTAGGCTTTTTCTTTTCTTAGAAACGGTTTAGGGTCAGTGCCCCGTTGTTTCTTTAATTTCTCGCCGAGTCCCTCAGTCGAGGCGACTCCTTTGGCTTTTTTCACGCAAACGACTAAGGTCTGGGCCCTTGTTTCCTATCTCTTCTCGCCGAGTCCCTCAGTCGAGGCGACTCCTTAGCTTTTCCTTTTCTTAGCGAACGATAAGGTCTGCCTGTTCTAGTCTCTCTCCCGAGTCCTAGTGGCGACCCATTGTTTTTCTTAGAAGTTTCTTGCCTTGTTTCTAATTTCTCGCTGCCAGTCGAGGCGACTCCTTTGGCTTTTTCGCGGAAACGACTAAGGGTCTGGGGCCCTTGTTTCCTATCTCGTCTCGCGAGTCCCTCCAGTCGAGGCGACTCCATAGGCTTTTTCTTTTCTTAAAACGTTTAGGGTTAGTGCCCCGTTGTTTCTTTAATTTCTCGCCGAGTCCTCAGTCGAGGCCGACTCTTTTGGCTTTTCACGGAAACGACTAAGGGTCTGGCCCTTGTTTCCTATCTTCTCGCCGAGTCCCTCATCGAGGCGACTCCTTAGCTTTTCTTTTCTTAGAAATCAGTTTAGGGTCAGTGCCCCGTTGTTTCTTTAATTTCTCGCCGAGTCCCTCAATCGAGGCGATTCCTTTTGGCTTTTTCACGGAAACGACTAAGGCGTCTGCCCTTGTTCCTATCTCTTCTCGCCGAGTCCTCAGTCGAGGCGACTCCGTAGGCTTTTTCTTTCTTAGAAACGGTTTAGGGTCAGTGCCCTGTTGTTTCTTTAATTTCTCGCGAGTCCCTCAGTCGAGCGACTCCTTTTGGCTTTTTCACGGAAACGACTAAGGGTCTGGGCCCTTGTTTCCTATCTCTTCTCGCCGAGTCCCTCAGTCGAGGCGACTCCTTAGGCTTTTTCTTTTCTTAGAAACAGTTTAGGGTCAGTGCCCCGTTGTTTCTTTAATTTCTCGCCGAGTCCCTCAGTCGAGGCGACTCCTTTTGGCTTTTCACGGAAACGACTAAGGGTCTGGCCCTTGTTTCCTATCTCTTCTCGCCGAGTCCCTCAGTCGAGGCGACTCCTTAGGCTTTTTCTTTTCTTAGAAACGGTTTAGGGTCAGTGCCCCGTTGTTTCTTTAATTTCTCGCCGAGTCCCTCAGTCGAGGCGACTCCTTTTGGCTTTTTCACGGAAACGACTAAGGGTCTGGCCCTTGTTTCCTATCTCTTCTCGACGAGTCCCTCAGTCGAGGCGACTCCTTAGGCTTTTTCTTTTCTTAGAAACGGTTTAGGGTCAGTGCCCCGTTGTTTCTTTAATTTCTCGCCGAGTCCCTCAGTCGAGGCGACTCCTTTGGCTTTTTCGCGGAAACGACTAAGGGTCTGGGCCCTTGTTCCTATCTCTTTCTCGCCCGAGTCCCTCCAGTCGAGGCGACTCCTTTAGGCTTTTTCTTTTCTTAGAAACAGTTTAGGGTCAGTGCCCCGTTGTTTCTTTAATTTCTCGCCGACTCCCTCAGTCGAGGCGACTCCTTTTGGCTTTTCACGGAAACGACTAAGGGTCTTGGCCCTTGTTTCCTATCTCTTCTCGCCGAGTCCCTCAGTCGAAGCGACTCCTTAGGCTTTTTCTTTTCTTAGAAACGGTTTAGGGTCAGTGCCCGTTGTTTCTTTAATTTCTCGCCGAGTCCCTCAGTCGAGGCGACTCCTTTTGGCTTTTTCACGGAAACGACTAAGGGTCTGGGCCCTTGTTCCTATCTCTTCTCCGAGTCCCTCAGTCGAGGCGACTCCTTAGGCTTTTCTTTTCTTAGAAACGGTTTAGGTCAGTGCCCGTTGTTTCTTT
>NW_017619475.1:0-67500 GCF_001879475.1 Ipomoea nil
CCTCAGCAAAATGGATAGCCGAAAGGAGAAATAGAACTCTAAGAAGCAGTCACGAACATGATTTCTCACTCAGGTCTACCAAAGAGATTTTGGGCTGAAGCCATAAACACCGCATGCTATACACAGAACAGATCCTTAATCAACAAGTCTCACAACAAAACACCATATGAGCTATGGAAAGGTAAGACTCCAAATATTGGATATTTTCATGTTTTTGGTTGCAGGTTTTTATTCACAACAATGGCAAAAGCTATCTTAAAGCATTTGACGAAAGAGCTGACGAAGGATTATTCATGGGATATTCATCCAAGCAAAGCATTCAGAGTTCTGAACAAGCGAACAATGGTTATCGAAGAATCCATCCACGTCAAATTTGATGAACAATCTGAGAAAAAATCCTTCTGGATACAAGATACCTGATATCCAGCTCAAAATGCTCAGAAATCCGTAGATGAAGACATCTCAGACGAAGAAGACTTACTTTCGTCTTACATGAAGTATCAGCCGAAAGTACCAGAACCCGAGATGTCATCTCAACAAGCAAATGGAAATCAGGATCAATCCTTCTAACAACGCTCCATCTGAACCAATGATCTACATAGACCTGCCTTATATCCCAGAGATGGATACTCAGCATTTTCAGATGTCTTTGAGCCAGATCTTAGATGGTTAAAATGATCATCCACCAGATCAAGTTATTGGAGATATTCAAGAAGGTGTGAGAACAAGAGCGTCATTACACGAAAGTATGATGGCATGCTTCCTATCCAAATAGAGCCAAAATCTGTAGATGAAGCTTTATGTGATCCTGACTGGGTAATAGCATGCAAGAAGAACTTCATCAGTTTGAACGAAATGAAGTATGGGAACTAGTACCTAGACCATCACATCAAAACGTCATTGGAACTAAATGGTTTTTAGAAACAAAATGAGTGAAGATGGACTCATTGTTAGGAACAAAGCTCGTCTTGTGCTAAAGGATATTGTCAGGAGGAAGGTATTGATTTTGATGAGACCTTCGCCCCGTGGCCAGATTGGCCATACGAATATTTTTAGCTTTTGCAGCTTAACAAAAATTTCAAAGTCTATCAAATGGATGTCAAAAAGCGCCTTCCTGAATGGACTTCTTGAAGAAGAAGTATATGTTGAACAACCTCCTTGTTTTACTATCAACAATGACCTCGAAAAGGTGTATCACCTTAAGAAAGCCTTATACGGTTTGAACAAGCTCCACGAGCTTGGTATGATACACTGTCATGTTTCTAATCAATCGTGGCTTCACAAAAGGAGTGGTTGACAAAACACTCTTTCGTATAAAGGATAATGATCATATCCTTTTGGTACAAATATATGTCGACGACATTATCTTCGGAAGCACGAATCCAGATCTATGCGAAAATTCTCTAATCTCATGAAAGGAAAATTTGAAATGAGTATGATGGGAGAACTGAATTATTTTCTAGGCTTACAAGTTAAACAATGTCCTGATGGGATATTTATAAACCAAGCCAAATACACAAAAGATCTGATCCGAAAATTTGGCATTGATGGAAAAAGTTCCGTCAAAATACCTATGAGTACATCACTTAGGATGGACATTGACAATGAAAGGAAGGAAGTTGATCAGAAAATTTTCGTGGTATCATTGGCTCTCTTCTATACCTAACAGCAAGCAGACCTGACATCTCGTTTGCTGTTGGTGTATGCGCTCGCTTTCAGGCTAAACCGAAAGAAAGCCACCTAAGTGCAACTAAAAAGATATTACGATATCTTAAGGGCACACAAAAGGTGTCGGTCTCTGGTATCCGAAAGAAGGATCATTTGATCTAATCGGATACTCAGATGCAGACTTCGCAGGTTGTCGAATTGATCCGAAAAAGTACCTCAGGAACATGTTAGTTCCTAGGAGGAAGGGATTGTGTCTTGGTTTAGCAAGAAACAACATTCCATTGCTACTAGTCGGCTGAGGCCGAATACATAGCAGCTGGAAGTTGTTGTGCTCAAATCTTATGGATGAGACATCAATTAAGAGACTATGGGATAAATGCCCAAGAAGTGAGCATTAAGTGCGATAATACAAGTGCTATAGCAATCACACAAAATCCGGTTCTACACTCTCGGACCAAGCACATTGATATCAAGTATCATTTTATTCGTGATCATGTTGAGAAGAAAGATATTTCTCTCGAATATGTCAATACCGATGATCAACTGGCAGATATACTCACTAAACCTCTGAGTGAGACAAGATTCTCTTTATTAAGGCATGAGATCGAATGATTGAAATGACCTAAAATTCAGAGAATCAAATCTGTAAAGATTCGTATCCTTGATTCTCGCAAGATTTGATCCATCCTTACACGCAAGTATCATTATAAATAAGGTATACTAATTGTTTGAGCATACATCACTAACAAAAGTTCTAGTGTTTGTTCTTGCAGGTATGAGTACAGGTAGTGAAAGAACCAACACTGAGAATCAAGGTGGAAAAAGTGAGATCCTTAATGACAAACTCATCACCCAGGAGGAAGTGAACAAGTTCATGGAACGCTCTCAACATATTCAGAGTCTTCTTCGGGCTCCAACAGACAAAGAGTCAAAAGAGCTGTTTCCCTCTGCAGGCAATTCTATTGGATATGCCAAAGAAAACAGTGTGCTGGACAAAAGCGACAGTTTCGACTATTCACCGTCCAGCACCCCTCCTAAGATGCCCTCACCACTCAAATCCACCGCCAGCAGCAAGAAAAGGAAGATCTAAATAACTTTGTCCTTTTCTTAATATGTGATGTTATTCCACCATGCTTTATAATGAATCACCTTATCCTTTCGTGTCTCTTTGTTTTCGTGTCTCTCATTTGCCTATAAAATAGTTTCGCCATGCATAAGACACACTCACTTCTTTCTAAGAAAAAGGATTGCAGGTATGAACAAAGGGAAAGGAAAAATGGACGAAGCAGAAAAAAAGGGCTACTCGTCTGAAGCATCACTTACAGGAAGCAAGCAAGCTCCCTAATGCCACCATCATAAGCTTGAAAGAAGAAGGAGAGATGATCAACGTAACCTACTCAATGCCTAACACCTTCTCTGAAAAGGAAAAAGAGGTTCTTGACAGTCCTGTGGATGAATCTAGGGCCAAAAAGGAGTACCATCTGGAACAAGCCAGACGGCTTGCCCATGAGAGAATCATGGTGCTGAAGAGATCCAACAAAGACTCTTCGTCGACACCAACCTTTCGATGGTATCCCACTCCTGAAGTTCCTCCACCCAATGTTCAATCCTATGAGGATTTCTCAAGGGTCCACTCTCGGTTCACAGATCAGCCACCCGAACCCACTCTCTCTCTGGAAGAGTTGGATGAATACGCCAAAACAACAAATCTGGCTGATGTGACTGATGAGATGACCCGATTGGAACTTCACGTGCCCTATCGTTTCCTTTGAACCGTAGTAGGTTGAGCTTTTTATGTTTAAGCCTCTCTCTCTTTCTATCCTGTATGTCATGATGGTTGTGTTAACCAAATAAATGCATTGCATACGTTTTCTTATGATTTCGGTTTACAGGAAGGATTACTGTTGAATGCATTTATTACAAGTTATATCTGGTCAAAAAGAGTACAAAAATTCATTATGAATTTATTGAATGCTAAGCACATTGGAACTCGAGCCTTACAGAGAATCAAAATTTTAGTCTCAACTGAAATCAGCATTCTCTTGACCACATTTATGAGCATTGATTGCAATGTTGATAAACTTTCTGATAAGCCCTTCAATCCTTGGCTATAAAAAGGGAGAGAATTTCTCACAACTCTCACCATCTCCTCTCTCTCTCAATGTCACCTAAGAAAAGGTTCACAAGAGGTGACTCTCGCAAGCTCCAAGAGGCCGCTAGGCGCCTCAGGGAGGAGCAAGGTGACTTATACCCAGGCAATAGTCCTAATGTTCCTATCAATCTCGTCTCTGATTCAGACTCATCGTTTCAATACGATGATATGGCTGGATTCATCGTTGAATCAGAGAATGAAGAAAAGATCTCAAAAGATCCAAGTGAGACAATCCCAAAAAAATGGATTGACAAGGACTACATGGCCTTTCTGGCACAAGAAAATCTGGAAGAGATGTATGACAAAGATGATGAAGCTGAGTCCTCTACTGGTTCCAACTTTCCGCGCTATAAAAGATGGTATAGGGAAGTATTTGGAAGGATGAAGAAAGATAAGCCTGAATGCTCTTCATCCAAGAAGGTTGAGAGGAAGAAAAAGTGATTCTCTGAAAATCATCATCTATGTTTCTGTATCTTCTCTTCTCGTTTGTTGAATAAAAGCTTGCCTATCTATGTGCTAATAAGATGTCATGTTGTATCTGTGTAATCTTGTTGAAAGCCTTAAAAGTTTGTTCTGACCGAAACTTACTTTTTTTCTTTTTTCAAAAATCCCAAGAAATAATTTTGTTCAAGGATTTGACCACCTTGAACAAAATAGTGAGAAAAATATTTCCTAAAGGAGATATCATGAAATGATCTCATGATTCATCTAAACAAATCTTGAAGACTGATCAGTTACCAATCTTTCGGGTGACAATGTTGTTTATCATGAATCTCTCGGGCAACATTATGTGCATCTTATGAAATTCAGAACAACTTTCGGTTTTTTTTTAATCGTACTTAATACGCTATTCCTTTTTGAATCTAAACCGTTCATAAAGTGTTATTGGGATCATACGGCCGAGAAAATCGCCACTATCCCACTAGTCTGACAGGACAACGACGTGTATTTAATGCACCTCTCAGCACTTGAGTGCTTTTCTCTCTCCTCATTAAATGAGGGAATGATCGTTTCAGATCTGCACACGTTCTTATCACATATCCATGATGATCAGTTACCTCTTGAGGAAGTGGAACCGCTGAGTTCCTTTTCGAAATTCGAATAAGTTTTCTTAACGGGCTGATTTGAGGACACCAACTCGGAGCTTTATAAACCCTGCTCAAACCTTCATTCCGTCTGTTCTACATCTCTCAAAATACATCCCTTCCTCTCAAAGCTCTCTATAGTCAAGCTCTCTATAATCAATGGCGGCTCCTTCCGAAAAGAATCCAGAGAACCCTGAACCCTCATCCACTCCAGTAATACCAAGTTTTCCCACGGAAGACATAGAGTTTATCAAGTCCAGAATTCCATTTATAGTAGGAGGAAGTATGTGGGACGAAGAAGGGTTTCGCAAGTATGTCTTGGATAAAGCCTTTGGAGAACGGATAATCGCTCTTTTGTTAGAAACAGGTTTATATGGTTTGATAACTCATCACTATGATGAATGGTACCCTCTCGACATTACTCAGTTTTATTTAAATGCGTATGTGGCTTCTGATTTCTCGAGCATAACCTCAAGAGTCAATAAACATCACATTGTGTTTACTGCTGAGGATATTCGATCAATTTTTGGGTTTCCCAGACGAGATGAGTCCTACAAATCCAACCTGATTTATTATCATCTAGATCCGGAGGATTTCTATGAATCCATACGACACAAGGAGGCCCCTTCCAAAGATAAAATTTTCTGGCCCCTCAAGAAAAAATGGTTCCGGTTGGATTATGAGTTTGCAGTAGACATCTTCAACAAGATTGTGGACCACAAGACTTCTGGCACAGATGATGTCACAAGGGAAAAGCTGAAAATGCTGCACGCCTTCCTTCATTTGCATAAGGTTGATTGGTCCAAAATAGTATTCAACAACATTGCCCACACCATCACATTCAATCGCAGGAGTCCTGGTGACATTACAAAGAAGATGGGCTTCGGTTTCATTATAAGCCATCTTCTTGCCACAAAAGGAGTGATTCTACGTGCTGGTGCTCCACCTGGTCAAAAGGTCTGTCACATGAAGCAAAAACCATCTGGATATGACAGACAAAAGGCGTTGGAATTGGGCATTCCTCTTGAATCCAATCTGCCCAAAGGGAAGTCCAAACGAAAGTTAAAAACCCCCAAAGCAGACGAAGAAGCTCAACCAAAACCAAAACGGCAGAAACAAGAAAAACCCTCTTCTCGGGTTAAGACTCAAAAGACGGTCATCTCCCAACCAAAGACGAAAGGTGATCCTCCTCTCAAAACTTTGATTGTGCAGAACTCCTCTGAAGATGATGATGATCAACCTCTCATTCGTCTAAGCAAACGAAGTCGAATGAGACCTGCTCAAAACCGGGAACCCTTAGGAGCAACATCACAGGGGGAAGACATCCCGAAAGTAGCTACCTCTGAGGGGGAACTGAAAACTTCTCTGCCCGAAAGAAGTCCCGTTGCTCACAAATCCACCAATCCGAATGCATCTCTTGTTCCTCATCCACAAGAACCTACCTTAGCAGAGCAACTCCTCCGAGAGTTGACACAAGAACCTGTTACTGTAGAAATGGAGGAAAGATGTCAAAATCTTCCACAAGAGTCGGGCTCTCCAGAAGACATCCCGAAAGCAGCCTCTGATGCTCCAAATGATGCTCAATCTCTTCCACAAGAACCTACTATTGCTGAGTAGGTAATTCTGACACAAGAACCTGCACTAGTAGACGAGATGACAGCTGCTCAAACATCTTTTGTCCCGACACCATCTGCTCGTCAATCTTCTCCAGACCAGTACACCCTCGATAAATCTCTCAGAGAATCGATTGAAAGAGATTACAATCGAGTTCTACAATGGCACAAGTGGCGCACGGCACCTCTCAGAACCTTTCTCGAAACTTTTGAAGCCATGATCGACGAAGAAGAATTCGCACTTCAATGGCTTGAAACTCAGGACGTCGAAAAGGTTGTGCGAATTGAGGAGATCCACCGAGTGTACTCTTATAGAATAACTCATCGATCTCTCGGGAAGGACAAAGCTCCCTTGGTAATTCCTCTTCATAAACCTCCCATGGATCCAATGACTGAAGCCGAATTGAAACAACTTCGCTACATCATGCTGCTATCCAAAATTAAAGCCAAAATGGCAGAAGATCATCCTCGAGATCCCAAAGGCAGTGCTAGTGGAACGAAAGATGCTCATGGCAACGAAATCGAAGAAGAGGATGAAGAAGAAAATGAAGACGAGAACAATGATGATGAAACAGAAGACAACAACAGTGGTACTGATGATACTGATGATGATGATAATGATGATAACAATAATCAACAAGGAGGAGAAGGTGCTGAAGAAGAAGAACCAGAAGATAGCCACACTATCTTGGTCGAAACGGACTATGCTAACTGTCCACAAAGACCACCTCTCTTGAAAATTCCATCTGAAGACGAAGACTTGGATGAAGCATCCAGTAAAAATCCAGTTCACTCGTCTCGTGCTATCATTCCGCATCTGAACGAATCTGTACAACAACAACATAATCTTCCAGCTCATGAGGACAGAAAGGAAGCCTCACCTGAACATGACCACTCGATGCATGGTGAAAATCCGGAAGCACCACATCATGATGAACACAGGAACTCTTCTCCAACACACATTGAGGACGATTCTATCGCTGAGTCCCCACGGACCATTATGAACCTCATGCGAGAAACTGTTCATTCAGCTGAACTGATTCACAAACAATATCTCGCCCTAAGGGAGAAGGACACGAGAGTATTGAATGACCTGTGTCAAAAAGTCAATCTACTCCTTGATGTACAATCTCAACCACAGCAACCGAATCTTCCTCACGACGAAACTCTTAAGGAATTGGTGAAAAGAGTTTCTGATCTTGAAGAGAGTTCAAACAAAGTCGCTAGGCAGCAACACGAGATTAAGCATTCTCATTACGGCCTCAAGGAACGTGTTGACCTAGCTTGTACCAAGATTGACACTTATCAAGACAATTCCTATCAACTTGGTGAATATGCTCTTCAAATTCTGGGATATGCTCAAGACATCCTGCTTGCAATCAGCCAAATCCCCTCTGTACCTCCTACTGCCTGCGCTGATGATGCCAAAAAGGGGGAAAATAGGAATGATGACAGAGATAAGGATGATGACAACCAACCAAGAAGGGATAACACGAAAGAAAGATCTTCGGAAAAGCGAGTCTCTCCTCACAAAGTCTCGGGTCACAAAATTCCCTCTCATCCACCTCCTAAGTCTCGTGGACAGTCCCATGATCAAAGACGCCATGGTCGCACTCGACAATCTTTCGGCTCTGAAGCCAAATATTTCTTCACAGGACTGTCAAGAAGAGATCAAGTAAAACTAAGACAAAGGCTCATGAAAAATACCTCAGTCACCATGGATGGCATTGGAAACTTCGTGGACTATGTCCCATACGAAGAAGGAAGCGGTAAGAGATTTGAAGGTTGCAACAATCCCATATGGTTGAAGAAGAAAGACAACCACACAAGGCAAAACTACATGAGCACTCAGAATGAAAGGATTAAAAGACAAAACAAGGAGTTGTGGGAAAAACACGATGAAGAGATCAGGAGAAGAGATGATGAAGCTAGAGAAAGAGAAAGGATTAACAATCTCATCGAAGATCTATCAAATGTAACCAAAGACTCTCCTCAAAATGTCATGCACAATGCAGCTTTCAAAGTGCATAAAGAGTCAGGCAAGAGCTATCAAGAAGGAATGAATTCGTTTGAACTGATCTCCTGGTGGATGTCTGGAATAGTGGAAGGCAACAACATTCGAGAAGCCTACAACAATTACACGAGTCTAAACATCAAAGGAGGATATGAAGAGCTCGTCAGAAACAATCCAATCAGGACTTTCAGAGCAAGAATCAACGAGAAGATAGACTACGAGAGAACACAAAGAAGACAGAAAGAGAAGGACAATCAAGAAAGAGAGAAGGAAGCTCAGCAAAGGTTGAATCTTTTAGAAATGTAAGTTATCCTTTGTTTTGATTTCTTTTACAGAGTTTTTGTAATGATTTTATTTGAATATCTATGAAACTCTCATTGTCACACATCTCGTGTCACTTGTCTGAGTTAAAAAGTCCTTGTCTTTATTCCTGCTGCTTCTTCATAGAAAATACTTGTAAACTCTCGATAATGGCTGTGTTATTAATAAAAACATCCTTAAGGAGCACATTCTCAGCCTTATAAGAAGAGTATAGGTTTTGGCATCATCAAAAAGGGGGAAATTGTTAGGAACCTTGTATTAGGATTTTGATGATACCAATGTAATGAAGAAAGTAGACCCCTAACTCTTTCGTTTCTCTTGTATCGCTACTTTCGTTCTAGACGAAAGTTGCCATAACTCATATGTAATTCGTGTTAAGCTAGAACAAACACACGAAAAGAGTTATGAATAGAAGATAGGCTGATCAAGACGAAAGAAGACTCCACAGCAACGAAAGAAGGAGTTGTCATTAAGAAGACAGTTCTTTTCAAGACCATCCCAACAAGTATTCTTCTTCTCATCAACAAGAAGAATGTTCTATCTGTCTGATTTGACAACATCCTAGGACAATAAGGACCTCAACTCATGGGACACGCTCTCCAAAGAGCATTTAATGAAGCTGTACTATCTCTGGAGCTAAAAGACAAAAGCCATCAAGTCTTCCATACCTTCAACGGCTACACAGTACAAACCCATTAATGGAGCATTAAATGCATGAGGCTCCATGGTCCTTGTCCAACGAATAAAAGGTTCGAAAAATTCATCTCCCTCCAACGGATGAATTTTCATCACCTATATAAACCAACCTTCATCAACTAAGAAGGTGCTGGTTCATTATCACTCTACTCACTCTCTTGCAAAAAGCCCTTGAAAAGTTAACAATCTCAAAGCTTTTTGCGAACCAGTTACTTAAGGTGTTAAGGCATTTGAAGTAGATCATCCATCACTGCCCTACATCTTGAAAGAAGTCTTGCACTCTTGAAGCAATCATCCCACACCATCAAGACTTCACAGTTGGAGGAATCAAGAAATACTTTCTTACCAACCTCAACTTAGAAGAAGAAGTTGATAGAGGCGGAGTAAACTCTCGGAGTTGAAAAACCTTCAAAGGCTGTCCGGCTTAGTGATCAAGGAAGTCTTTGTGTAATTGTACTAAAGAGTGATAGTGCAATCCTTCCAGCAGTTGTGGAAGAAGAGTGGAAGTAGGCAACGTTTGGCCGAACCACTATAAAATCTCGTCTCACTCTTCTCTTTACTTACTGCTTTATTTTACTGCTTGCATATCATCTTTTTCATTACTCCGCTTAACTTTTTATCAAACTCGTGCAACCCTCACCTTATAATCTTTCCGCTGTGCTTATATCACTCAAAAGTGTTGTCAGGGTTTTTCTTTTGAAATCGAAAGAAAAACGAGAGTCTATTCACCCCCCCCCCCCCTCTAGACTCACCACACAATCTATCGGGACCAACAGGTTGTATGATGTGTCCAGAGTTTGGCTAGAGGGAGAAAAATGAAAGTCAATGGAAAATAGAGGAGATTTTCTGGAAAATGATTTTCCATTTTTTGAATAATTTTGATCTTCTCGATTTGAGCAGCACAAGTTTCTAAAATCTGGATAATTCTTTGTAGCTTTGGTTCTCTCTCACTGGTCACGAATTGTGAAACTTTGAATGCTTTAATTTGAACGCTTAACAAATTTTCTTAGATTGACTAGCATCTTCTTCAGTCTTAGAAGAGGGTATTTATAGGCATTTTGAAAAGGATCCGTTGGATGGAAACCCCATTTCAAAAAGTCTATTATCCAGTGAGTAAAGACCATTGTGTAATCCGGAGGTTTCCAGCCGTTAGAAACTTATTTTGCGCTAAACATATCTTTTTACTATGCACAAAATGTCTAGACTTTTTAACGAAAATCTTCCTTCAGATTTAAATTTAGGAGTCTTTTTGCCATGGTCACATTCACTAGTGTTTTTAAAGGTTTCGAACTTTTGGCTCAGAGAATGTCTCGAGCAGTTCTTTTCGATCGAATGGTTAACTTTACTTTTCGGGTTAACGCTTCGAACCTTAATACTCTACAACTTCTCATATACGAATGGTTGACTTTACCATTCATTCCACATTTTACTTCAAAAGGTAGGTCCTTCCACCATTCGACATTTGCAAACCTTTCGGTCTTGTAGTCTTCTACTCGTCGAATATTCATCTCAAACTCTTCAAGTTAAAATAAATAGGGGACTAAAATTATATTCCTACCTTTTGGTATCATTAGAATCTAGATTACAAAGTTTCCTAACAGTTTATCTCATTTTGATGATGCCAAAACCTATACACATATCATATGGCTGTTACAATTTGAATTGACTTAATATTCATTCAAATCAGCCCATAATTGAATTTGATAATAATTTTCTAATGAATTTAAGTAATTAAAATAACTCAACGCAACACCCACACTGAAATCATTTCATTAATATCTCAAAATCATTACAAAATACATTCCGTGCTTGCAAAAATAAACAAATATTACAAAATATGATCTAGTTATGCAGCTTCAATCCACGCTCTTCTTGTTTCTTCTTTTGTTTTTCAGCTGTAATATCCAAAATCCAATTTATCTGTCTGTGGCTAGTCCCAATTTGTCTTATACCACCAAGTATCTAAGTTGGGATGGATTGGATACTATTGTAGCAGGCAACAAAAACACGTGAAGAAGAAGCTCACCAAGATAAAGAGGCAGTAGAGTAAATAGCATGATGGTAGTTGTAACCTCCCTTTCCCGCTAAATCATCTATATATATATATATATATATATATATATATATATATATATATATATATATATATATATATATATGTGTGTGTGTGTGTGTGTGTGTGTGTGTGTGTGTGTGTGTGTGTGTGTGTGTGTGTGTGTGTGTGTGTGTGAGAGAGAGAGAAAGAGAGCTAAGTAATTTAGTTCACAAAAACAAAATGCTCATCTCAGTTTTCTCCTTTACTCTTACTCAACTCGCTCGTTATGGTATCAGAGCCTAGATGAAGTACGCCGCCGTCGTCTCCGACGCCGGAAGACCGGTCCAAGCAATGCACGCTGCCACGCCGCTGAATGGATCTGTAACACCCCCGATTTTACCAATATTTAAAAGCTTAAATAAGAGATAAACAGTCTAATCATTAAACATATATAAACGAGCGGAAGCAAAACTCTTAGTCGGGAAAGTGCTATGCTACACCCATAAGTCTACGGGTGCACAGGCTAAGTCTAACAGAATCATCATAACATAAAAACAGTCTAAGGTACACAGGCCAACAATCTAAGGCACACAGACCAACAAAACTAATCGAAAGGAAAGGCAAGACTACGCTAACTAGATCCACTAGCGCGCTCTCCAAGCTAATCATAACCTGAAAACATAGGGACAACACCCGTCAGCGAGAGATGCTGGTAACCCACCAAAACGCGTTAAGTAATATAGTATATAGATATATTCAAAACCATTTGAGACAAGGGAATACAATATATATCATTTCAAAGCCAAAAGAAGGAAACGTCAAGGAACATAATCCACACTCTCAACAAAGACCAACGACCACAATACACAAGCCAACAAGGACCACCATCAACATACTCAACAAGAACCACAATCAACATACTCAACAAGGACCACAACCTACCATCTTAATGGTAAAGTTCTCAACAGACATGCTCATAAGCAATAACACAACAATCACATAATGATAAGTTTCACGTTCCAACCTTATGCCATGTTCCAACCTTATGGCTACCCCTGGCCTTATTTCAGTTCCAACCGTTACCTCCTAGTGCCACCCTGTACTTCTGAGTCCAACCTTATTCCGCCTGGGACCGTCGTTCCCCACCAATCTCATAGTATTACCACCGATCTCTCAGTACACGAGGGTACCATTACACAACACAATACTACCACCGATCTCGTGAGCAAAGCTCAAATAATATTACCACCAATCTCATTCATAGTTACGCATAGTCATTATCAAGAGGATTGAGGCTCATCAATAGCCCAATCAAACATCAACAAAGGATACAATCAAATGTACAAGATCACATCATAGACATCAATCAAGAGGTTTCAATGAAAGACATGAAACAATACTCAACAACAACAATGGACTTCAATCCAATATCAACACGATTGGCAACACAAGTTGCCAATCCACAAAGGAATGGACAAACAATGCATACTAGCATCAAAGGCAACATATCTAGCATGCTCATCAAATGGGTAAACCAAATTAGTTCCAACGAACCTCAAAGACTCACATAAATCCAACGAATCACAAAGTTGGACCATAAGCACGATTCAAGACACCAAATCCTAACATAGATACTTAGGACATCGTTCTAGACATACGAAACATCAAGAAGACACACAAAAGCTCAACAATCCAATAAAAGGAGGTCAAAACATCACATACCAAAAGATGGAACCACGGGAAAACAACATCCAGCCTTCTACCGAGGTTGTACCCTGCGGGTGGGGCCACGGGTAGGTCTCTACCCGCGGTACCCCCCGCCGGGTACAACTCTTTACCCGCGGGTGGGGCGGCGGGTGGACAGATACCCGTCGTTCCGCCCGCGGGGAACACGTCTGAACCACAACTTTCCCTTCGGGGAAATTCATCAACAAGGCCAAGTTCAAGTCCAAAACACCCCAAATCTCACATACAACAAGGAAATGACTTCAACCCAAGAATAGATCAAAGAACAACATTCAAGAAACCTAGATAAAAGCTCTAAACATGCATTATTACAAGATCATGCATCAAATCACTCACAACATCAAGAATCATCAATAGAAGTCAAGAATCATAGATAGCAAGTAGAAAATAGGTTTTGTATAACATGGGTTACCTTTGTAGACCAAAATCTTTTTCCTTTCAACCCTCCTAAGCCCTACTTGGAAGCTCTTCTTCCTCACAACCTTCTTTCACAAGCCAAACCACAAGAAAACACCAAACTTAGATAAAGACACCTTAAAGCTAACAAAAAACACTAAATAACTTTAGATCTTACCCTTTCCTAAGCTTGGGAAGATAGAAATGTGGGATCTTGGGATGAATCTTTGCAAGATTGGGTGAGGTCTTTCTTGGCTTGGGGAAGAAGCCAAGTTTCTTAGAGAGAAGGGAGAGAAAAGTTGTCTTGCTATAGTGAGGGAATAAACTTTAGGTTTGGGTAGGGTAAGGCTTCAAGACCAAGTAAGGAGAAAAGACCATCTTACCCTTACTTTTCCTAGAAAGGCTTAGGAAGACTCCAAAGAATTAGGTACAAACATCAAAGCTAAAGGTACTCCTTTTTTACTTAAATCAATTGACCAAGGAGTTGGTCAACTTAGGTCCTCCGACTATCAAATTAGGAATTTGATTAGGAAATTAACAAGGATAGCTTAGGATTAATTACTCCATTAATCCTATTTAAAGGATGGGATTTTCGGGGTGTCACAGGATTGCCAATAGCGATTCCGCAACAGAATTCACCTCACACATCGTCAATAACAGTTCCGCAACGGAACTCACCTCGATCTGCACAGATGCAGAGAAACTATAACATTGAGGAGCTGGACAATCCATTGTTCCTTAGTGCTAGTGACAATCCAAGCGCGATCCTCGTTGCTTCGCCCCTCACAGGAAGCTCAAATTATGGATCGTGGTCCATCTCCATGCGCATAGCATTAGAGGTAAAAAAAAAAAAAAACAAATGGTGTTTCATTGAAGGGAACACAACAACACCGAATCGTGATCCTCGTAGCTACTCTGCTTGGAGAAGATGCAACTTAATAGTTTGCTCGTGGATTTTCAGATCAGTTCATCTATCCATAGCTCAAAGTGTAATGCATATTGACAAGGCCAAAGATGTGTGGATAGACCTGAAGAGAAGGTTCTCCCAGCATGATGCACAGAGGATCTCGATCCTACAGAGTGAGATATACAGTCTCAAGCAGTCCAATCTATTTGTGAATGAGTATTACACGAAATCTCGAACTATGTGGGAAGAGATGAACTAGTTGAGGCCTCTTCCGATCTGTCAGTGCGATCCACGCTGCTCTTGTGATCTCATCGATCAAATCAGGAAGGAGCGCGATGAGGATCAGGTAATCTGCTTTCTTCAAGGTTTAAACGAAGATTATAATGGCTTGAAATCCAATGTTTTAGTGCTTGATCCGTTACCGGAGGTCTACAAAATGTTTGTGATGGCTGAGAAGATAGAACACTAAATCAAACTCACAAAACTAAATCTGAGCAATCCGGATTTTAGCCATGCAAATGCGATCTAGAACACACAAAGTAGTCAAACCTTCAACTTTGATGGAAGGCGGGGGAACGACAAGGCAAAGTGTATGTATTGCGGAATGACTGGCCATACCGTAATAAGTGCTACAGCCTACAAGAAGCACGGCTACCCTCCGGGATGGGTGCTGGGGTACAAGTCGAAAGGAAAACAGAATATGACTGCAGCAGCTTGCAGTATTGGTGATCTGGGATTATCAGATGAACAAATGAGGAAGATCATGTCAGTTTTGCAGCCACAGACTGGGCAAAATTCCACAAATGCTCCCAGTTCAACCACTGTCGCGGTCTCTTTAGTTCCTCACTTCAAACCAATCGAGGAAGGCAAGTATTCAACATCTCATATTAATTCCATTTCTATGTCTTCAATCACTTGGATTGTTGATTCCGGAGCTACTAATCATATAGTTTGTTCCTTGGAATTCTTTGATGAGTATTGGTCGATTAATAACACTGAAGTAAACTTGTCAAATGGTCAGTGCATCCCTGTTTTGCATGTAGGTAATATTAAGCTTAACAATGGATTATGGCTAAAACAAGTGATGCATATTCCCTTGTTTAAGTTTAACATAATTTCAGTAAGCAAATTGCTTCAAGATGCCTCTTATGAGTTGATCTTCATGTCTGGACAGTGTGTGATTCAGGGAACTCATGGGCTGACACATGGTTTAGCTAAACAGGAGCAAGGATTACACATGCTATTAGAGCCTCTAAAGATGAAAAATGAAAAATATGCCATGTTATGTACTAGTTCTGAGATATGGCACCAGAGACTAGGCCATTTTCCTTCAAATAAATTGCATCTCTTAGATATTGACATTTCAGCTCATAAGAACTTGGCTTGTAATGTATGCCAATTTGCAAAACAAAAGAGGTCACCATTTCCTTTAAGCACTTCTACTTCAAAGTCTTGTTTTGATTTAGTTCATATGGACATTTGGGGACCATTTCCAATTGGTTCTTTGAAGGGTGAACACTATTTCTTAACAATAGTAGATGATTACTCCAGATTTACGTGGTTACATCTAATGAAAACCAAGTCTGAAGCACGACAGCTCATCAAGAACTTCTATGCATTTGTTTTCACACAGTTTGGGGCCATGATAAAGATAATTCGTAGTGATAATGGCTCCGAGTTTAACATGGTTGAATTCTTTGTTGAGAAAGGTATAATACACCAAAGGTCTTGTGTCTACACACCGCAGCAAAATGCTATTGTTGAACGCAAACACCAACACATATTGAATGTAACTCGGGCTCTCAGATTTCAAGCTCATCTTCCTATTGAGTTTTGGAGCCAATGTGTTTTGCATGCTACCTTCCTCATAAACAGATTGCCTTCACCTGTTATTGATTGTTGCAGCCCACATCAGAAATTGTATGGTAAGGAGCCCAATCTACATAATCTAAGAGTGTTTGGATGTCTATGTTATGCAGCCACCTTATCACATGCTAGGCACAAGATGGCTCAAAGGGGGAGAAAATGTGCCTTTGTTGGAATACCAGCAGACATTAAGGGATATTTGCTATATGATATGGATGCTAAAACAATCTTTACTTCCCGAGATGTTGTCTTTTATGAAGATCAATTTCCTTTTGCACAGACAGAGAACAAACAATCACTGGAACAACCATCTATCATGCTGCCTGTTCCACCTCTGCCCAACATATCAATCATAACTCCAATGCCATCATATGCATAGTCTGATTCATGTACTGAGAAGTTGGATCCTCATATTCTCGACTCACCAACAGCAACACAACTCCAACAAGATTTTGGTAATACTCATGGCACAATGTAGGCATATGATAGTCAAAGCACAAATGACACACAACAAGGAGGTAGTAACCATGGTACAGTTGATAGTGTATCACCAATGCATGGCAGCCAAGGCACAGTTCATACCAATGTGCCCTCTTCACAGCCTCGGAGGTCTGGCAGAAATCGTCGAATCCCTATTAACTTTAGGACTACTACTATGATAATGTCTCTAAGAAGGTATCATCTCCTCATTCTCTATCCAATGTCATATCAGCTAGTCATCTTCCTTTACCACACAAAATCTTCTCCATGGCTGTCACAGCTGTTAAAGAGCCAAGAAACTATAATGAAGCTATTCAACACGAGTGTTGGAAGAAAGCAATGGATGCCTAAATTAAATCCCTTCAGGAGAATGCAACATGGGAGCTAGCAGATTTACCCCCTGGAAAAATACCCATAGGTTGCAAATGGGTATATAAGGTTAATCTTAAAGCGGATGGCTCGGTTGAAAGGTATAAGGCGAGATTAGTAGCCAAAGGCTACACGCAACAACTGGGGGTCGACTACATCGAAACTTTCTCTCCCATAGCCCGCATCACTACCATCCGAACCTTCTTGGCAATAACTGCTTCCCGAGCTTGGCACATTCATCAATTGGATATCAATAACGGTTTCCTTCATGGCGATTTAAATGAAGAAGTGTACATGATCTTGCCTCCCGGTTTCAAAAGTGAAGGATACACTCATGTATGCAAGCTTCTGCGTTCACTCTATGGCTTAAAAGCAGGTAAGCCGCCAATGGAATGCAAAGCTATGCACTGCCCTCATTCATATGGGATTTCATCAATCAACAGGCCAACAGCAGATCATTCCTTATTCACCAAAGGAAATGGTATGGATTTTTTTGCCCTTCTTATATATGTGGACGACATCATTGTCACCAGTCCATCTATTAACCTGATTCAAGAACTCAAGACATACCTAGATGACACATTCAAAATCAAAGATCTGGGCACTCTTGGTTTTTTTCTGGGTATTAAAGCTCACATGAACGACAAGGGACTGAATCTTTGTCAACGTAAATTTTCACTTGACATTCTCGGAGAAGCTGAATTTCTTCATTCTAAAGCAGTTAGCACCCCCATGGTCCCAGGCCACAAGCTGGACAGAGATGGCGAAGCAGAAGTAGATGTTGCCTGTTACAGAAGTTTGGTAGGCAGTCTACTTTACCTTACAGCAACTCGACCTGAGATATCCTTTGCTGTGCAACAATTAAGCCAGTTCGTTGATTCACCTACCAAAGAACACATGTCTTCTGCTCATAGAGTGTTACGCTACATTAAAGCTGCACCCGGACAGGGTATTTTTTATCCGAAGAATGGCAACATGCAACTCAATGTGTTCTCTGATTCGGACTGGGCAACATGTTCCACAACACGTAGATGAATAACGGGTTTCTGTGTCTTCTTAGACTCAGCTCTCATATCATGGAGATCAAAGAAACAAGCTACCATTTCTCGATCTTCATCCGAAGCAGAATATCGCTCCCTTGTTGCAGTAGTGTGTGAGGTGCAATGGCTCAATTATCTTCTTAAGGATTGGCAGGTGGAGCTAAGTAGACCTGCAGCAATATTATATGACAACAAATTCATTGTTGCCATAGCTGAATATTCCGTCTTCCACGAGAGAACAAAGCATATAGAAATAGACTGTCATATCGTTCGAGAGAAAGTTATGCAAGGTCTGGTTAAACTCTTGTCCATCTCCTCCTCAAACCAAGTGGCCGACGGTTTCACTAAAGATCTCCCTACGGCATAGTTCCACTTGTTTCTCTCTAAGCTGGGGTTCATGATCTCCACACTCCAGTTTACGCGCGTGCGGGGGGGGGGGGGGGGGGAGCATATTGGAACCAGGCAACAACAACACGTGAAGAAGAAGCTCACCAAGATAAAGTGGCAGTAGAGTAAATAGCCTGATGGCAGTTGTAACCTCCCTTTCCCGCTAAATCGTCTGTATATATATATATATATGTGATATCTCTGGGAATAAAGCTAAGGGTGTGTTTGGTTCGCACATAGGAATCGGAATGGGTATCAAATACTTGGTAATGGTAATGGGTTTTGGTGAAAGTATTTAACATGTTTGGTAGTATGGTGGAATGGAAATGGTTACTAATAGTAGTGCTTGAGAATGAATAAGGGAATGAAACCCTTATTGTATTTGGGTATGAGTTTTTCAATTGATGGGGTATTCGAAACCCATAGTAGTGTTCTAAAAATCTATCAACCAAACAACAACAATCACTTTCATACCCATTCCTATGTGCAAAACCCACCAACCAAACACACCCTAAGTAATTCAATTCACAAATAACAAAATGCTCATCTCAGTTTTCTCCATTACTCTTACTCAACTCGCTGGTTAGATACTTCCAAAAACAAGTTTGTTGACATCCATTTTCGTGCATAATAAGACATACATATATAATTGAAAATTCATTAAAAAAATATTATCATTTATCTCAACAACCATGTAGCATATATTCACATGATGCTATTCAAGAAAATTAAGCAATGTTGTGTGTCATAAACTTATTAAATAAATGAGTTTAACAATGAAGGATTTCTGTATATATAGGCATCATCATCTCTCCTAAGATTAAAGAGAAAAAGAAAAATCATTATATTGTAATAGAGAAAAACAAAAATGGGCCATAAACATACAAGCCTAGTGATCAAAGAATCAGTAAGAAGAAATCCCAAAGTTGCTAGCAGAGATGAATACTATGAAGAAGAAGATGATGAATACGGAGTACAATATATCTCGCATGAGAACACGTGAGTATGACATTAGAATATGATGAAGATGAAGAGGGAGAGGAGGTTAGAAGTGGTTCCTCCAACCATGGAAGCCAAAGAAATTAACCACTCCTTGCTTACTCCAATTTGTCATCCTTTGAGAACGACAATCCCATGAATTCACATTTCTCGGCTTGCTTTCCATCTCATGTATACTAGCTACAACTTTGTCACACTAAAGACTAAAGAGAATCAATTATTACAACAATCTCTAATTTATTTAAGAAATTTTAGAAAAAAAATAAAAATAAATAAATATTACAAAACCAAATTTTGATTATCGAAGTAATTAGTTATGGTTTTATTTATTTAACTTACTTTTATGCACTATTATAAAAATTAATTAAACATTACAGAACATAATTCAATGTGGAGTGTGAACTGCTGGATGGACAATAATAGAAGGGAAAACGGTCAAATACACCCCTAAATATTATAGGAAAGTGCAATTATGCCCTCAAACATTTAAAAAGTTCAATTAAACACATAAACTTCATAAAATCAATCAAATAGGTCCACTTAGCAGGTAACCAATAAGTTACCGGTAACTATACCATCTTTGACCACCATCACCGCCGTTGACCGCCATCTTCAAAAAAAAAAAAAAAAAAAAAAAAAAAAAAAAAAATCGGAAACAAAAAACGTCTGCCTGCGTACTTCTCCAAGAAGAAGCTGGAGGAAGAGGCGACTCATGGTCGCTTCTTCCTCAGTTGAAGAAGCCACACTAGTTGCCGAATGAGGAAGACGGCGACCGGAAAACGGTTGTTGGCGGTCAGTTTAACCATGTGATGTTTAATTACCGGGTATTACTAGTCTATGACCTGCTATTGGACCTGAATGCATCAAAATGAGGCGTTTATGTGTTTAATTAAACTTTTTAAATGTTTGAGGGCCTAATTACACTTTCTTATAGTGTTTAAGGGTATATTTGACCATTTTCCCATAATAGAAATAAGGAACTCACTATAAAATTTCAGTATCAAAACATATCCCAACACAAATACTTATTTATTATATATAATACTATCCACTAGCCATGCATGATTTATTTAATTTATATAATTTTTTATCAAGGTATTTAACTATCTCAAATGGATTGGATACTTCCAAAATCAAGTTTGTTGACATCCATTTTCGTGCGTAATAATAAGAAATAAATGCGAATACATGATGATATTAAACAAAAATAAGAGTTAATACCTACGATGGTCCTCTGAGTATTAGCGATTTACCAACTGTGATCATTTGAGTTTTAAATAACCTCCAATGGTCCTCCATGTTTTAAAAAATAACCACCCATGGTCCTTTTAGGATGTCTCGTGGTCATTTTAAACTCTGATTTTTTAAGAATTAAGACCACAAGTGGTTAGTTTTTAAAACATGGAGGACCATTAGAGGTCATTTAAAACTCGGATGACCAAAGCTGGTAAATCGCTAATACTTGGAGGACCAGGTATTAACCCAAAAAAAATAGTATCATTTACCTCAACAACCATGTAGCATATATTCACATGATATTAAAAAAAAAAAAAAAAAAAAAAAACAGTGTCATTTATCTCGATCAACAACCATGTAGCATATATTCACAAGATGATATTAAAAAAAAATATTATCATTTACCTCAACAACCATGTAGCATATATTCACATGATGATATGAAGAAAATTAAGCTATGTTGTACGTGTTTCATAAACTTATTAAATAAATGAGTTTAACAATGAAGCATATATATATATATATATATATATATATATATATATATATATATATATATATATATATATATATATATATATATATATATATATATATATATATATTTATTTATTTATTTATTTATTTATTTATTTATTTATTATATTGCATCATCATCTCTCCTAAGATTAAAGAAAATTAAATCATTATATTATAGGAGAGAAAAACAAAAATGAGTCATAAACATACCAGCCTTGTGAGCAAAGAATCAATAAGAAAAAGATTCTAAAGTTGCTAGAGATGAATAATATGAAGAAGAAGAAAAAGTTGAATACAATGTATCTCGACATGAACACGTGAGTATGACAATAGAATATGATAAAAGATGAAGAGGGAGAGGAGGTTAGAAGAGGTTCTTCCAACTATGGTACCAAGGATTAACCACTCCTTGCTTACTCCAATTTGTCATCCTTTGAGATTGAGAACGACAATCCCTAGAATCTATATTCCTCAACTTACTTTCCATCTCTGTCACGTACACTACGGGCTAAAGGGAATCAAATACAACAATTTCAAATTTATTCAAGAAATTTTATAAAAAATAAAATTAAATAAACATAACAAAATTAAATTTTGATTAACGAAGTAATTATTGTATTATTTATTTAACTTACATTTATGCACTATTATAATAACGTGAGAAGGAACCTCGAGCGCGACTCCTTGAGCGTTACTACTAAAATTAAAGGATCTCCTAGTTGTTTTTACCTTTTCGGGACCTTTCGGTCCCTCCCCTTCACCAAAAAAAAAAAAAAAATACATTTATGCACTACTATTATAATAAAAACTAATTAAACATTACTAAACAAAGTCAATGTGAAGTGTAAACTGCTGGATGGACAATAATAGAAATAAGAAATCCACTCTAAAATCAATACTATTATTAAAAACAAAATCCTCATTTTAAACTTCTCGTCCAAACACTTAATAATAATAAGGTTAGCAGTAAAAAAGGAAAAATAGAAAAAAAAAATTCATAATTTGAGAAGCCATAATGTTCTAAAATTATTTCTACACGTTATTTTACTATTAATCTAATGAATATGAATATAAGGAAGATTTAGTCAAAAAAAAATTGAAAAAGAATCGGTTATTAGTAATCTGATCTATACTCTATACTATTATTAAAAACAAAATCTTCCATTTTAACTTTCCACCCAAACACTTAATAATATTAAGGTTAGCAGTAAAAAAGGAAAAAATAGAAAAAATATGTAATTCGAGAAGCCATAATGTTCTAAAATTATTTCTACGCATTATTTTATTATTATTCTAATGAATATGAATATAAGGAATATTTTGCAAAAAATAAGGGAAAAGAATCGGTTATTTATACTTTAGATTAAAGTTACAAGTCGTTATTTTAATATTAATCTAATGAATATAATGAAGATTTTGCGGAAAAAATGGTAAAGAATCGGTTATAAATAAGCTATATCTATACTATTATTAAAAACAAAATCATCCTTTTTAACTTCCCGCCCGAACACTTAATAATAATAAGGTTAGCAGTAAAAAAGAAAAATGAAAAAGAATCCGTAATTCGAGAAGTCATAATGTTCTAAAATTATTTCTACGCGTTATTTTACTAATAATAATCTAATGAATATAAATATAAGGAAAATTTTGCAAAAAAAAAAAAAAAAAAAAAAAATCGGTTATTAATAATTTAGATTAAATTTATAGGGCGTTATTTTACTATTAATCTAATCAACAATACTATTATTAAAAACTAAATCCTCATTTTTAACTTCCCGCTCAAACACTTAATAATTTAGATTAAATTTATAGGGCGTTATTTTACTATTAATCTAATCAACAATACTATTATTAAAAACTAAATCCTCATTTTTAACTTCCCGCTCAAACACTTAATAATTTAGATTAAATTTATAGGGCGTTATTTTACTATTAATCTAATCAACAATACTATTATTAAAAACTAAATCCTCATTTTTAACTTCCCGCTCAAACACTTAATAATAATAAGGTTTGTAGTAAAAAAGAAAAAATAGAAAAAAAAAATTCGTAATCTATCTACATCTACAATTCTAATAAGAGCCAATAATGGTAGGCCCTTAACTGGAACAACAAATGTCTGTAGTATTGTTTCTTAAAATGAATGGTTCATATTATTTTGATTTTTGTATTTTTTTAATAATTTTTCTTATTTACCCTCTATTATATTATTTTTTTCTTCTCTTAAGGGAAAACGGCGCTTTTGGCCCCTCAATTGTTTTACTTTTGAAAATTTAGTCCCTGTTAATTGATTTGAACAAATTTAGTCCCTTAATTGTTTATAATAGGTCACATTTGATCCCTGATGTTATATAATTAGAATTTTTTTTAATAATATTTTTTCATGAGGGTTTATTTGTCCATTCCTTTTAACCATTCAACTTCATTCTCCTTCTTCACTAGTTAATTTGCCAGAACTATGAGGAAGACTGTTTGGAGAAAGCCAATAGAGCAAAACCCATTATTAATGCAGTTGATGCAAAAGGGATATGTTGTTTCTCACGCTTAACTTTTCCTTCTCCTCTGTCAATCCCAGTAGCAATCGGAGATTCAAGCACAGTTGTTTTCATATCTTCAACAAAATGGTTGCCAGAGGCGAGAAGTGATGAGACGGCGGCGGAAGCGGTGGCGCTGACGAAGAGTGAGGCAACGAAAAAAGCGGAGGTTCCTCATCCTAGTTGGCCAGTACTTGCAGCCGCCCACCACCAATACTTGGCGTTCCCCCATCTCCCTTCCTCTTTTCCATCTTACCATCTTTGAGGGCGTTTACTTCAACTAGGCAAATCCATTTATTTCAATAGTGCATCTATTATCTATATACAATTTTCTAGTGCAAATTCCTTTGTTTTGTTGCTCATGGGTGAAACATTCTCCATGTTTTCAAGCTCAGACTCATCTGATTTTAGCTCTATAAGCTCATAATCCTTTACTCCAGCCATGGCTTCTTGACAACTCACTAAAAAGGAGAAGAAAGTTGAATTGTCGAAAGGAATGGACAAATATAACCTTCATGAAAAAAAAGTTTATATTTTTTTTTAATTATATAATATCAGGGATCAAATGTGATCCATTATGAACAATTGAAGGACTAAGTTTGTTCAAATCAATTAATAGAGACTAAATTTTCAAAAGTAAAACAATTGAGGGGCTAAAAGTGTCATTTTCCCTTCTCTTAAATAACCTAAATTCCGTTAGTATAAACTTGAGTAACGGAATATTCCGTTAACTATTTATTATTTTTAACTTACTCATTAATTTATATAAAAAAGGTCTTAAGTTCGAACCTCATCCCAATTAGAGTTTGGCGTATATTTTTTTTTTTATCAATAATCAAAATCTGAATTCAACTTTTGAAAGATATAGTAATGGGAACAAAATCATTGGAATAAAGTGTACCAAAATCTCATTTGTTCTAATACTGCAAGTACCAAAATGAAAAGTTACAATTTAAGCAGCCCTCACAAAATCTCGATCATTTGTTCTAAGGCCTTCAAGCATATGCTGCTGCGGCCTTCTTCCTTGGAGCTGCTTCAGTATCTTCTCTGAAGTTGGTCTTAAAATGGCGGGGCACGTTGCGGAGATATCTCATGCGGCCGGTTCCGGTGGTCTTTCTACGGATCACCTTCACACTCCAGTTGTACGTTCTCTTGCGTGCAGCGGGGTAAGCACAAGCGGAGCAGCGGCTCTTCTGGACTCTGGAGATAGAAGCTCCGGCGGCCACACCTCACATTGAGAGTGTGGGTCTTGTTCCTCCTCTTTCCGAAGCTCCCTGTTCCCTTTCCCATTGCTATGCAGTTGCAGGCACCTTAGCATAATTGTTAAACATATACTACGAATATGTTAAAATGTATTTAAAAAATATATAATATAAAATTTAACATAAACGTTGGTCAAATAATTAGTCGATTAAATGCATAACATTCAAAGTTAAACATCAAATATTATAAATCAAGAACTTTAAAAATCATTTGATTTTTATGCATTTAAAAAAAAAAACAAAAACAAATTTAGGTTAAGTATTTTTTTCGTTTAATTAATCTTCTTTTGATTATTTAGATCAAAACAAAACTTAATATTTCAATTATACTTTTGCATTATTGGTATGATTTAGGTCGTTATGGTATTAATATTTTTTGTATGTATTTTTATAATAGTACAATTGTACATTACTTTACAAATATTACATAATTATTTTTTTATCGGACAAAATTGTTCTTACGTCATTGTCAGACCTGCGCGACCTAATTACAAAGTTGTTGATCATAAATATAATTACACCTTGACTCTAAAACGGTAGGAACATTTTCCAAAGAATTGACAATTTTGACATCCCACTGACTCTAATTGAACAAGTTTACACATCAGAATTTTATCAATACATTAAAACTTCTAAAGAAATTTGTAAGTTAATTTTTACTATATCATTATAACAATATCTATTATAACTATATATTTTGAATTATTTATTATCATCCCCTATTGATAGGAATTGTAACAATTGTCATTGACAAATTAAACTCTCAACTACGGATGTAAATTAAAAAAATCAATGATTTCATTATTGTTGATGAAAAGTATGTACGCCACTTTATTACTCTTTTTAAATTAAATAAATTAGTAGCTACAAAAAAAAAAATACATATGCATTTAATTAATTTAAAATTAAATGTCTATAATACCTTTATTTAAAAAAATTATGCATTATAAAAAATTTAAAAAGAAATATAATTTCATTAGTTATATTATCTATATTTTCTACCGTTCAAAGATTCATTACCTTCAAATTTTTTAATTTATTATATTCACTACATTATCCATTATATTCTCTTCTTTTTACATTATCTTGTAATTAAATATCAAAGTTATAATACAAAATATGTTATATATATTTATTTACCCAAGTATTTTATACAAATAATAAATATTAATATTTTGTTCAATACTTTTACATGATAACCTACGGCACACATCTCATGACGCATGAAACATCTAGGGGAAAAACTACCATTACCAAATATCAATAGGTGCTTATAAGATAAAGAGTTAATAGTACAACTAAGATCCAACATATACACAACAAGGAAAATCTAAAGATTCCTACACCATAATCTCAATGCACGATGAATCCATCTATGCTACCACCAATAACCCTTGCACATGACACACTATCAATAAAAAAAATAAAAAAAAATAAAAAAAAAGGAAGACATGTACTGACGATGAAGACAATGACAATGCTACCCAAAAGAGAATTAAGAATAATTAGAGAAATTTAAACCAAAAGTAGTATTTATTTAGACTATCGTTTTTAGACTAAGTATTTAGACTAGCATTATTACAAAAGTGCAAACATTTATTTTAGTGACAATATAATCAATCTCTCATATATTATCTTGCATTTATATACTTTAAATTACCGATTTAAATAAACAAATTCAATATTTATTTACCTATACATGAACATCTCCGATATAATATTGCATTGATATACTTTGACATATTTAAAATAATCATTGGGCATTATTCTTCGCGCGTAAAAGAACTAGTACTATTAATAAAAACAAAATCCTCAATTTTAACTTCCCGCCAAAATAGTGTAATACAATTCCTAATAGAATATATTGTTTCGTACTTTCTGTTCGTACTACAATTCTACATTAAAATTCCTATTCGTAATACAATACTAACAATATTAAAATTCTTATTCCTATTCAACAATATTATTCCGTCACTACTCCAATCAATATCAATACTATTATTAAAAAAATAGAATCCTCATTTTTAACTTCCTGCCCAAACACTTAATAATAATAAGGTTAGTAGTAAAAAAGAAAAATAGAAAATTATTTGTAATTCGAGAAGTCCTAATGTTCCAAAAGTATTTCTACGTGTTATTTTACTATTAATCTAATGAATATGAATATAAGTAATATTTTGCAGAAAAAAAAAAAGGGAAAAGATTCGGTTATTTATAATTTAGATTAAAGTTATAGGTCGTTATTTTAATATTACTCTAATGAATATAATGAAGATTTTGCAAAAAAAATAGAAAAGAATTGATTATTAATAATCTATATCTATACTATTATTAAAAAAAAATCATCATTTTTAACTTCCCGCCCGAACACTTGATAATAATAAGGTTAGCAGTAAAAAAGGAAGAATGGAAAAAAAAAAACTGTAATTCGAGAAGTCATAATGTTCTAAAATTATTTGTACGTGATATTTTGCTAATAATCTAATGAATATGAATATAAGGAAGATTTTGAAAAAAAAAATAAATAAATAAAAATCAGTTATTAATAATTTATATTAAAATTACAAGACGTTGTTTTACTATTAATCTTTTTTTTTTTTTAATGCTACTGGCTCTATTACATGTTTTACTATTAATCTAATCAATCAATATAAGGAAGATTTTGCATAAAAATGAAAAATAATCAGTTATTAACAATTTAGATTAAAATTACAGAACATTATTTTTTTATTAATTAATCTAATGAATATAAGGAAGATTTTCCAAAAATATGGATAAGAATCGATTATTAATAATCTATACTTATATATATATATATATATATATATATATATATATATATATATATATATATATATATATATATATAATAGTATTTAGCAACAATATATTGTTATACTTACTGAATAACAATTTAGCAACAATATATTGTTATACTTACTGAATAACAATATATTATTGTAGCTCAAGATTTTGCAATAATTGAACAACAAATAATTAAATTAATGATATATAAATGGAGTTTGGGAAGAATGATATATACATGGATCCAACAATATTAAATTATTGGTGTTAATTAAGGCATATTATCTACATATGGCATTTATAGACTTATTTTATAACCATATATCACAAGCTCAAGGATTTCTTTTAGAACTGAATTTTTGTGCATGTTCCCAATTTGTATATTTCATTGGTATTCAATGCAATTAATACCCCCTCCAAGTCTTTGGTATAAGTTATGGAGTATTACATTCTTTGTATGTTTGAATGTTGCTATCAGTTTGATAGATTATCACAGACTTATAAAAAGATTGTCAACATGAAGTTACTATCTTTTATTTCACAAGTGAACTGCAGTAAATGACTCACCAGGCTACTGCCACATTTATCCTAATTTTACATTTTTGGAAGTGTCAAAGTGAATATATCTAAGTGAAAGCGAAATATATATACAATATAATTAATAATTAAGTTTGACGTGTATTATTTGAGATATTTGGTTAGTTTAATTTGTGGAGTTAATGTTATACATTTATAAAAACTTCTCATGGTGTTCAATACATTAATCATTGAACAGTTCCTGGTGTTCAATAATATTAATAATATATTCATGAAAATGTTGAGACAAACCATTGGACTTTTGCATTGTTTAAGTCGTTTGATGAAAAATGTTAGACCTATTTGTTAACTAAGTTTATAAATTTTAATGGTATAAATCGAAATTAAGCAAAGATAACATCAAAAAATATAATCTATAATATTCATTGTTATAATTTATATAATTGTATATCGATCTAAATATTTTTAAAATATTATAACAAATCAATTTCGTGCAACCAACGAGTAAAAATACTAGTTTAAGTACTAAAACATATCCCAACACAAATACTGATTATAATAGTATCCACTAGCCGTGCATGATTTATTTATACAATTTTTTATTAAGGTATTATCTCAATTGGATTGGATACTTCCAAAATGAAGTTTGTTCACATCCATTTTCGTGCGTAATAAGAAATAAATGCTAATACATAAATACTTGAAAAATCATTAAAAAAAATATTACTCTGTATAATTTATCTCAATTGGATTGGGTACTTCCAAAATCAAGTTTGTTGACATCCATTTTCGTGCGTAATAAGAAATAAATGGTAATACATAAATAATTGAAAAATCATTAAAAAAAATATTATAATTTATCTCAATTGGATTGGGTACTTCCAAAATCAAGTTTGTTGACATAATAAGAAATAAATGCTAATACATAAATAATTGAAAAATCATTAAAAAATATTATCACTTATCTCAACAACCATGTATTCAAGAAAATTAAGCTATGTTGTCTGTCATAAACTTATTAAATAAATGGGTTTAACAATGAAGGATTTCTGTATATATAGGCATTATCATCTCTCCTAAGATTAAACACAAAAAAGAAAAATCATTATACTCTAAGAGAGAAAAAGAAAATGAGTCATAAACATACTAGCCTTGCCAGCAGGGAATCAGTAAGAAAAAATCCCAAAGTTGCTAGAGATGATGAATACTATGAAGAAGCAGAAGAAGAAGTTGAGTACTCTCAACATGAACACGTGAGTATGACAATAGAGTATGATGAAGATGAAGAGGGAGAGGCGGAGGTTAGAAGAGGTTCAGCGATCTCCAACCATGGAAGCCATGGAAAAGGGAACCATGGTCATGCCAATCACTCAAAGAAATCAAATTCTCATGGCCATCATTCCAAGCATGATGATGATGAAGACGATGATGATGAAGATGATGATGAGTATTCACAGCATTATGGAAAGGCAACCACCACACATGTGGCATCTGATTATGAAACACCACACTCTCGTGGACATTCCAAATCGAAGAAATCAAATCATCACCATGGTCATTCGACACGAGATGATGATGATGATGATGATGATGAATACTCAGAGCATTATGGAAAGGCAACTGTTACTCATGTAGCACCAGACTATTGACATCAAGGGCTCCCTACTCGTTTTGTGAGGAATAAAGTTTGGATCTACTTTGATTGCATTGGGTTTGCTGTATTGCTTTTAAAATAATTATATTGTTGTGAGTTTCCTTCAATTCAATTGTATTTGGTTTGCTATAACATCTATTGTATTTGAAATAAATATAATATTATTGTCTTATGTCTTATGATACTATTTATCACACAAGTAATGCTGCTACTTGCATGAAATTTGTATCATTTATTTTAATATTTTCTAAACAATATGAAGAAGAAAAGTCGCGCTGTTAATTAAAAAAAAAAATATTGGTGGAAGATAACGGTGTCCGTAGGCACCGTTACCGTTTGGGACCGTGTTCACCCTCCATGGCTGGTTTATATGTTTAGCATTGGCGGTAATGACTATGTTAGCCCTTTAATGTCGAATTCCAGCCTTTTTAGTTCTTATACTGAGGAGGAATACGTGGTTATGGTGATTGGCAATTTCACAACTGTTATCGAGGTGATTAATTTAAACATTTAATTATTTAAATTTTTAATTGATAAACTAAGTATTAAATAGCATTTACGAAATAAATTAATTATATCATTCCATTTCATTTTTTATTTTGAATTTTAAAATGATATTTTTAAGAATGAGTTATCCCTTTAGAGAGCTCATCAGAGAGGAGATCTGGTATTAGCTATTTTTCTATCCATCCATCGCCAAGAATAGCTATTTTCCATAATATGGCTAGTATTTACACTATGGTTTTACTTGCCTTGCTGCTGTTCTGTAATCCGGTGCATTCTTTAGATGAATCAGCCTTCTTTGTGTTTGGGGACTCATTATTTGATGTTGGCAACAACAACTACATCAATACTACCAATGATTTCAGGGCTAATTTTCCACCCTATGTCGAATCTACTGGCAGATTTTCAAATGGTCGCCTCATTCCGGATTTTATTGGTATGTTTATTATCAATAGAGAAGGTGGGGTGTATCCTTAACCAAATGTTAAGAGTTGGATCCTTGTTTTTTGGTATGGATCGAGCAGCCTTAAATTTTCAGGTCGACTGTTATACCTAATAGAGGTTTCTACAATTCAGCGAAGGGATTAGTCACAGTGTTTTAGGCTGAAAACTCTGAGTATATCCAAAAAAAAAAAAGAGAAAAATATTAGTAAATCTTTTAATAAATTTGGAATAAGGGTCAAATAATGCAATTAGGCCACTCAACTTAAAAAAGTTACAATTAAATCCCTAAACTAACTCATTTCATACAATTCGTCCAATTTGCAAGTTTTCTCCATTTTTAACCGATCATCCAAATTTAAATTAATTTTTAAAAATAAATAAATAAATAAAATAAAAAACTTCATCTGGGAACGAAGATGCAGTACCTTCAAGATTTTTTATTTTTTTATTTTTAGGAAGAAACCTTCCAGAGTTTTTAAACAGTAAAATTCATGAATCCTTAAACACCAAATACCAACACCAGACCATCTTTAACAAAACCAACATGATTTTTTTTTTCTTTTTCTGTGAAGAGAAACCAACATAAATTTTTAAAAAGAAATATTAATCGAATTCAACTGTAGATCTTTGTTAAAGATTCAAAAATGGGATAAAACATCAACATGCAGTGCTGCTTTTGGTGGCCGCTCCTCGATCTCCACTCATCTTCTTAATCTGTAATAGATTTATTGGCCCCAAAAGAACGAGAGAGAAATGGGTTTTGATTGAAAACTAATGATGTACATTTTAGATATGCATCGGAGCATCCAGTAGATCCGATGATCTGTAGGACTATAGCATAAGTTTTTCGACGGCTAATTAATGTGGATAAAAATTCCTGAAGGTACTGCATCTTCGTCTCCAGCGGAGACAACGTTTTTTTATTTTCATTTTTATTCATTAATTTATTAATTTCTAAAAATTATTTTAAATTTGGATGACTTGATAAAAACTTGGAAAACCTGCAAATTGGATGAATTGCATGAAATGAGATAGTTTAGGGACTCAATTGTAATTTTTTTAAGTTCAGTGGTCTAATTGCATTATGGTGTGCAGTTCGATGGCCTATTTGACTCTTATTCCAATAAATTTTCATGTTGGTGGTTTAATTTTCTTCTTTTTCTTCTTCCTCTTTCTTTGTTTCAGCCGAGTATGCAAAGCTACCATTAATTCCGGCATATTTCCGGAGCAAGCAAGATGGGGTTACTAAAGGAGTCAACTTTGCATCAGCCGGTGCTGGAAGCCTTGCTGAAACCTATCATGGCAAGGTGGGTGGTCTTTCCTAGCTAGACTAATACATATTAAAAAACTTTTGGCATAAATTGAAACATTATATAATCCCAACACATCGATTGAATGTTTTGTATGTAATAGAAATAAACGAAGTTGTAGTTTGAAGCTGAGGCTACAAAAATGATATTCATTTATTGAATTTAGCAACAAACTTGGTTGTGTGAGTAACCGTACACTCTCATGTCTTAAGAGAGTTTGCGTGTTTAAAACCTCCTTTTATATGGAAAAATCAATATGACTAGCTTTTTGCCCTTTAATTGGGCTAGCTTGATGGGAACATGGATTAGTCTGAGTATGATACAAAGTTAAAGTTTAAAGGTCGGTGCCTCATATAATTAAGGTCTACTCAGATACCTCCTGGTATAACCAAGGTTATTGAATATAATTTAACAAATGACTTTCTCAAAAATTGTTTGCAGTAAATTAGCTTTTATCTGATAGCTGATTAAATGCAAAATGATTTTCGCAAAAAGTTGATCGTAACATTGCTTTGAATAACTTTTTGAAGCAATAAACTGTTAAAAGAAAAATAATTAATTAATCAAAAACTCATATTAACTATTTAACTAAGTCAAACAACTAATAGTGGTCATACAAATCAAAATCGACTAATTAATTGTTTGATCCTCAGGTAATTGACCTCAGAACACAATTGAGATATTTCAAGAACGTTTCAGAACATTTGAAGCAGATGCTGGGGGCAAAAACGTCAAACAAACTGCTGTCTGATGCTGTTTATATGTTTAGCATTAGCGGTAATGACTATGTTAGCCCTTTAATGTCGAATTCCAGTCTTTTTAGTTCTTATACTGAGGAGGAATACGTGGATATGGTGATTGGCAATTTCACAACTGTTATCGAGGTGATTAATTTAAACATTTAATTATTGAGCGTATACTATATATATATATATATATATATATATATATATATATATATATATATATATATATATATATATATAATTTAATTATCAGTTTAAAATTTTAATTAGTAAATTTTAATTGATAAACTAAGTATTAAATAGCATTTACTAAATAAATTAATTATATCATTCCATTTTATTTTTTATTTTGAATTTTAAAATGATATTTTTAAGAATGAGTTATCCCTTTAGAGATAGCTCATCAGAGAGGAGATCTGGTATTAGCTATTTTTCTATCCATCCATCGCCAAGAATAGCTATTTTCCATAATATCAATATTGCCCTTGCACACACTATATAAGGAAAGATTTTGATATTTCTTATTTTGGTGTTATCATCTCTAATTAACAAAAATATTTTTACGACTAAAATATATTTACTTTTTTTATAACACCAAAAACGCATCTGGAGAAACATGAACCATAGAGGCTAGACCGATTTTCACCTCTATGACCAGTTGAGCTACCCATGCGGGCGTCACTTAAATATCATTGTAAAACTGACAATAGATATATATTTTATGGGAGTGATTCTCCTATGAGACTGTTTTACAAATCTTTATTTGTGAGAAAGGTCATTCACGGATTACATAGCCACATTAGAGAATTTGCCTTTATTTTGGGTAGTGAGATCACTATATATGTTATGATTTTTCAACGGGAAATATACAAGGAAGGAGGAAGGAAATTGTGTTTATGTCCTTGCTAGCTTTAGGGTGCGTACCATATATATGCTAGGGCTCTCAACATTCAACAAACAAAAAGTGAGGATTGCATGGAGAAACTCCAAGCCTTAGCCAAAATGCACAATGAAGCTCTCCTAAAAGCTATCAACAAACTAGAGAAGAACTTACAAGAGTTCAAGTATACATATTTCGATTATTTTAGGTTTACCACAGACACAATTAACCATCCATCAAAATATGGTATGTTTTCTTTTTCAGAGTAACAACAATTAACGAACGAGTAACCCGCAACAGGATAGGTCAAGTGGCAAATGAGTCTTTTTTGTGGGAAAGAATACCGGGATAACCCGGGTTCGATTCCCACAAGTGAATTAATGAATAAGTTAGCTATAGACTTTTCCCTTTTGCGGCATACTAATTAAGATGGATTATCTAGTCTAGTTGCAATTAGTGGCTAGGGGATTGTTGGGCGGAGGCCGATAAAGGGACAAGTCCAGCATAGGGGATTGTTGGGCGGAGGCTGATAAAGGGACAAGTCCAGCACCTGCCTCTCGAAAATTGTTGAAGGGACAAGTCCATCACCTGCCTCTCGAAAATTATTGGGCGAAGTCTGGTAAAGGGCCAAGTCCAGCATCCTGCCCTGTGGTGATAGTATATAAGGAAATATAGTTGAAAATTGTTGGGCGAAGTCTGGTAAAGGGCCAAGTCCAGCATCCTGCCCTGTGGTGATAGTATATAAGGAAATATAGTTGTGTGTGAGTTATAATTTTTGGCGTAATAGTAAACCTTTGATTCTAACACGGTATATATGTTTAAGGTTTCAAAGAGTCGAAGACAGCATGTTGTGGGAGTGGCTTTTATAGAGGAATTCCTAGTTGCGGAGGAAAAAGGCAAGTAAAAGAGTACCAGTTCTGCCAGAATGTTGGAGACTATTTGTTTTTCGACTATGGTCACCCCACTGAGAAGGCAAACCGTTTGTCTGCTAAATTACTATGGGAAGGAAGCAACTATGTCATTGGACCTTACAATGTTAAGTCCTTGTTTCAACTCTAAGCTTACACCCAACCAAAAGCTTTCTTGATTTCTATTTTGCAATGTACCTTTAATAAAAAATAAATAATAACACAACTATTATTATCTATATCTTCTTGGGTGAATAAGTTGATTTTTCAATATATATATATACATATATATATATATATATATATATATATATATATATATATATATATATATATATATATATATATATATATATATATATATATATTCTCTACATCTACATCTACAATTCTAATAAGAGCCAATAATGTTAGGCCCTTAACTGGAACAAAAAAATGTCGGTCATATCGTTTCTTAAAATGAATTGTCTATTGTTTCTTAAAATGAATAGTTCATATTATTTTGATTTTAGTATTTTTTAATGATTTTCATTATTTACCCTCTATTATATTATTTTCTTCCCTTAAATAACCTAAATTCCGTTAGTATAAACTTTAGTAACGGAATATTCCGTTAACTATTTATTATTTTTAACTTACTCATCAATTTCTAGAAGCAAGGTCTTAGGTTCAAACCTCATCTCAATTAGAGTTGACATAATTATTAAACATATACTACGAATATGTTAAAATATATTTTTAAACATATATAATATAAAATTTAACATAAACTTTGTTCAAATAATGAGTCCAGCTAAATACACAACATTAAAAGTTAAGCATCAAAGATTATATATCAAGAACTTTAAAAATTATTTGATTTTTATGCATTTAAAAAAAATTAGGTTAAGTTTTTTTTTTCCGTTTAATTAATTAATCTTCATTGGATTATTTAGATCATAACAAAATTTAATATTTCAATTATACTTTTGCATTATAAATATGATTTAGGTCGTTATGGTATTAATATTTTTTGTATGTATTTTTATAATGGTACAATTGTACATTACTTTACAAATTTATACTATTATTTTTTTTATGTCCCGTATTTGGTTTCAACCATACCTATACAATTATTTTATTGACAATTATAACCAAACTTGACTATATTATCTTGCATTTGTAAACTTAGAATTACCTATTTAAATACGCAAATTCAACATTCAATTATCTATGCATGAACAATTCCAATATAATCTTGCCTTGATATATACTTTAAAGTACTTATTTAAAAAAAAAACATTGGACATTATCCCAATCGCGCAATGCGCGTAGAAAACTAGTATATATATATATATATATATATATATATATATATATATATATATATATATATATATATATATATATATATATATATATATATATATATATATATATATATATATATATATATATATATATATATATACCTATACAATTATTTTATTGACAATTATAACCAAACTTGACTATATTATCTTGCATTTGTAAACTTAGAATTACCTATTTAAATACGCAAATTCAACATTCAATTATCTATGCATGAACAATTCCAATATAATCTTGCCTTGATATATACTTTAAAGTACTTATTTAAAAAAAAAAAACATTGGACATTATGCATTTGTAAACTTAGAATTACCTATTTAAATACGCAAATTCAACATTCAATTATCTATGCATGAACAATTCCAATATAATCTTGCCTTGATATATACTTTAAAGTACTTATTTAAAAAAAAAACATTGGACATTATCCCAATCGCGCAATGCGCGTAGAAAACTAGTATATATATATATATATATATATATATATATATATATATATATATATATATATATATATATATATATATATATATATATATATATATATATGAAATAATACTCAAAATGTTGCTCAATTATGGTGATTTTTCTTGATTCCATTCGAAATGACTTTTGTGACTCAATGTAATCCCAGATTTGTGTGGTTTTGCTCACTGTAGTACATCCTCTGTTTATTATTGTGTCCAATTGGTGTTAAATAGAGGGACCATTAAGTAATTGCAATATTTGCCTCTCATTTACCCTCTTAAACTGACATGAAAAACCTCATCTTTTGTAAAGGATTAACCTTTGCTAGTAGAGAATTGTTTAAAGAAGCGTATAGAGAATTATGGCATTAAGAATGAGAAAGATATGAAATTTGAAAAGAATGAGAAGTTGAGATCAGAGTGACAAATTGAAGAGGGTGGGAGAGGGTAAATGAGTGGCAAGTATTGTAATTATTAAATTGTCTCTCTATTTAACACCAATTGGACGGAATAACAAATGGATGACTACATTATTGAGCAAAAATACACAAGTCTAGGACTACATTGGGTCACAAAAGTAGTTTAGAATGAAATCGAGAAAAACCACCATAGTCGAGTGCACACCTTTAACTGTAAGGTGCAAAACCATATAACGACTTAAAGTGCATAATGTTGAACCTTAGGTAGCATACATTTTCACCTTAAGGTGCATGAATTTAAAGCGTAAGGTGCAGAACTTTGAATCCTTGATTGCCTAATATTAAAACTTATGAATTACGACTTCCACGCCATAGGTGTATAATGTTGAACCTTAAGGGAGCCCAACATTCCTCTTTAAGATGTATGAATTTAAATACACAACTATGAATCCTTGATTGCTTGACATTAAAAATTAGGAATTATTACTTCCACAGTTCCACGTCGTAGGTGCATAACTTTAAGGTGCATAAATTTGCTTGAAATTGGTACACACATAGTCAATTCTTTCATGCATGTTCTCTTAAGGTTCTTCTTGCATGTAAGTGATTAATTGACAAGATGCAAAGACAACAAAGAGTAGTGGAGAAGATGTCGTAGCTTTGCTTTGTTTTGTTTTTACTTTTATATCTCTTAACGCAACAAGGAGGGCCACGGGTGGTTGGCCACCCGTGGTTCCACCCGCTGGTACTGGCGGGGGGCATGGTGGGTGGTTGACCCCCCATCGTTCCGCCCACTGGTATGTGATGCTTTGGTCTCCGTTTTATTGAACCCTTGTGCAATTGTGTGTCTTCTTTGATGTTTCGTACGTCTAGAACGATGTCCTAAGTATCCACGATAAGATTTAATTATGAGTCTTGAATCATGTTTAAGGTCTATCTTTGTGATTCGTTGGATTAATATGAGGTCTTTGATGTTCGTTTGAACCGTTATGTTTATCCTATTGATTTGCATGCTAGTTACGATGTTGTTGGTACTAGTATGTGCTTGTTCATTAGTTCTCAATGAAGATTGGTAACTTGAGTTTACCAATCATTGTAATCTTCATATTGAAGTCTATTGTTATTGTGCCATTGTATTGAATGCTCCTTCCATGTCTCTCCTTGAAGTATTTCGATTGAATATCTTGTTGAAGCTTGTACAAATGTTATACTCTATTGATTTGTTCCTTGATTGGGCTATTGTTGAGCCTCAATTATCTATGTCGATGACTATGTGATGCGATTGGTGATAATGAGTTTTGCTCAATTGATTGGCAGTATACTATCACGTGATATGTATTATATTATTAATGACATTGCGTATGTCTATGAGATCAGCGGCAAGCTGGCGGAAGTAGGCGAGGAGCAATGGCTCCGGAGGAATAAGGTTGGAACTGGTGTACAGGGTGGCACTTGCAGGTACAAGTTGGAACTGAAATAAGGATGGAATTGTGATATAAAGTTGGAACCGGGCATAAGGTTGGAACTTGTCATTGATTGCGATCCTTGACTTTCATTTGCTTATGAGTATGTATTGTTGTTGCCTCTTGATTGATATTGAGTATCGTATCATGTTGATTATTTTGTTGTCCTTGTCATTCACATTGATCTCTTGAGTAACCGTATGATGTTCGGTCGATTGAGTGTGTTCCTTGATGAATCTTGTGTCGTCTCTACTCCTTGTTTTAAAGCTAGAGTTGTTAAGTTTATATTAATATATTCCAAGTCTCAAATGTTTTTCTTATATTTATATTATAAAGTACTCAACGCTAGTGGGTTACTTAGCATTATTCTCTAATGGGTGCTACCCCTTATGTTTTACAGGTACAGATAAGTTCTCTTTCGAGCGCGCTGGATGAAGACGTAGTTAGTGTAGCCTCTTTTATCTCTTAGCATAGTCCTTACGGCCTGTGTGCCTAAACTTTAAACTTGTGATTTTGATGTTGGAGGTTTGGGATTAAAGTACTTTGACTTTTTAACACGTGCATCTAATAGCTTAGTTAGATGTGGCATAGCATTCCCCGGTTGACTGTTAGTTTCTCCGATCTTTTACTACTTAATGCTAGTTTAATCTTTATCCTTGAGCTTAAATTGTTTTGTTTACTACGTAAAATCGGGGGTGTTACAAGGATCATACTAATCTCCAGCCATTAGTTCTTGTATTGAGCGATCCGGACTGCTGCAGAGTTTTGTATCTCACTTCTACTCAGCTCTCTCTAGATGGTGTATGAGGTATGTAATGTGACCAGTGAGAGGACTAGTGACCTTATATAACCACTAGCCATCATTGTGGTTGTATGTATTTAGGTCTAATAAACCCTAACTAGACTCCCAATCATAATGATAGTCTAGCTATCAGGTTATTAGTGTTGCACCACATATCAAATACTTAATATTATCATAACTTATCCGGCCTAATGTTATAACAATGATATAACAGGAAAACATTACACAATCGACATTGTTGCGCGTGAAATTTCTCCTAAGAACAGGGGAATACAATAAAGGTTAGAGTGGTGCGTACCTATGAGATTTAGAGAGAAGAGATGCTGAAACAGTGAAGTCTATAGAGTGCATATTTCATGATGAAGGGGCATTGTATTTTTTGTACTATCATTTGAATATTTTTTAATTCAAAATGTTTTGTTTATGGATATGATTTTTTACTATATTTTTTGTAACACTTCAATTTCAGGGAACTTTTTTTCATGCACATATTCCTAAAAGATTATGTTCAAAAGTATTCAAAGAGATTTAAAGAAGGTCGAGTTTTTTTGTATAATAAAGAGGTTTTTGGTGATTGGTAATTTTTTGAAGTTCTATTTTAACACAGTTGTGAGTGAATTCAAGGATGCAGTTTTTCTTAGGCATATTTGTGACAAAGAAGATGATGATTTCTTTGATGAATTCAAGCAATGTGATGCAAATGTTGGTGTATCTGTTAAGAGTTGTGAATGTTGAGAAGCTCGATTGAAATTATTAATAAAATGTTTTCCTATTGAGAGCCTAGTCATTTATGCCTTTGGGCATTAAACATGGTTCATATGATTAATGGTTGACATTTTACAAGCATTTGTTACTGGTCATTCCAATATTTTTGTTATATTTTATATTTATAATTTTAAATTTGTGTATTTTGTTTAAATTCATTGTAAGATTGCATAGTTTTACATTACTTTGAATATGCATTTATTGTATTTGTTTATTCACACCAATACACCACATTCAGATGTGAAATTATAGTTAAAAAAAAAAAAGAATATTACAAAAAGTAATTATTAATTGAGAATAAAAACGGCACGGAATTTAGGTCAATTGAAATAGAAAATGAATATTAATAATTGACTGAAAGTTAATAATGATTCCAAACGGACTCAAATGCAAAAAAAAAAAAAAAAAAAAAAAAAAAAAATGGCCAGACTGATGACCGCCCAAACAATAGTATATGTAAATTGGTAAAGTATTTTGTTATTAATAATTTACCGGATTTTTTTTTGTAAAAGAATCTGTTATTAATAATTAACTAATTGACTAATTGATATGTATTTAAAAAGAAAAATTGGTTGAGAATAAAAATTGCACGGAAATTAGGCTAATTGAAAAATGAAGTGAATATTAATAATTGACTAAAAAAATGATCCCAAATTAACCGAAATGAAAAAAAGAAATAGTCAACCGCTCAAATAATAGTATATGTAAATTGGAAAAATGAATATGTTATTAATAATTGACTGAAAATATTTAAAAAATAATCTATTATCTATTATTAATAATTAATTAAATAATATGTAGTAACAAAATAATAATTGACTGTGATAAAAAAAATGGCACATAAATTATGCAAATTGAAAAAAAAAATGAATATTAATAATTGGCTGAAAATTAAAAATGATCCCCGATTAATAATTTTGAACCGGAAATGGATTAACTAATATATATATATATATATATATATATATATATATATATATATATATATATATATATATATATATATATATTATGGGATACATATGAATTTGAACTTATTGATTTCCTGAGAAAATAGTCGTGTAACGGGCAAATTATTTTGAGAATACATTGCACAGAGAAGATTGTTACTACGTTATTGCATAACTATGTTAATTATATACAATTAAAAAAAGAAATGAATAGTAATAATTGATTGAAAATTAAAAATGATCCCGATTAATTATTTCAAAAATGAAACGGATTAACAACAGTATAGGTAAATTAAAATAATAATCTATTATTAATAATTGATTAGAAATATTAAAAAAGTAATTGACTATGATTAAAAATGGCACATAAATTAGGACAATTGAATAAGGAAACGAATATTATTATTAGACTCAAAATTCTAACTAATCCCCGATTAACTATTTCAAAAAGAAAAAGGATTAACTATAGTATATGTATTATATGGGATACATATGGATCATAGCTTATTGATTTTCCGGAGAAAATAGTAATGCAATGGGTAATGGTCAATTGTATTTGGCTTTTTCCCGAATCATTCATTCTGATGGCCGGAAGGTGTTAGCTCTAGACGGACAAGAATATGTTGCTACTATCAATGTCATGGCAAATTATGCTGTGCATCCGTATGCACCCTGCATGGTGCATACGGATGCAAAAACTACGTCGTTTTGCATAAAACGCGCGCTCTACTTAAAAAAAAAAATCAGCTTTGATTCCTAGCAACAACATTATGTTATTCATTTTTAGTTCATTCATTTTGGATTTTTTAGTTATGAAATTCTGGAAGTGTAGTTATGCAATTCTGGAAGTGTAGTTATGCAATTGTTGAAGTGTAGTTATGCAATTCTGGATGTATAGTTATGAAATTATGGATGTGTAGTTATGCAATTCTGATTTTTTTTTTTTTTTAAGTTAGACGCCAAAACGACGCCATTTTTGCATCCGTATGCATGGTGCATACGGATGCACAACATAACGCTCCCAATGTCATCTACAAAGAGGTTTTTAATAATGTGTAGTTCCAACCAGTGATATTATATTTTCCTTTTATGCGAAGATGACAAAATTAGTATATATCTACATTGAAAATATATCTTCCATACAAATAAATTAGGATAGCAAATGATTTATATAATTGAGTTGCTTGACAACGAATAAATTTTCCACTTAATACAAATCATAAACACTGATATATAAAATCTCTAAAGTTTCAGCACCGAATACGTATATCTACACATGAACTATTAATTGGGCTATTATTTGCAACAATGATAACATCAGAAAATACAGTCATACAAATTAATTCTTCAATTGCATTATATAATATTCGAAGTTATAATTTATATAATTGTATATCGATTCAAATATTCTTAAAATATTATACCAAAAAGTATTTTTGTGTATAGCGCGGGTGAAAATTAAATACTAGTAGAGTAAATAGTATATTAAAAAAAAAAAAAAAAAAACACTTGTAATGCCGAGTTCTGTATGTAGTCCATATTAGTGGTAGAGTTCAGTCGTTTTGAGTTTTGACTGTGCTCTCTAACGGGCCGCCGCAGCCGCCTTACATTTTAACGATGCAGCGGTGGGGACAAGTGCAGAATATAATAGCCCATCCACTACTCCAACCTTCAATGGTCGCCAATGCAAACTGTCCCATTCACAACCTCAAAAGCTACTTCCCTTGCCTTCTCATCGTCCCCAAAGCGTAGAAACAACTCCTCCAATTCAAATCCAACTTCTCTTCCTTCACAAGCTCAAACTATATGGAGGAGACTTCAATAGCCCTAATCCTTTCATTTCCCTTGGAATCCCTCATTCCCTCGGCAGCTCGGCTTCTGGTTTGCTGAAGAACCTAAAGGTAACAACGATATATGAGGTTGTTTCTTTCCATTTTCTGTTGATCATAGATGATGGAAACAAATCCTAGAGGCTAGAGGCAATCTCTTCTCGTTCAATTTAGGAAATCATTTTGCATATGTTTTCATCTTCACCATCTTCATGTATTTGTATTTGTATCTTCATCTTCATCTATGAATGGACCGGCAAATCATGGAGAACATGAACTTAATTTTTTACCATTTTAGGCTCATTGTAAGGTAATTTTTTAGTTTTTTTTTTTACATATTAAAATTAAAAGGGATTTCATACATTATATGCTGCCATTGCTTTAATTGTTCATTAATATTTGAAGTTTTAATGCTTTTGGATAATGTGTTATTGTAAATTTTTGTTCAGTGTGAAATATTTGAACAGTGTGTTTGTTCATTGTATGTTTAATTTGATAGGTTTTATAATATCTCATTTGATAGGTTTGAAGCTCTGGGTTTGAAATTGGTAATTTGGCACTTGGCAGTGTGCTTCCAGAGTTCCAGCTTTTCAGTGTGATTTTGGCACTTTGGCAATTGGCAATTTGGCAGTGTGTAGTGTGTTTGTTAATTGTTAGTTTAGACTTTAGACTTGGTTTATTTTTTATTTTTTAACTTTTTCAAGTGTAATTCTCTATTAATTGTGGAATAATTTGTTAATCTTTCGGGTTTTTGGTAACCGGTTTTGGCCGGTTATAGCAATTTTAATCGGTGACCGACCGTTTGCTCACCCCTATCAACAAAGGAGATTCTTTTATTATCCTTCATTTCTTGGGAAAAAGATGTCTCTTTTGAGCAAACTCCCTTGTATTTCTTCTTCTGCTAATGCCAGATTGAGAAAAATCGAATCTTTTTCCCTAAACCCAGTTTGCTCAATACACTATGCATCCTGTTCCAATTCCCCGTTCACTGAGAAGCATTCAGCCGAGAGGTACCAGAGGGACAACTGGATTTACAAGAACAAATTGGAGCAGCCCTCTTCTTGCCCGCTCCCAGCTGACCCTGACCCTACCTTTGTCAGGGACTATGACATTGCTCAGCAGCTCCCTGAGCTCAAGAAATTGCTTCTGGTCTTGAGGGAGAAGAGAGGGGAAAATGGTAGCGGTGAGAAGAGAGGGCCCGGGAATGTGTTTTTGGTGGGGACGGGGCCAGGGGACCCAGAATTGTTGACTCTCAAGGCATTGAAAGTGATTCAGAATGCTGATTTGCTGTTGTATGATAGATTGGTTTCTAATGATGTGCTCAGTTTAGTGGGTCCTGATGCTAGGCTTCTCTATGTTGGCAAAACTGCTGGGTACCATAGCAGAACACAGGTTAGTTTCTACAAAAGTTTCAGTTTCTTTGGATCCTCTTTGCATGTTTTGATTTAGCTCTTAGAAGCCTTGAGTTTGAAATGGATATCTGATGAATTTTATAATCTTATGAATTGGGATTTCTTGTTGAATGCATGTGTAGATTTTCTGTTAAAGTGTGGACTATTGGTAATTGTGAACCTATGATTTGCCTGTTTATCTTATGTCAAAATGGGTTTTAGTGGATTTTGTAATTGATAATAAGACTAGAGAAAAATTATTGGTGGAAATTGTAGTAACCATTGCATCTGCTAAACAGAAAGAGTTTGTCTAAGAGCTTTTATGATTCTATATTGGTTGGAGGCCTCTGTCTTCTGTGAGAATATACAATAGTAAGATTGATTATTGATGACCCAAAGTATTCACATTTGACATTTTGCAGGAAGAAATTCACGAGTTGCTTTTGAGTTTCGCTGAAGTTGGGGCCAATGTTGTGCGTCTGAAAGGAGGTGATCCATTGGTGAGTGCTTTCATTTGCCTTTGAAGTATTGAATAGTTTTTATTCATAAGAACTTTTAGTGTTTTCAGTAGTTCATAACATCGGTTACATTTTGGATTATAGGTGTTTGGACGGGGTGGAGAAGAGATGGACTTTCTACAACAACAAGGAATTGAAGTGAAAGTCATTCCTGGTATGATACTTATAAGGAACACTCTTCCTCTTTACCATTGTAAAATGAGTGATTTTTATCCTTGACTTTGTATTGCGCATAATACCTGCCTATTCCAAAGCTCATTACTTTGTAGTTCGATGAAACAATAAGCAAGCACTAGAACTAGCAAGATTTCTGCATTAGTTAATACATGTTCTAGATGATTGTGTTGTTATTCTGTTGGTTGTATGCTACGTTCCGAAGAAAACCTTGAATTTATGTACAATAGTTCAAAATACTATTGAATTTTTACGTATATGCTATGTTTTGAGTTCAGATTTCCTACTCGAGACTTCTTCTCTATTTATTTTTGCTTTTGTATTGCTCTAGTGATGGTAGGAGTAATTGAAACATGTGCTTCATCTCAACTAAAAGCCTAAGCTGATAGTTGGATTGCACAACATTAATGGCTCAACACGCCCCCTCACGTGTGCGGTGGGTTCCAAGCAACACGTGGACCGTAGTCGCTTATGGGTGGCGCTGAGATTCGACTCATGATCTTTGGTCTGACTTTGATACCAAATTGAAACATGTGCTCCATCTCAACTAAAAGCTTAAGCTGATAGTTGGATTGCACAACATTAATGGCTCAACAGGAGTTATGGACCTAACCTAGTCTCAGGGTGTCTAAATCCTTTGTATAAATGAAATTAGGTTGTAGGCTATAAGGGGTTATAGTTCGTTCTAACTAACATGGATGTGTGGTAATTGATTTCAGGTATTACGGCAGCTTCTGGAATAGCTGCAGAGCTCGGAATCCCATTGACACACCGTGGCATTTCCAATAGTGTTAGATTTCTTACTGGCCACTCTAGAAAAGGAGGATCAGATCCTCTATTTGTAGCAGAGAACGCTGCTGACCCTGACTCTACCTTGATTGTTTATATGGGATTGTCAACTCTTCCTTCTCTTGCCTCAAAGTTGATGTATCATGGCCTACCTCCGGATACACCGGCTGCTGCTGTTGAACGAGGGACCACGCCACAACAACGCTCAGTAAGTGATAAATTTATACATTTGGTTTCATCTTTGTTTTCTTTCAATGTTTTAGATTACTAAAACGAGTTAATACCTCCAATGGTCCTCCGAGTATTAGGGGTTTACCAGATGTGGTCCTCCGAGTTTTAAATGACATCCAATGGTCCTCCATGTTTTAAAAAATAACCACCCGGTGGTCCTTTTAGGACGTCTCGTGGTCATTTTAAACTCGAGGACAACGGGTGATTATTTTTTAAAACATGGAGGACCATTGTAGGTCATTTAAAACTCGGAGGACCATTGGAGGTATTAACTCTTACTAAAACTATGTACTAATTTAATTATTATCCACATTTGTGATTGGTTTAATGTCCTTTCTTAATTCGGTTACACCCGATGGCATTTGGACCCTGTCTGAAGCATAGTTTTACACTTCCTTTTTGGAGCGTATGGCTTATTGCATTTTTCCTTTAAATTCATTCAGGTATTTGCTGAATTGAACAATCTAGCCGATGAAATTGCTTCACATCAATTGGTATCACCAACTTTGATCATCATCGGGAAGGTTGTTGCACTTTCACCATTGTGGCCATATTCTACTGAAGGGGCTCCGATCTTGGTTGAGGCCAAATTGTAGGCGGAGATCATGCACTCATGATGGCCAACAAGCGTTATTTGCAGGTAATAATATATGGCCATGCTAATTAGGCAAGAATGCTGCAGCTTACTGCTTTTTTGAGCTGAATCTCATATGAGATGAATGCTACTAACGATTCTTTACGAAGAAAAACGATGGATTTGGGCATTGGAGGAGCAAAATGAACAACATTTTCTTTGGTCTGTTTAAAGTGTAGATGGGATAGGTAAATCTTGATTGTGGCTACTGCCTACTGGCTGTTCATTGAGTTATACCCAATAGTAGATTAATCATTTTCTTTAAGGGATGAGGATTTGAGATTGATAAATTTTATTTGGGGAAATTGCAGCTTTAGGCTTTGAATTAAGGTAGGTGTAATTTTGAATCCTAATCAATATGGAGTTGGAAATTAGTCATCAAAGTGGTGTATTTAATTCTTGTTCTGATGAGTGGAATAAAAAGCAAATTTTATTTTAATTTCTGCATACAAATGAAGTTATTCTGTATAAGCTAGACTTGTTGAAACAAGGACTTCACAGTGTAAGACCGAGTGAGATTGGGGTCTCCATTCCAAAGTAATGTAGCAAAGTGGTGGCTGGACTTCTCAGTGAGGTGAGCATGATCAAAAAACAAATAATCTTTAACATCTTTGCATAACTCATATTCTTTCAATGGCTCCCTTTTCCCACCACAGCTTGGTATTCCTCTATAAGGACCACTTCCGCAACATGCCGTCTTTGCTTCTTTGAAACCTTAAAACATGCAACAACATAAATCTTATGCATGTAAGTATTTGTTAATGTTGTAGAAGGGCGCTAGGCGCTAGTCGGGCGCCCAGGGGGCGCCTAGCGCCTAGAACGCCTAGGCGGCTGATTAATCCGAGTATGTCGTCTCTATTTTCCCACTCAGGGTTAGAGATTGTTGGACAGAGTTGTTAGATTGTTATAATCCCCCAAACTAGTCAATTGCATATGTTAGAGGGTTAGTTGAGTACATGGTTGGAGAAATATAGAAGAGGAGTAATCCGAGTAGGCAAATAAAATCACTCGGCTGAGTTGAACGTCAACTCGGCCAAGTTGGGCATCGACTGAGTCGAGTTAGGTGCTCGACTTGGCCGAGTTAGGCGCTCAACTCAGCTAAGTCGGCCAGTTGACTAAAAGTCGTCTAGGGCTGAAATCGCCTCGGCCTAGCTAGGAGCGTCTATGCCGATTTTTACAACATGCTGCAAATTGGGAGCTGGGGAAAAGATTAAAAATACAGTAACATACCATATCTAGATGGATGATGAATAATGTTAGTGATGGCTGTGAAGAAATCGAAATAAGAATACTTAAATCCATGTAATGTGTTGTCTAGTATGGTGAGGTGTTTTAGCAAGGCCTTATTGTGAATCTTTGCCAAGTCTTGGAGTTCCTTGAAGCATCCACTGGTGTTTTTTTGTTGAATGTTGAGAGCCCTAGTAGATGGTGTGCACCCTAAAGGTATCACAGAAAAAATGACAAATTTTCTCCCTCCTTCCTTGTATATTTCCTGTCAAAATAGATTAAGATAAATACGATATATATAATGCTGGCTGGTCATATATATGCTTGTAAAAGGAGTTGATACCAATTTAGTTATTGACTATAGATTTTTTTTTTAATTTTTTAAATTTAGTTTTAAATGCCTTTTGGTGTTTAATTGAATCCTCGACTTTGATGATTTTATCTAATTGAGTCCTCGTTGATTAGAATCAAGGACTAAATCAAGAAAAATCACTTTAATCAATGACTAAATTGGATATTAACCACTATAGTCAATGACTAATTTGATAATATAAAACCGCTATAGCAAAAGACTAAAATAGGTATTAATAGAGCGGAAATTATCACATTATAGTTATAAATGACTCAATCAGGTAAAACCATCAAAATCGATGACTCAATCAAGCACACAAAAAGACGTTTCTGACCAAATCGAGAAAAATCAATATAGTCCATAATTAAATTGAGTATTAACTTTGTGGTCTAATGGAACCAAGGTTGCACAGGTTGTGGGTTCAAGCCTCAGTGGAGGCAACATTGACTCTTTATGCTTTAGTAGGTTGAGAAAGTAGTTATGAACAGATACTACATTGTAATAGAGTTAGATCAGTAGCATTAAAAAAAAAAAAGTACATTTAATTTACGAGGATACCTTGATGACATTAGTTAAATTACGAATGACCATGTCAACATATTGGTGATGAGTATATGAATGAAAGATGGTGGAATCTTTGGTAAAGGGGTTGAAGTAGTCATTGCTGCCAATGCTAAGCATGTACACAGCACTGGACAGCAGTTTGTTTGATTCATTATCACCCAACTTCCCCTTCAATTCTTTTGCAACATTCTTGAAATATTCCACTTGTGTTTTAAGATTAATCACCTGCCATGCATGCAAAAATCAAATTAAAAAATTTTCAAGAGTTCAATTCATGTACATATAAAAACATTTGGTCCTAGATTTATAGGTAGCAATTCATTTGTATTCTTTTTTTTTTTTTTTTTAGAACATCATCTCCAATTGCAGTATTATTTTGGCATGACCATCTTTTGTCTTTTGTCAACAAAATTGTTGAAATTTCATAAAATACAAAGACATTTAGGTCTTCAATTATGATTTTTTTTCAAGAAAATAAAAATAAAGATATAACAGGTGGTCAACCCACTTTTTTTTTTTAAAAGATCGAAATGTCATGATATTTAACGACATTTCAACAATTTTGTTGACAGAAGATCAAAAATAATCATGCCACAATAATATTAAGACCAAATGAGGAGTCGTTATTGCATGGACCATGGTCCATACAAGACCAGTTGTGTGGGTCTGTGGGCCACAAATAAAAAGTACATTAATTGTGTATATAAAATACATTATTTGAGTACTAAGAGTATAATATTTTATATACTATCAAATAATGCACATTTACATTGTACTTTAGCATATTAAAAATGTACATTGTATTTAGGAAAAAATACATTATTTGAGTATTGAAAATATATTATTTAGTATAATGTACATTCAATACACAAATAATGAATTTTAATATATTAAAAATGTATTTTTATGGTTCACACAGTGTTGTGTGGATCATGGTCAACATAAAAAGTTGTCGCATAAGCATGGTTGAAAAAATCGTTATGCACCCATTGGGCGCAGGCAGGGATTAATCGGCGCCTAGGCGCCTGTGTGTTTTTTATTTTGTTTTTTATTTTTAAAAATTTGTTTAAAATTTTTAAATTTTTTAATACTTGATAATTATAAATTATTTAATACTTTAATAGTTAATACTAAAATAATAAATATTAACCTAAAAAACATCTAGAGTTTGAACAATTTATGATTATTTTGCTCAAAACGATATGGTTTTGAGTGAAATAACTCATTTAAAAAAGAATGAAACAATAGTTAATTGGCCGACTAGGCGACCTAATCGGTGCCTAGGCGGCCTAGTCGATGCCTAGGAAGCCTAGTCGGCGCCTAGGAGGCCTAGGCGGCCGCCTAGCCAGCCAACCACTTAGACCACCGATTATGGTGATACGCTAGGCGGCCGGCCAGCACCTAACGCCTAGGTGCCGATTAATCGGTGTCTAGGCGGGATTTTTGCAACATTGCTCATAAGAGATGGTTTTGAAAAAATGATTAAAAGTGGAATGTCACTATAAATCACTGACAAAAAATAAAATTAACTCAAAAATAAATTATTGGACATCATAAATATCGACGACGCACAAAACCAGAAAAGGTTTCAACAAGACTGCCAGCGCCAGCTGATGCAAAGTTGACTCCATTAATAAGCCCAAGTTGCTCGGTCTGGAAATACGCCGGAATTAAAGGTAATTCTGCAAACTCGGCTGTGCAACCAAACATAACACGTAATTAAGGGCGACATCAATCAGTGAGTTACGTTAAATTAAAGTACACAGACATTGATCGTGCCTGCTAAATAGTTGTTAGCTAATTGGGTTAATGAGTTTGACTGTTGTAACATTAGCTGAATGTAGAAAAATGTTTGGTAAATTAACTGGTAACTGATAGCTGATTACATGTAAAATAACTTTCTTTAAAAGCTGATCGAAAAAGCAGCTTTGAACAACTTTTTTGTATTTTAACATTTTAGAGCAATAGACTCTTACAATCAAACTAATTAACCAAGTCAAACGGCTAATAGTGACCAAATAAATCAAAATTGACTGATAAATTATGTTACCAAACAGGAGCATTGTAAGCTTACCAATAAAATCTGGGATGAGACGACCATCAGAAAACCTGCCTGTTGGGTACTTGAAAAATGATTCCCCATAGGGCGGAAAATTAGCCTGGCTATAAGTGGTAGTGTTGATGTAGTTATTGTTGCCAGGATCGAAGATTGAGTCTCCAAACACAAAGAGAGCTACATGATAATTATGATGGGCTAAGGAAATGATGTTCAATGGAGGAGTAGCTAAGCTGCCAAGCAAAGCCAAGGCAATAATGACGACATAGGAATACAAACTAGCCATTTCAAGGGTCGTATGTAGTTGAGAATATATATTAATGTTCTTTAAGGACGATCGAATTTATAATGCGATTAGCAGAGGAAGTTTGGGTCAGACATGAAGGGGCTGTATGTAGTTGTTTTCTAGATGCATCGTTACTGTAGTGTCCTGAACATGTGTTCCAGCGACGGCTTTGATTAATCAACTAAGAAATTAAAAATCAAGTTTGACAGTCGATTTTAATTTCTTGGGCTGAATAATATATACATATATAATTAATTAATGAGTTAATTTTATTTTTTGTCTTACATTTATAGGTAGCAGTTCACTTTTAGTACCTTTTTATCGAAACATCTCTTTTTGATCATATCACAATAATATATACTAGAACAAAAATGAAATGTTCTGATAAAAAAAAAGACTAAAAGTGAACTATCACCTATAAATTTAGGACAAAAAATAGAATTAACTCTTACTTAATTATAATTATTGGGAGTATTAATATGGGTTAATACCAGAATTAATTAATAGAAATAGGTGAGTAAAATAAATGATTATGAGTGAGTCTCCTGTGCGAACATCTTAGGGATCATTCTTTGTGAAACGGGTCAGTCAATATGAAAATGTAATACTTATGAGATAAAATGTAATACTAATAAAAACAAATTAATTATTTATTACTTATAAAGAAAATGTATATATTAGTTTTGAGAAAAAATGTAATACTTTGAATAACTAGTTATGAGAAAAAAAATCAATTTAAAAATTTAATACTAATAAGAGATAAATTATTATTATTTTTTTTGAAATAAAAGAGTTAATTCATTAATCATACGATGAAAAGTTTACAAAAAGATCGATGGAATAATAAAACATTCTTACAATCAGACATTGAAAAAAATTTCCAATGCTACACGAAACTTGAATCGCTGACTGTTTTTCAAGATTGAAGCTGAATTCGTTTGGAGAACCAGAAGCTTCTTTGATATTGTTAATGATTTTGCTACTTAAGTCTGACTCTATTGCGGCTCTTCTATCCATAGACAATATCTCCATTAATCTGAATTGCATATCAAGGTTCAGATCTTCTTCGGTGCTCGGGATGAAGCAAACATACTCCATTATCAGATAAATTGTTTCACCTTATGAAAAATGAACTCGCCAAATAAATGAGAGGAAAACTCGCTAAAGACACGAGAGGAAATAACTCACAAATGAAACGAGAGGAAATAACTTTAACAAAACAACATATGAAAATCAAATCTAAAACAGCCAAAACAAATCCTAAACACCAAACCACTAACTAATATGTGTGTGTGTGTGTGTGTGTATATATATATATATATATATATATATATATATATATATATATATATATATATATATATATATATATATATATTATTTATTGAACCGCTGAAAAAAGGTAAAGAAGCTTGGATCTGGAGTTGGAGATGGCGAGGGACGGTGGTGAAGGAGGAAGAAACGTCGGTGAGGGGCCGAAGGAGATGGTGGCGGTGGAAGAGAGGCGGGAAGAGGTGCCGGCAACGGAGAAGAGACCGAAGGACAGGTAATTAAGAGACGGTCGGAGTAGGGGAAGAAACGAGAGGAGATCGGCGTCGCCTCCAAAAACGAGCGGAGGCGGCAACCGATCAATGGAGGATGAAGGAAAAACCTTGCAGAGAGAATATTAGGTTAGGAAGAATAAAAATCTAGGGGAAGAGAAAAAATAAGAGATAAATTAATTGATTGTTTTTTAAGGGAAATTGATTGATTGTTACTTATTAAAGAAAGTGCAATATTTATGGGGAAAATGTGATACTTTTGATGAACAATGTAATACTATTAAATCAATGTGTGTTATTGGGTTTGAACTGTTATGTATGAGGAAAATTGTAATACTTAATCTTGAGATATAGTATTTTTTCTGAGATATAGTTAGGGTTGACCGCGGTTCCGGTTCCAGTTCTGTAAATGGACAAATCGAAACCGAAACCGGAACCTTATAGTAAGGTTCCGGTTGGAACCGCCGGTTCTAACCGGATTTATTTAAAAAAAAATAAAAATAAAATAAGCTATAATTTTTAATTTTTTTCGGTTTGGAACTGGTTCCGGTTCCTTTTCATCTCGAACCTTAACCGGAACCATATTGGTTTCGGTTAAGAACCGGAACCGCACAGACGGTTCGGTTCCAGTTTTGGTTCAATAGTGCACGGTTCGGTTCGAACCGAACCGTGGTCATGCCTAGATATAGTATAGTACTTAAGAAAAACACGACTCGTCTCCCGGATGAAGGAGATTTTGCCCATGATTATTGTAAAGAAAATTGTATAGATCAAAATATTGCATTTAGGGTTCATTTAGAAACTTGAAAAATATTTTCCTGAAAATGATTTCAAGAAAATAACTCATTTTTAAAAAAATATTTTAATTTTCTTGTGTTTGGCTGAATGTTAGATTTTTTTTTTTTGTTTGGCTCAAAGTTAAGAAATTGTATTTTTTCTGCTTGGTCCATAATAATAATAATAATAATAATAATAATAATAATAATAATAATAATAATAATAACAATAATAATAACAATAATAACAATAATAACAATAATAACAATAATAATAATATTAATAATAATAATAATAATAATAATAATAATAATAATATGTGTTGATGGTGGTGGTTATGGTGGCAGTAGCAGTGCTGTGGTGTTGGTGTTGGTAGCAGTAGTGATGTGTAGGGGTGGTGTGTTGGTGGTGGTGTTGGTGTTAGTGTTAATGTTGGTGGTAGTGATAATAGTGTTGGTGGCGGTGGTGGTGATGGTAGCGTTTGTGGCAGTGGTAGTGTAGTGTGTTAGTGGTGGCGATAGTGGTGTGGTAGAGGGTAGTGGTGGTGGTGGTGAAGGTGTGGTAGTGGTGTTGGTGTTGGTGTTAGGGTTGGTGGTGGTAGTGGTGTTTAGGGATGACAATTCAACCCGCCCTCGACTGGGAAAATCGATTCCCGCCCCGACGGGGGTGAGTTCGGGGAATTTTTTCGAGGAACGGGGGCGGGGATGGGGAGAATTTCCCCATCCCCGCCGGGGACGGGGACGGGGATGGGGAGGGCATTCCCCGCCCCGACCCCGACCCCGACCGCGATCCCCGTCCCCGTCCCCGCCCCCGATTCCCCGTATAATATTATTATTATTTAGTAATTAGTAATTAGGTTTAATTATTTTTGAAGTATTTAGTAATTTGTTTTTATTAGGAATTATATTTTTGAAGTATTTTGATTAACTCAATCAATTTATATAATAGCAATAATTACGTACTGCAAATAAAGATATGTCTGAACTCTGAAGTCTAAACACAAGAATTAGTGTACTGTAGTGTAGTGTTATATTAACATATAATGGCTTTATATTGGTAGCATGAATGAATGAATGTATGAAGGTTTTCCTTAGTGGTGAAATGCATGCATGTTATGGTGTAATACTGTAATGTACAATCAGAAGCAACATATTGGGGAATAGATAGGTTGCAAGAATCATACATAAATAATGCTTGCCCTATAATTCAAAAAAACGGGGCGGGGATTCCCCGTCCCCGAAAAATCCCCGCCGGGGAACGGGGCGGGGTTGGGGAATGGGTAGCCATTTCGGGGACGGGGACGGGGACCCCATTCCCCGGCCCCGCCCCGCCCCGTTGCCATCCCTAGTGGTGTTGGTGGCAGTGGTGGTGATGGTGATGGTGTGGTTGTGTTGTGGTATGACAATGGTGTTGGTAGTGGTTTTGTGGTCGTGGTAGTTGTGGTAACAATAATAATTTGGAAACTATCTTAAAAAAGAAGTGAGTGAAGAGAGAAATGGAAAATAAAGAATTTGAAAAATGTCTTCCGACAAAAAACTACGAAGACATTTTTCGCCAAATTGAGTTTTTTTTTTTTTTTATCAGAATGAATATTTTCTTTTGACTTCATTTTTCCTTTTAAGTACCTAAAATTAGAAATCCAAAAAGTAACATCTGAAAGTCATTTTTCAAGTTTCCAAATGAACCTTTAGTGTTCAAGTTTTGTATAGTGTGCAATGAACACGATCACCTTTGGTTGCATTGCTTACTGACCTAGTGACCCACCTTGAATTTTTCACTAGATGCAGGAACCTAGCAGGTACAATGAACTACTCTAAGTGAGAATGTCTCAAATGACATCGATCTCGACAAGCCAAGTCTAATATCCCAAATCAACGAGCTCGCAAGCATGAGTCTTGAGATCGTCTGAGATACATATCTACTCTTAATCCCTTACCTTGGGTAGTCATGGGTGACTTTAATGATTTGCTTGATCCTGGGGATAATATGGGTAGGGTGGCTCATCCGAGGTTCTTGTTTAGAGGGTTTAAGGAAACGGTGACTGATTGTGGGTTGGTGGATTTTTCGTTTGGAGGTTACCAGTATACGTGGGAGGGGGGGAGAGGGGGTCAGATAATTGGGTGCAAGAGAAGTTGGATCGAATTCTGGTTACGAATGGATGGGGTAGTTTGTTTAGGGGGTGACGACCACTTCTATCCGGTGTGGTGGCAGTGATCACCTACCTTTCTTGCTAGCTAGTTCCGAATCAAATACAGCAGAGGGGGCATAGGCGGTTGTTCTGTTTTGACCAAACCTGGATTAAGGAGGAAAGGTGTCGGGAGGTTATTGAGTCTATGTGGGTGGGGGCGTCGGATCAATATTGAGGGTAAAATAGAGGGTTGTGGAGTTCGGCTAAGGACTTGGGGAGGGAGTTGATGGAGAGATTTTCGAAGGGAGGTTGAGAGGTGGCGTGCTAAGATGGATGGGTTGAGGGGTCGTAGGGATGTTAGGGGAATGCAGGATTTTGACGAAGCTCACAAACTGTTTATGGGGATGTTAGATGTAACACCCCCCTAAAACCATGCTATTTAAAGCCTTAAAACATGCAGATATCTTAAACCAAAACATCAAACACAACGGAAGACTGAAAGAAGAAATATATAAAACAAAGGAAACAGGGTGCTATGCCACGCTCACCCAAGGGTGAACGCACAGGCTAAATCTACATTGTTTAAAATCTACAACCATCAAAACAAAGTACTAGGTCTAGATTGGCTCACAGGCCACAAAACATAAGAGGGGAGCTATACTAGCTGGCACTAAACCGCGCACTCGTCTAAGCATTACCTGAAAGAAGCATATAAAACATGGGACGACGCCCGGTCAGCGAATAATGCTGGTAACCCATCAATACATGTGAAATATCATACATAGATAAGATATAAGTTTGTAAAGCCATTTTCGGAACAGAATACATATATATAAGTCCAAAAACCAAGAGTAATAGTCAACACAAGACTCAACACTCTCAACAAGAACATGGGAACACATCCCAAGACTACAAAGAACGACAACGACTCACAAGAAGTCTCAAGGTATAATCTATCATCACACAATAGATTAATACCCGACATGCATAACTCAAAGGAATAAAGACACAACAAACGGCAACACATGCCTTTGTGACTACACACGTCACAAGAAGAGAACTCACAACAACGGCTACACAAGCCTTCATGACATCACCCATCACGAGTTGATATGCCTTCCTTATGCCCAGTTTCAACCTTATGGCTACCCCCAACCTTATGTCTAGTTCCAACCTATACCTCCAGGACCCCTGTACACCAAGTCCAACCTTTTCCCTCTGAGGACCGTCGTCCCCTCTCTAACAGATCTCCAACAGAACCACCGATTTCATAGTACACGAGGGTACCGATTTCACACACGACAACACATGCCTCGGCAGCACATGCCTCTCCCATAAACACGTGAACCTTACACAAAGGTCACAACTCCATAATCATGTCATGACCACCACGAGGACCACTGCAATACCTTGGTGACTAGTGTCCCATACCACTAATCGTGCAATCCAGGTAAAGCCACACACACATCACACCACAACAGAAATTAATCAACGGATCACAACGAAAATATGAAACCATACAATCAAGGAATGGATCACAGTCCAACAACAACAACGATGAATAACACAAGTTATCATCAACCATTAAGAAGGTACAAACAACACACACGCTAGCATTTAAACACCGAACTAGCATGCTTATCAAACGGGTAAACCAAACGTAGTTCCGAAGAACACACAAGACCCATCACGGTTCAACGAAACACAATGTTGAACACTTAGCACAATTCAAGACACCAAAACCTACATGAATACCTACCATATAGTTCTAGACATACGAAACATCAAGAAGACACTCAAATAGTTCCACAAAAGAACATCGGGAAGTCAAAAGACCAAATACCGAGTCAAAGGAATCACGGAGAACAAATCCTCCAACATCCATATACTGTACCACGCGGGTGAACCCACGGGTAAACCCCTACCCGCGGTTCCGCCCGCGGGTACATAACCCACAAGCAACCTGTACCCCGCGGGTGGGCGACGGGTGGACCTCCTACCCGCGGGTACACACCTGTACCAAAATAAATCCCTTAGGGGATTTTCATCTCCAAGCTCAAATTCAAGTCCAAAACATGCCAAATATCACCAAATACAACAAAATGACTTGAATCAAAGGAATAGCCAAGCAATGGCATAAAAGAACCCTAAACACAAGCTCTAGATATGCATTTTCACAAGACAATGCATCAACACTCACATTTCATAGCAAAACACATGTAGAATCCAAGAAATATTCATATAGGTAAGCAAAATAGATTTTGTAGAGCATGGGTTACCTCTTATAGACAAAAACCTTCACTTAACACCTCACAAGCTCCTAACAAAGCTCACCTTCCAAACCCACTTCAAGAACACACTAAAAGATCATAAAGATTCTATATTTAAGAAAAGACACCTAAGAAAACACTAAAAACACAAGATGAACGTGGATCTTACCCTCCTAGATGCCCAAATGTATGAAAGATAGAATCTTGAAGACAACTCTTAAAGTTATGGCAAGGCTTCAATCTTGGCTTGGAAGAAAAGCTATCTACCTTTTTAGAGAGAAGGTGGAGCTAGAATTTTGGAAAGTGTAAGGAAAGAAATGAGGGTGTTCTTACTAGGTTAGCTTACAATACTAACACAAGGTGAAAGGTCAAGAATACCCTTACTAACATGAAGAGGTGTAAGGAAACAAGGGAACTCCTTACAAAGCTCAAGGTACAACTTTGACTTTGGGGTTGACTAGTCAATTACTAGTCCCCGACTATTGTATTTCAGGAATTTAAGGAATTAAATTACAAATTGAAATAGGATTAATTACTTAATTAATCCCTTAATTGAATTCGGATTTTGGGGTGTCACATTAGACATGGAGAATAGATACTGGAGGCAGAGGACGAAGCAAATTTGGCTTCGGAATGGGGATGTGAACACACGTTTTTTCCACAACAAAGTTAAAGCTAGGAAACATAAAAATTGTATAAAATGGATTTATGATAATCGAGGGGCTAGGGTTACTGATCGGTTGGAGGTAGGATCAGTGGTTGTAGGCTATTTCAAGGGATTGTTTAGGACGAGGATTGGTGATACGAGTGGGGTGTGTGAGGCTATTAAGGTCAGGGTTACTCCTGATCAAAATGTGAGGTTGATTGAGAGGGTTAGTGATGATGAGGTTAAAGGAGCGTTGTTTAGTATGTTCCCCAATAAATCTCCAGGCTCGGATGGGTTCAATCCTGGGTTTTATTAGGCCAACTGGATATTGTTGGGGGTGAGGTTGTTGCTTTGTGTAGGAAGGTGGTGAAGGAAGGGGTGTTGTTATGTCATATAAATTAGATTGTTCTAATTCCTAAAAAGAAAAACCTTGTGAGTATGAGTGACTTCCGGCCTATAGCACTTTGTAATGTTTTATATAGGATTTCAGCGAAGGTATTGGCTAATAGGCTTAAAGTGATTCTTGGGGATCTGGTAGGGGATACACAGAGTGCTTTTGTTCCGGGGCATTCTATTGTAGAGAACGTACTTTTAGCTTATGAGATTAATCACTATCTAAATAGGCGTAGGGGTGGGGGTCAAGAGAAGTTTGCAGTCTTGAAACTCGATATGAGTAAGGCTTATGATCGAGTTGAGTGGAGTTTTTAAGAGAGGGTGATGAGGAGAATGTGGTTTGATGGGCGTTGGATTTCTTTGGAGATGAGATGTGTTTCTACTATGAGTTATCATGTTTTTATTGAGGGAGAGGAGTGGGGGTCGGTGATCCCGTCTAGTGGACTTCGGCAAGGGGATCCTATATTTCCTTGCCTGTTTTAGCTTGTTATGGAGGAGTTTTGTAGTATGCTTAGACGGAAGGAAGAGATGGAGTTGTTACATGGGGTTCGAATTGCGAGTGGTGCTCCCTCGATTAGTCACTTATGCCTTGCCGATAATGCAATTTATAGGGAGGCGGGGGCTATTAAGGAGGTTTTATATCATTTTAGTTTGGCTTCGAGGCAGGTGGCTGTGAACTTTGATAAGTTAGAAGTGAGTTTTGGAGGGTAATGTAGGTTGGGAGGATAAGGACGTTGTGTGAGAGGAGTTGGGGGTCCGTAGTATTGTGTTGGGGGGACAGTATTTGGGTCCTCCGGGGTTGGTTGGGCGGAGGAATAATGAGATCTTGGGTTGGGTAAAAGAGAGGATAAGGGCTACGATTGGTCCTTGGATAAATAGGTCCATGTCTAAAGCTAGGAGGGAAATTATGCTTAAGATTGTGCTTAAAATGGTACCTAATTATGCGATGCAAGTGTTTTTGCGCCCTAGGGGTATGTGTAATGAGTTGGAGACCATTTTTAATTCGTTTTGGTGGGGTTGTGAGAGAAGGAAGGGTAAAAGGGGAATTAGGTGGAAGTGGTGGGCTGATTTGTGGCATTTGGAGGGGGGAGGGGGAGAGAGATGCGATTCTGACGGGTGCATGAGATGAATGTAGCATTACTTGGGAAGCAAAGGGTGGAGACTTTTAACGAGACCTAATCATTAGTGGCGAGGGTTTTTCGTGCTAAGTATTACTTGGGGCTGTTTTTTAGTAAGGCTACTTTAGGGAGGGACCCTTCCATTGTGTGGAGAAGTACTTGGGAGGCTTGGGAGAGATTGAGAGCGGGGGGGGGGGGGGGGGGGTGTCTAATTGAGGGTGGGGGATGGTAATTCTATTGGGGTTTGGGGTGATGCTTTGCTTCCTTCTATTTCTAATCCTTACATTGCAATTCCTATGTCTGATATTCTTCAGAATGGTAATGTCCAAAGTTTAATGAATCATGATCAAAATGCTTGGGAGATTGATATTCTAGATGATCTTTTATCTGATAGGAATAAGCAATTGATTCTTAAGGTGCCTATCTCTCTCTAGAAAGGATTAGATACTCCTTTTTTGGGGTGGGGAGTGTAATTTTCTTTACTCAGTTAAAAGTGCTTATAGGTTTTGTGTGGGTGAGTGGGAAGGGGAAGAATATAAGAATTGGACTATTGTGTGGGACTTGTCTATTCCACCAAAAATTAAATGTTTTTTTGGGGAGCTTGTGTTCGAATGCCTTGCCAACAAAGGTTGCTTTACGTTCCAAACATGTGCTTGTTGATATTGTGTTTACTTTATGTGGGTGTAAGGGGGAGCAGCTAAGCATGTTTTTTGGCGTTGTGAGTTTGCTAAGAGGGCGTGGGTTCGATATGGATGGGATTGGAATGGTATAGGGGGGATAATTTATGGGATTGGATACTTGGGGTCGTGCAAAAGCTTAGCAAAGTGGAATTGGCTCATTATGTGGTTATCAACTAGGGGATTTATGGGGGCTTGAAATAGGAATGTTTGGGAAGGGCTTGGGAGTACTCCTAGAGAGGTGGTGTGGTCGGCATTAACTTACCTTTGTGACTGGCGGGCGGCTAGGATAGGTGTACTGGTGACATCCATAGTAGCGCTTATGTGGTGGGACATTGGCAGGTTCAGGCACATGGTATGCTAAAATGAACATGGATGCAACTTTATGTGAGAACACGAATCAGATGGGCATGGGTTGGGTGTTGCGTGATGATGGTGGATAGTTTGTGGCAGTAGGCACGGTGGGATGTGAGGGTGCATGTTTGCCACGGGAGGTGGAGGCTTTGGCGGTGTGGGAAGCACTGAGCTGGCTTAAGAGGCATAATTTTGATAGGGTCCAAGTCGAAACTGATGCTCAACAGATTATCATTCAGCTCCATTCGGATAACCTGACGCCTTATGTTTTAATTCTTAAAGATATTTCTTCTCTTGTCTCTTTTATTTCAAAATGTGAGTCTTAGTTTTGTAAAGCGTTCTGCTAATCACGTGACACATCTTTTAGCTAGAAACGCTAGTGTTTTATTGGGTAGTCGGTTTTGGTTTGATACCAGCCCCTCCTTTATTTCTCAAGCTTTGTATAATGACGTTATGGTGATTTAATAGATTGTGGTTTATTTTCAGAAAAGAAAAACCCCAATTCAATTACCACATCAATTATTATAAAATTATCAAATTTTAAGTATAAAATTTGAGTTTGTCAATCCCTTTATTATAAGGGTTACATTTGTATGGGATTGTCTCACATATTCTTATCTATGAAACGGGTCGGAATCAGATCAATATGAAATAGTTAATTACATAAATGTTTTCTTGACTATAGCGAAATTACCAATTTTGTCCTTGACTATTTTTTTTTATTTATCTAAATAAGTCTTCAATTTTAAAAATCTTAACTAATTTAATCCTCTGTTTGTTTAGTAGTCATACGTTCATTTACTCGAGACCAAATTGGTAATTTCACTATTGTTAAAGGATCATTTCAGTCATCATATACACCATTTACTGTAACACCCCAAAACTAGGCATAAATTAAACATTTAAAATTAGGAAATAAAGGCAACATCTAACCATCATCATATAAAAATCCAATGGAAGTTAACATAGTAATAGGGATGTCATGCCACATCTAGGCCATCCAACCTAGATGCACAGGCTTACAAAATCTACTATCCATAAAGTCTACAAGTTCAAGGGCTCACAGGCCAAAACATCTAAGCTAGAGGAAGGGGAAACTAGTCTAAACCGGACTCCAACTATCGCGCTCTCGGATGGACTAATCACCTGAAAACATAAGGTATAACAACCGTTAGCGAAAATTGCTAAGTAACCCAACTCCAACGGGTTGAAATACATAATCATATACTTTATAGATAAAAATCATTTTGAGACTTGGGAATACATAAGTATATCCTTAAACAACTCTAGCTTTACAACTCACGAGGAATATAGGTAATACTCCGACCATACAAGAAATGTACTCAACAATACCACTCAATACCACGTGACAACGATATGGATCAATTAGATGAATAGCGATAACAAATCAAGAGATAACAAGTAAGGTAAGGTAAGCACAATCATCAACAAAGTGGTTCTCAACACAATCCACAATCAATCAATCACTGACAAGGTTCCAAATCCACAAAGGACATAGCCAAACCAAGTCATTCACTACGGAGTCATCACAATGACTCGAATCACAATGGAACAGTGCGAGGGCCTATAACTAATATGTACCGTGGGGTCAAAGGACCCTAGTATGGATTCCGCGGGGTCGTAGACCCGATTGAGATTTTCGCGGGGTCAGAGGACCCGATTCAATAATTCTGCGGGGACACGAAGTCCCGATTCAGTAACATCTGCGGGGACTAGTCCCGATTCAAATAATACAATTATCTCGAATCCCGGTAAGATAAAGCCCCCACTGTCCATCACACTAACTCAATCATCACAACAAGAGTTCAATACACACAGAATCTAGAGATACAAAGCAAAAGTATAGATTCCACAAGAAGTGTGTACAACAATGGATAAGCTCAAACAATAACTCAATCGAAGAATCATCAAGGATAAAGTACAACGAATGTACAAGCTCACAACGATAGATCACAATGAAAGGAATCCACGAAAGAGATACGAAGAAGATATTCCAAAGGCAATACAACGATACCAAAGGATTCCATTCAAAAGATTACAACGAATAGATAGGCTCAAGTATCAATTCATTCAAGAATCAAGAAGGTTATCACAAGGAAATCACACACTAGTACCAATAAGCAACGTAGCTAGCATGCAAGCCAACAAGGTAATCACAAAGGCTCATACGAATAACATAAACTTCATTCGAATCCAACGAATCACAATATTGGATTACAACCGCGATTCAAGACTCATAACCTAACCATAGGGTTCACAATACTTCGCTCTAGACTTACGAGACATCAATAAAGACACACAATACTCGGGGATCAACAAATCAAGAAACCAACAACATACGTACCAATGGGTGGTTTGGGCGGGTGGCAAAGTACCCGTCGAAAATCCACACGGTACCAGCGGGTGGTTTCGGCGGGTACCAAACCACCCGCCGAACCCCTACTGACCACCTTGTACCGGCAGGTGGTACTGGCGGGTGGCAAACTGCCCGCCAGGCCCCCGCTGGTACTGAAAACCTGAAGAAGAAATCATCTCGGGAAAAATTTCAAGAATGTGCAAATCCAAGTCCAAATACCTCAATACTCACACCAACAACAAATTGGACTTGAATACAAGAAATAGCTCATCAAATAACATCAAATAACCCTAGATACAAGCTCTACAATAGCATAATCACAAGAATATGCATCACACCACACAAGATCATCAAGAAATCATATTATGCAAGGAATATGGGTTTTGTTGGACATAGGGTTACCTTCTTAGCTTATCCAAATTCTTCCAACTCCCTAGATTACTCTTGCAACTCCTCTTCCAAGTGATCTTCATCAAAATAACCCAAAAACCCAACAAGCAAAGAAAAGACTTGATAACATAGATGCAAAAACTATGAAATAAGACTACATACTCCTAATACTTACCCTTCCTATGCTTGGTGATGAAGAAAGGTGCAATCTTGTTGGTCTTCTAAGTGGAGGATATGAAGAATCACTTTGGTAAGGGTAGGAGAAGGGAAATGGAGAGAGAGAGAGAGAGAGAGAGAGAGAGAGAGAGGTGTACGGATGTGGCTGAAATGTTTGAGAGTGTTTTGCTAAGTGTAGGGGTAGTGTCTCTAGGTTGTAGCTTGGGTTGCAAGTTAGGAAAATCTGAAATGTTACAAGTGGGCCTCCTCCCTTTTATTATAAAAGGGCTAGAAAGGTTTCTTTTAAATAAAGGATAGGGTCCAAAGGTTATTAAAGAAGGTCCAACCCATTGACCATATTAAAGCAATCGTTATACCCTACACCACGGCGTGCGTAGCACTGTGCGCCGTGCGCCTCCCAAAACGACGTCGTTTTGGGGTCGTATTGGGAGGCGCAGTAAGAAGTTGCTGTGATTATGTATATTTGTTCACACAATTATGTATATTTGACTATTTGTTCATACAATTATGTATATTTGTTCATACAGTTATGTACATTTTTTATACAATTATGTACATTCTTTTTATACAATTATGTACATCGTATTATGTTAAGAGTTGATGTGTATTATGTTAAAAGTTTATGTTTATTATGTATTATGTTAGATTATGTGTATTATCTTTTAAAAAGAGTATGTATATTTTGTTATATAATTATGTACATTCATGTATACAATTATGTGTATTCTAGTATAACATTATGTACATTTTTGAACAGGGGTTTTTTTTAAAGAAAAAATAACTGTCATTCACTGGGGCGAGAAATTTAAAAAAAAAAACAAAAATTTTAAAACGACATCGTTTTGCATCTGGGCGCACAGTGCAACACGCGCCGTGGTGTAGGATATAAATTGCCATATTAAAATGTCGGATTTGGGTCAAACTAGATCCCCTAACTAGATTCCATGGGAAATTATAAAAAGAATTGTAAGGCCAGGTTAACTAGGAAGGTTAAATCCATCCTTAGAAAATAATTAGGTAATTAATTTGAGTCTAAGGAATTAATTTCCAGGGTATCACATTTACTTTCTTATTAAATCCAAGAGTTAATTATCGAAATGATCTTTTCAATTGATTTTCTAAATATTCATCTTTTCTAGAACTCTGATCTTGGGTGACCAATCCACATTATATAACTTGGTTTTCTAAAACTTTACGTTTCTTCCTTTCATTTGTTACTTTCTGTAAATTTCTTCCCTGATAAATTAGACATTTAAACCCCACTAATTTTCATTGACAAGTAGTCTTACGTTCTGTTTTACTTTTTCCCATGTTCACGAGCATTTCTTCTGCCTTCAAATCTTATATCCATACTAGTATTTTTTTTTTTTTATGCGCGATGCGCAAAAAATAGGTGCCCAATATTATTACATTATACTAAAATTTTAAATTTATTTAGATTTTAAATATTTAAATTATTGTAAATAATAATACTAATAATGTAAAACATTTTTATAAATTTGATATTTATATTTTAGATAATAATTAACCTATAACTCAAATATATAATGTGTATATATTATTATTAATGAAGAAGATAAGAAAACATATGGCGGATGCATGTGCATGGTAACAATAGTGAAAAAGATAATGGAAGTTATAACGGTAGATGTATGTTTGTTCAAAATATTTTAAAGTACAACTCTTATAGCATAATGTATAAAAAAACTTAACGGAAAAAACGGACATAAATGAGGGGTATAACCATTCACACTTATTATGTTTTTAAAATAGTTTACACGCATATCACGTGAATATATTAATGCCTAATGTTTATAATTAAATAAGTATTCTTTTTTTAGAATATTAAATAAGTATTTAAAAGTATATCAATGCAAGATTATATATGAGAAGTTCATACATAAGTAATTGAATGTCAAATTTGTTTATTTAAATATATAACTCAAAGTATATGAATACAAGATAATATATGAGATTCATTATAATTGTCACTAAAATAAATGTTTGCAACTTTATAAAATCGATAATCCAACTACTTACTCTAAAAACTGTAGTCTAAATAAATACTACTTTTGGTTTGAATTTTTCTAAGTATTCTTAATTCTCTTTTGAGTAGCATTGTCATTGTCTTCATCATCTTCATTATTTGCCCTCTTCTTTTTAGTTGGTAGTGTGTTATTTACAATTGGGTTACTGTTGGTAGCATAGATCACAGCGTCATGCAATGAGATTATGGTGTATGAGGTTGTGGATTTTCCTTGTTGTATATATGATTGGGATTTTAGTCGTACTATGAACTCTTGATCTTGCAAGATTCTATTGATATTTTGCAGTGGTAGTTTTTTTCCCTACATGTTTCATGTGAAAGTATTGAATAAAATATTAATAATTATTATATTTGTATAAGGTTCTTGAATATTACCTCTTGTTTTATTTTCATAACTTGTTTACTTGATAATAACAATAATAACTCTACAAGTAGTTCGAATACTGATGGTGTATGTGTTTTTTTTAAACAAATTATTGAATTGATACTAACATTGGAGTTAAATTGTTTTCCATTTTGGGCATAAACGTTTTTTAAATAATAACCAAGTATTTTTGTTGCAAAGAGTTCTAATATATTTAATGAATGCACATACGATACCAGTCCTTTAGGTGTTTTGCTCATTATTCATTTATTAGTTCAACCATTATTGTTGAATAAATTATTATGGATAAAGAAAGTCCTAATAAGAAAGTGTTTGGTTATACAGCAGTTTGGAGCAACAATTTGTTTCAAACCATTGAAAATACAAAAACACGGCAATTTACAACATTTTCACTTAGCGTTTTGGAGCACTGTATTAAAAAAAAAAAAAAAAAAAAAAAAAAAAAAAAAAAAAAAAAAAAACTTTTACTATGGAGTAGTTTCGACTCCTTAAATGACAAGAGCTAGTTTAACTGGCTCACTGCTTGCCCATCAACGGATGGACAAACTTAATGTTTAAACTATGGAGCAGTTTCGACTCCTTCAGTTTGACTTCCTCCCTTCAAAATGACCTTTGAGCTTTGGGACGAAGCTTCTTTTAAGGGGTGAGTGTGACACCTTAAAAATTATTCTAATTCCCGAATTAACTCCTACGATTATTTTTCTAAGGAGGGAATTATTTCTTTCCAATCATTATTGTGTGGACCATGGTCCACACAAGTTGTGCGGACCATATTTTGTCTACTGTAAAATAATGTATATTCAATACAAAAATAATGTACATTATATTTAGTAGATGTAC
>NW_017619475.1:72500-367500 GCF_001879475.1 Ipomoea nil
TGCTTCGTAAACGTTATTTATGATTTAAGAGTCTTAAGAGTTAAGATGAGTGGTGGGAAATAGCAATTCGTTTCCAACAAATAAAAAATGACTAAATTTTTCTGACGACTTTTTCCTCGTTATGGCACATTATTGTAGATAGGGTGACAGTGTGCCAGGCTAATGGGAGTGACAGCGACTTTAATTAAATATTTTAAAAATATCTTTTACGGAGTATTATAACACGTGATATAATTAATCAATTCATTTATTTATGAGTCAATTCAATTACAGTATACTTTTTTTTTTCTTTTTAATTACAATACAATTATAGTATTTGGTGGGAGAGAATTGTAATTAATCAATTATTATTGTATGAATCATGGTCCACACAAGTTGTGTGGACCATATTTTGTCTACTGTAAAATAATGTATATTTAGTACAAAAATAATTTACATTCAGTACAAAAATAATGTACATTATATTCAGGAGATGTACATTATTTTTGTTTTGAGTGTACATTATATTGTTTAATGTACATTCAGTACAAAAATAATATACATTTAGTATATTAGAAATGTACATTTTATTATGGTCCACATAACATTGTGTGAACCATGGTCCATACAATAATTTGCCGTAATTAATACCCTCCCCATATTAATTGCAATTCAATGAAAAACTTGATTATTATTAGTATTATTATTACACAATGACATTTTAGTCTATATATCACTTCTTCCCTTCTATTCTTAATAATTATATTCTTCCATACCACACAATGTAGTTTGAATTTTTACTTTATTCTCATCTTATTCTTTTCCCATCGAATTACGATCCATTGAGCGTTTGTTTATTCCCACCAAATTATTATTTCTTTTCTCCTAATTTCTTCATTCCAATCAAACGTCTTGTTACTAGTTAGTGAAAAAGTAATAATTTTCTTTCTTCCATCAATATAAACACTAAATATTGATTATATATTTATACCAAAAGAAAAATGATTCTCTTTTATTTTTAACGTGATATTATTAATTATTTATAGTAATTAAAATTTTTCTGTATATTTATTCACTATTCGGATGGTAAAGCAGATAAAATTGATCTATCCACCGCCCTGATACACGCGGCTATCCCATAACTCGACGTTTCTTCGTTTCTTTATTATTTTCGTCCCAAGCTAAATTTAATGATTTGACAATTTGACAATGAGAATTAAGAAGGGTATCCTTTTTCAGCAAGTCCTACGTAAAATCTTTTGGTGGTTGGCCAATATAATTCTATTTTGTTATAAATATTATATTTATTATATATACTAGTATTTGCACCCGTGCGATGCACGGAATGAATTTGTTGTAATATATTAAGAATATATGAATCGATATATAATTATTTAAATTTGAACATCAAATATTATAAAGTGCAATTAAAGATATGATTTGGATCGTTTATATATATTTTGATGTTATCATTGCTCGAATTTGTGCAAATAATTGGTCAAATTAATAGCTAATGTCTATATGTACGCATACGGTGCTATAACTTTGAAGATTTTATTGATCATTATTTAGAATTTTCATAAATTAGGCAAATGTGTTCGTTCTCTAACAACTCAGTTATATAAATAAATTGGTATCCTTATTCATTTGTATGGAAGATATATATTTTTGTCTTGATATATAACAATTTTTTCATTTAAAAAAAAATTAATATCACCGATTATATTTACACATTATTGAAACCTCTTTCTAAGACGACATTGGTAGTGTTAACACAATCTTGTTCATCTTCGTCTAGAGCCAACACCTTCAATCCATCAGGACAGATTACTTTGATTAAAATATATAATTGTAGAATATTACTCAATAGTTATCCTTTTATATTTTCAGTCAATTAGTGATATTAGATTCATTTTTAGCCAATTTTTACTTTCAGTCAATTAATCAATTAGAATATCAAATGCATTGATATTTTTACCTAATTTTCGTTTCATTTTTAATTGATGATGTAGATATTATTATTGAAATATTTCCGTTTCAATTTTAATTTACCTTTACTATTGTTTAAAATATGCATTTACTATTGATAAATGTAGAATATTATTATTGAAATATTTTCCTCCAATTTTTAATTTTCATCCCATTTTTAATTAAAATGCAATGATCTGACCATTTTTTCTTCTTTTTTTTTTTAGTTAATTATGGAGCACTTTTTATTTGCAGTCAATTATTAATATTCATTTCCTTTTATATTTTCAGTCAATTAGTAATATTAGATTCATTTTCAGTCAATTATTTTTTTTATTTTCAGTCAATTAGTCAATTAGAATATAGATGTATTGATATTTTTACCTAATTTTCGTTACATTTTAATTTGATGATGTAGAATATCATTAATGAAATATTTTCGTTCCAATTTTAATTTACATTTACTATTTTTTAAAATATGCCTTTACTACTTGATGATGTAAAATATTATTATTGAAATATTTTCTTTCTATTTTTAATTTTCCTTTACTTCTAAACAAAAAGAAAAAAAAAAAAACTTTGGACTTTTCACTACTTGCCCACATTGATGGGTAAGCAATTATGTTTGTAAACATTTTTAAGAGCTCATCTTTCAAAACATTTTCAATGTGAGATTAAAATGATCCCATATCATTCTTCTTATTTTTTTCTAATTTTAATTTTATTTTGTATATCGTTTTGTTTGGATGATGATGATGATGATGATCATAATCATCATCATCATCATTATTGACCATTATTGACGATTTAACAAAAAATGAGATTGACAAATTCACCAAAATTTTAACAAATTCGCCATTTTAACAATTTATCTTTAATAAAAACACCAAAAATATTATTTAATAACTCAGTAATTTACTCTAAACTGCTAAAAACTAAAACAACGCATACATTTTGGGTTAATTTTTCTCAACCCACTAATAGTAAATAATGAATAAATAAATAAAAACTAAAATAAAAAGACAAAGCTAAGGTTTTTTAAATAAGGTTTCCCAACCCACTTATGTTTGTACCTCTTATATAGAGGAGCTCAAGAGCTCATCTTTTCAAACATTTTCAATGTGGGATCGAGATAATCACATATCATTTACAAAGGGGGCTCGTGGCTCACCTTTGTCTTTTTTTTTTTTTTTTTTTGTTAATTTTAATTTTATTTTGTATATAGTTTTATTTGGATTATTATTATTATTATTATTATTATTATTATTATTATTATTATTGTTGTTGTTGTTGTTGTTGTTATTGTTGTTGTTGTTGATGATGTCGTGTTGTTGTTGTAATTTGATTATTTGGCAAATTCGATAAAATTTTAACAAATTCACATGTTTAACATTTTATATTTAATCAAAACACCAAAAATATTATTTAATAACTTAGCAATTTGCTCCAAACTGCTAAAAACTAAAACAATACATATACATTTTGGATTAATATTTCCCAAACCCCCTAATAAATTAAAAAAAAATTTAAAAAAAAAAACTAAAATAAGGTTTATTAAATAAGAGCATTTTGACTCGTTAGACTTCAATAGGTGAGAAAGTTTATATGAACAGATATTAACATGGTCTATGAACAGATATTAACATGGTCAATCGAATAGTTATGCTGTGAAACCATGTCCACTTTGCAAGGTGGACACAATTCTATGTTAATAATTATTGAACTATATGTTCATAATTATAAAGCTATATGTTCATAATTACTGAACTCTATATTCACCACTACAAAATTATATGTTCATAATTACTTAATTATATATTCATAATTATAAAGCTATATATTCATAATTTTTGAACTTCATATTCACAATTATTGAATCTCTATATTCATAATTACATAACTATATGTTCATAATTATGTTCACAACACTATGTTCATAATTAAAGAACTATATATTCATAATTATGAACAATTTTGGAGACACGATTTCACAGCATAATTTTTCGGGTCAATAGTACTCAAAAATAAAATAGGAGCCTTTGGACTTCTCAATACTTGCTCACATTAATGGTCAAACAATTATGTTTGTAAGAGGAACATTGCTCCTCTTACAAAGGGAGCCCGTGACTCCCTTTTGTCTTCTTCTTATTATTTGTAATTTTAAATTTAATTTTATTTTGTATATCGTTTTGTTTGGATTATTATTATTATTATTATTATTATTATTATTATTATTATTATTATTATTATTATTATTATTGATAAATTCGCCAAAATTTTAATAAATTCGTCATTTTAACATTTTAACTTTAATCAAAACACCAAAATATATTATATAATAACTCAGTAATTTGCTCCAAACTGCTAAAAACTAATACAACACATACATTTTGGGTTAATCTTCCACAACCCCCACTAATAATAAATAAATAAATAAATAAATAAATAAAAACTAAAATAAGAAGACAAAGTTAAAGCTTCTTAAATAAGAACATTTTGACTTCTCAATACTTGCCCACATTGATGGGCAAGCAATTATGTTTATAAGAGGATCATTGCTCCTCTTATATAAAGGAGCTCTCTCTTTTCAAACATTTTAAATGTGGGAACAAAATGATCCCACATCATTTACCAAGGGTGCCGGTGGCTCGCCTTTGTTTTTTTTTTTTTTTTTTAATTTTATTTTGTATATAGTTTTTTTTGGATTATTATTATTATTATTATTGTTGTTGTTGTTGTAATTTGATTGTTTGGCAAATTCGTCAAAATTTTAAGAAATTTGTCTGTTTAACATTTTATATTTATTCAAAACACCAAAAATATTATATAATAACTTAGCAATTTGCTCCAAATTGCTAAAAACTAAAACAACTCATATACATTTTGGGTTAATCCTTCTCAAACCCCCTAATAAATTTTTTTAAAAAATTAAAATAAGAAGCCATTAAGATAAGGTTTCTTAAATTAGAGCCTTTTGACACGTTGGACTTCAATAGGTTGAGAAAGTTTGCATGTAACTGGGTAAATCGAATAGTTATGCTGTGGAACCGTGTCCACCTTGCAAGGTAGACACAGTTCTATGTTTATAATTACTAAACTATATGTTCATTATTATAAAGCTATATATTCATAGTTTTTGAACTTCATATTCATAAGTATTGAACTCTATATTCATAATTACAGAACTCTATGTTCATAGTTACTGAACTATATGTTCATAATTATAAAGATATATATGCATAATTTTTTAACTTCATATTCACAATTATTGAATCTCTATATTCATAATTACATAACTATATGTTCATAATTATGTTCACAACACTATGTTCATAATTATAGAACTATATGTTCATAATTTTGAACTATATATTAATAATTATGAATAGTTTTTGAACCGTGTCTACCTTGCAAGGTGGACACAGATTCACAGCATAATTTGTCAGGTCAATAGTACTAAAATAAAAAAAAAAAAAAAAAAAAAAAAAACCTTTGGACTTCTCAATACTTTCCCACATTGATGGGCAAGCAATTATATCATTTATATGTTTGTAAATGTTCCTCTTATATAGAGGAGTTTAAGAGCTCATCTTTCCAAACATTTTCAATGTGGAATCAAAATGATCCCACATCATTTACAAATGGGAGCCACCTTTGTCTTTTTTAATTTTTTTAAAATTTTTTTTTAAATTTTATTTTGTATATAATTTTGTTTGGATTATTACATTTGTTCTTATTGTTGTTGTTTTGTTGTTGTTGTTATTATTATTATTATTATTATTATTATTATTATTAGTAGTAGTAGTAGTAGTATTATTGTTATTGTTTTAATTTTAATTTTAATTTTATTTTATTATTATTATTATTACATTATTACATAGGATTTTTATTATACTTGAACGATAATATTATCAATTATATTATATAATATAATACCATACATAATATTACTAATTATGCAATATTATCAATTAATAGATTTTATTTAATTTCCATTTAACATTTACTTACCAAATAAGCTTTACTACAAAAGTTTGAGCAGGAAAATGAAATAGGATGATTTTGTTGTTGTTGTTTTTTTTTTTTTTTTGGAAAAAGGATGATTTTGTTTTTATATAATAATAATAATATAATAATAATAATAATAACAATAATAATAATACAATATATATACATATATACTGGTGGCTTGTGGTCCACTGGTATCGGATTGCTCCCTTATGTGGGAGGTCTAGGTTTCAAGCCTCAGTGTAGGCATAGGTTGTATGGGTATCCCCCTTCCTTTGTAATATATATATATATATATATATATATATATATATATATATATATATATATATATATATATATATATATATATAGATTAATTATTACCCTAATACTTAATTTATAATTTTGATTTTAAAATTCTTCTTATTATTATTAACATTAACATTTGATTAGTTTTATATAAAAAAAATTAATTCTAAATTTTGTATGAGTAAATTTAAACTCTGATCTAATCCGACGCATTTCATTATATGATTGTATAATTCATTGTATATACACATAATATTTATTAATATGTATATAGAAAAATTCTATAATATAATTTCATTAATTATAATTTATATTGATAAATTTATATTTAAAAAATTACATTTAAAAATTTTAAAAGTAGCATTTAAATTTTGCATGACTATTATATTGCATAAGTGTATGTATGATTAGAAATATTCATGTTTTGTTAATTTAATAATTTCATTTCTTTTATTATATTTCATATTTTATTAATTGTAATTTAATGAAATTGCTACAAATATTTCTAGGGAAGAAATCTTATATTTCTCAATTTCATTAATTATATTAATTATAATTACCAAATATTGTCGCAATTACCATAATAATTTCATTAATTATATTAATTATATTAATTATAATATTTGTACTAATCTCTTCCAAAATTTAAATACATTACCATAATAATCATACAAAAGAATGAAAGAAAAATTATCAGAATAATTACCTTTAATAAAAATAAGGAAATTATATTAAAAATTAATTATATATTAAGGTAAGTATAATTTATTTCATGCCAATAATATTATACATTAAGTATAAAAATATATGTGTATATAAATTACCATAATAATTACACCAAAAAGATAACAGTATATAATTATTAAGTAATAATATTAATAATTAATTATTAAGGCAAGTATAATTTATTTTTTACTAATAATATTATACATTATATATATATATATATATATATATATATATATATATATATATATATATATATATATATATATATATATACTTTTAATTTTATATTTATAACCATAGCCTATGTATATACTTTAAGAAAATATTCATTATTAAAGAGGGGATATAATTTTAAAAGTAAATTATTTATTAGATTACCTAATATAATTGTCTTACTAATTGATTCCATGCTACTATGTATAGTTCATATATTTGAAATTTTTTTAAATTTAAATACCTATTAATTGTCTTAATAATTAAAATAATTGTTAGTCGATCAGTATTCAATAGTACTAAAAGTATTATTTTGAATTTTTATACATAAGATATAATATTATTAAATCAAAATAATTAAAAATAATGTGTCCATATTACAAAAAATTTTATAATAGTAATTTTTATTGCCTAATAGAATTGGCAATTATTAAACATTGTTTATGGTAATTATTGTATGACATTTAATACTAAAATTATTAGGTAGAATTTTTATAATTAAGGTATAATATTATTAAATCAAAATTATTAAAAGTAATGTATCCACAATATAAAATAAATTATACTTGTCTTAAAAATCGTTTTTTTAATACTACTGACTCTATTACATTGTATTAATATAAATTTACAATAATCATTTATTAATATAAATTTACAATTATAAATTTGTATAAGGAAAACATAGAAACTTATGGTAAAAAAAATCTCTCTGTTGGTCCCAAATGGGTGGCGAGAAGTCTAGAGGGGGGGTGAATAGACTTCTCTAACTTTTCAAATTCTTTCGCAAAACACACAAGGCAAATAACACTTTAATTATATCAACTCTAAGTAACAAGCATCATCAAGATAAACAACTTAGAGTGTGCAGTGGAATAGGTAGCGGTATAGTGTTATGCTTAATAGTGTGGTGCTCAAAGAGAGATTCTAAACATGCAATACGTTAGAAACACTTAATATGGTTCAAATATAATGTACGCAAAGTTTGGCTCGCATGCAAACGTGGGAACTATCAAACCCAGACAGATAAAGATACGCGATAAATCGTAATCGGGTTAGTTCGCAGTTAGAATAAGCATGCACAAAATATATGAGCAGTAAGTAAATAGAGAGAGAGATTTATAGTGGTTCAGAGGTGGTGTAATCCTCCTAGTCCACTCTTCTCCTTTCACTTCAAGGAGGAAATTCACTATTCTTCGATCACCCAGATACAATAGTGAATAAGTGCCCAACGACACTTCTCCGAGTGCTTCGCACAAAGCTACACTCCTCCAAGGTTTTTCGCAAGCTCCTCTTGTTACTCCGCCTCCCCGAGTACTTCGCACCAAGCTGTACTCCTACACCACGAGAACTACGCACAAAGCTACGCTCTCACAGGGTTTTCACAAGCTCCTCTTGTTACTCTGCCCTTTACACCGAGTGTTACGCACAAAGCTACACTCCAACTGGGTTTTTCACTCTCTCCAGTTACTCTACCCCTTTTCTACACTCAGTAGAAGATTTACAATGAAATACAAAGATTTCTCTCACTCAGACTTGAATTCTATTGTGTATGCTCAATATATCACTTCTTGGCTGATTTGAATATTGCTTGCTTTTCTCTTGCTTGTAATTTTTCAGCCGTGTTCAAGTCGTATTTGTCTTCAAGTCTGCTTGGGCATTTTATAGCCAAAGAAAGCTATTTGCCCGTTGATCAACTTTCGATCTTGATCGTCCATTTTGAATTGTAGTTGATCTGATAATTTTGTCAACTTGATCTGCAATTGTAGGTAGATGTCATTTCTCCTTTTTGTCAGATGATTTGAATAAATTGCCCGTTGCCGTGTCTTGAATTTTGTAGCCTCCAAAATTTGAATAAGTTCGGCGCGGCGTGCTTGATTTTCTTCTCCTTCATAAATGCTCTAACATGTCAAGTTGATCAAATAATTTAACTGCTGATTCTTGCTTGAGTATAAAATTATTTCTCCGCAAATCAGCCTTCTTCGAGCGTCTCCGGTTCCACCGTAAAAACTTGATGTTCAGATGAAAATATATATCAGATATTTTCTCCTTCATGTTCCTTGTAAAATATTATACTGGAACCTCTGTAAAAACTCCATTGTTGTTCATGGTGAGATGCTCTGTTTCGAATTTCAAGCTTAGTCCACCATACTTGGTATGTTTCTCCATATGGTGCATGGCTTCTGTGAGACTTGTGCATTTGCCTTAGCTAGTCTCCATACGGTTTTGTATACTTTGAGCTAATCTCTCATACTTCTCCAAGCTAGTCTCCCATACGATTATACGGTCCAAGCTAGTCTCCCATACGGTCTTCGTATACATTGAGCTAGTCTCTCATACTCTCCTAGCTAGTCTCTCATACGGTTATACGGTCCATCCATTCTAGCTAGTCTCCATACGGTTTTGTATACTTTGAGCTAATCTCTCATACTTCTCCAAGCTAGTCTCCCATACGATTATACGGTCCAAGCTAGTCTCCCATACGGTCTTCGTATACATTGAGCTAGTCTCTCATACTCTCCTAGCTAGTCTCTCATACGGTTATACGGTCCAAGCTAGTCTCCCATACGATCCAAGCTAGTCTCCAATACAGTGAAGCTAGTCTCTCATACGGTCCAAGCTAGTCTCCAAAGCAAGCTTAAAAATCGCTTCACTTGAGATTCAAACTAAGGATCACTTGGCTTAGCTCACACGCATTTCTTCCAACTCCTCTAGCATGGTTCTTGGTGACTTCTCCGCAACATAATTATGTTAAGCTATAATCCCGCTTAACATCGAAAATCAAAATATGATTTTCCAGACTTGTACATGGGTTGCATGATATAGGTGCACCATACTCCGTAGACTAGGACTGACTCAAATAGAATAAAATTGGGGACTACTTGATTTTTCAAAAATACATTCGGCTCATCAAAATTTACAATATATTCCTAACACTCTCTATTTCATTTTTCTCTATCCTCACCCTCACATTCTCACTCTCTTTAGAAAAAGACAAAGTAGGATGAGAAATGACCTCTATTTACAATGTCTTCACCCCTCAATTCGATTTAGCTTTTGCTTGATTGCTGTTTTGCCCAACGAACCACGTAAACCCTTATACGATTCATTTATCAAATTGTATTTTTTAAATATAGTGTTTTATCCATGCATTGCACGGAATTTTATTTTTGTTATTATGAATTTAAAATAAAAATAGAAAAAATAAAAAGATGTTAAAATGTACAATATAATAATATAGTTGGACTTTTATATATTTAGTCAAGTATCTATTTTCATAACATACAAAATTAAAATTAAAATTTTGTATGGTTAATATAATCTCTAATCATGTACATATTTAGATAGATTTATAGAAAAAAAATCATATAATTAAGTTGATTTATTCCAAATTGTATTTCATATCTATATATGATATTTAAAAATATGAATAATAATAACTAAGAGAATTGTACTTAGAAATCAATAAAAAAAATGTAAATTCTAAATTTTGTATGAATAAATAAATATTCTAATCGGACGCATATCCTTATATGATTGTATAATACTTTGTATATACACATAATATATATATATATATATATATATATATATATATATATATATATATATATATATATATATATATATATATATATAGAAAAGTCCTATAATATAATTTCATTAATTATAATTTATATTGATAGATTTATACTTAAAAAATTATATTTAGAAATTTAAAGAGTATATGTATGTATATTTAAAAAAATTATAAATATTCATATTTTGTTAATTTTATAATTTCATTTCTTTAATTATATTTCATATTTTATTAATTATAATTTAATGAAATTGTCACAAATATTTCTACGAAAGAAATCATATATTTCTCAATTCTTTAATTATATTAATTATAATTACCAAATATTGTGACAATTACCACAATAATTTCATTAATTATAACATTTGTTTCCTTCCAATATTTAAATACATTACCATAAAATTACCATAATAATAACACAAAAGAAGGAAAGAAAAATTATGAGAATAATCTATATCTATATATAATTAAAAGTAAAATCCTCCTAACCAAGTTTATCCCCAAAAATTAGGGGCATATATATATATATATATATATATATATATATATATATATATATATATATATATATATATAAATTGCATATTTACCATATATGCATATTTTGTGTTTATATAGTATAATTTTTGGTATCAAACATATGAATGGTAATAAACGGGGGGAAAATGTCAACATACAAATGATAATTCTTTCATTACTATACTAATTTTAATAGTAATTCATTAATTACTATATTTCACGATGAGTCAGCCCGTTCATGCCCATCTTTTTTCAAGAAACATAGGAAAGAAATAGTTAATTATTAAAATTGTTTATGATTTCGTTTTTTATTTTTGTCTAAAGGTATATATTTTCGACAATTATAACATTCTTTGTATTAACTGAAAATTTGAAAGTTTTACTTTTTTTTTTAGATCTCTTACTATTTTATAATTTCAATATTGTGCCATTTTGAACTCATCCATGGTGTATAAATACACTCTATATGACCATACAAAATCCATTGAGGAGACATTTGTACTCAAGAGTAAACTTCTCCTTAAACTAAATTAGGGTGTCAAGAAAATCTCCGTTTTCATTCATAATGATATTCCTATTTCTGAGTCTCTCATCACCGTTCGGTACATCAATGATGTCTGGATTTCTGGGTCTTCCATTGTTCCCTTTGATCCTTATGATTGTGCCATTGCCAGTATTTTTTTTTATTTGGGTTCAGTACAACCTGGATTTTTTGAGAGGTTTCTCTAATTAAATTTTTGGTTAAAATTTTATATTTCCTTTATATTTTATTTTATTACTTTTTTTTTATTTATACTAATATGTGAATGGAGTAATACAAAATCTGAAATTGTATTTGTTATTTATTTCTTCTTTTTAAATAATCATTATTTTTGTGTTTTACAAAAATTTAGAAAAAAACAAATATAGCTAGATTTTTAATAGGTTAAACAAACACTCTACTCAAGTTGTGATATATATATATATATATATATATATATATATATATATATATATATATATATATATATATATATATATATATTAATTATAAAAAATGCTGTAAAATGAACTCTGCTTGTTAAAAAAAAAATATAGAAACTTGAATGACATGTACAAATCTCGAAATCAACATACTAACTCTAAGTTTCAGAAAATATTACAAAATTATCAAAATTACCGTCTTTATCATCCTCGATCGCATCTCTACAATCTTCCATAAAAACTAAACCAATAGGGTTCTGCTACAAATGCTCTTCCTCCCCAATTTGCTTTTGTTGAAGCAGAGCCTCCTTAAGTATCTTCAAACTCATACCAGACGATATAAACTGCAAAACATATTGAAGTACGTGAGAATATAGTTAGAAAAATGTAGAAAATTCATACAAAAAGAAAGCGGAGAGATGGGTTTGAGATTCTTTGATTGAAGAAGTCCTTGTATTTATAGGTAGAAAATTGTTGAGTTTGTCTCATATATGGATTAGGAATAAGAGTTTGTCTCATACTAGGAGTAGGAGTGAAACGGGTAGACCCATTGTATAGGGATTAGATGCCTATAAATATATTGGTTGTATCCCTAAGGGGTTGTGTCACCACTATCACCGGCCATCACTATGAATAAGAGTATTGTTTCACTCCCGTGGATGTAGGCACATTGACGAACCACGTAAATCTTGCATTCTTTACGCTTTACTGCCATTATTATTTTCTTGTTCTTGTTAATCTCAACAAATTGGTATCAGAGCATAGTTGAGATGGTTCGTTCAAGTACAAAATTCGAGGTATCAAAGTTTGATGGTATAGGAAATTTTGGGTTATGGCGGTCTAGGGTAAAGGATTTGTTGGCATACCAGGGCCTTCTGAAAACCTTGAAGGCGGAAAATCTAGCAAATCTAGAAGAAGCTGATTGGAAGGAGTTGAAGAAGCAGGAAGCTATGGACGTGGTACATGTTGATGACTCTTATTATGGTGAAAGTGATGTTCTAGCAGTTACAAGGAACAAGTTCGAACATTGTTTGGACTTGTTGGATGTTTCTAGATGCTAGATGAGAAAGTGGTGAGGGGCGCTGTAGTGCTGGGCAGCGCGGATACCAGGAGGGGTCGCGGACTTGGTATCAATATGGGTCAATATTGGCTCGGTATAGGCTGAATTTGTCATGAGTCACGGTTGGTACGGGTTGGGCTTGTCATGAGACATGGACCTGGTATGGGTCGGGCTTGGCATGAGTCACGACGGGTACGGGTTGGGCTTGTCATAAGACATGGACCTGGTATGGGCCGGGCTTGGCATGAGTCATGACTGGTATGGGCGGACTCTTCAAGATGAAGAGGTTCGTGAACATGCACTGGGAACGTTTGATGCTGCGTGGTGCGTGTTGCTAACTAGTGGCAATTGCTGGTTAGTGGAGCATTGGGCAAGACACACGGGTTTAGTGTGACTTTGCAGGGCCGCTGTTGTGTTAGGGGCAGCGTGGATACCAGGAGGGGACATGGACCTGGTATGGGCCAGATGCAGGAGGTCAGCTGAACGGGCAGTTAGCATGAGTCGCGGGTGGTATAACAAGTCGACGGCTGAGGGGCGAATGGCTTGGGACAAAGCGGATCGTGTACATGCTGGAAAACGTTTGATGCTGCGTGGTGCATATGGCTGGCTAGTTGGGATGAACATGGTTGTTCTTACTCATGTGTATATGTGAGATAAATATTTTTCTCTTAAATGGCATATTTGCGAAGGTGGAGATGGTTAGATAAGTCTTTTCTCCTAAAGGGCATATTTGCGAAGGTGGAGATAGTCTTTCTCCTAAAGGGCATACATGTGAAGGTGGAGATGGTGAGATAAGTTTTTCTCCTAAAGAGCATATTCGTCAATGTGGGGATTTGTTGAGTTATCTTTTTCTCCTAAAGAGCATATTCGCCAAGGTGGAGATTGTTGAGTTTGTCTCATATATGGATTAGGAATAAGAGTTTGTCTCATACTAGGAGTAGGAGTGAAACGGGTAGACCCATTGTATAGGGATTAGATGCCTATAAATATATTGGTTGTATCCCTAAGGGGTTGTGTCACCACTATCACCGGCCATCACTATGAATAAGAGTATTGTTTCACTCCCGTGGATGTAGGCACATTGACGAACCACGTAAATCTTGCATTCTTTACCCTTTACTGCCATTATTATTTTCTTGTTCTTGTTAATCTCAACAAAAATACTAATTCAAAAGGAAAGTATAATAATTTATTTATTTAAGGGAAAATATAATAATTTATTTATTTAAGGTAATAACATTATTATTATTATTATTATTATTATTATTATTATTATTATTATTATTATTATTATTATTATTATTATTATTATTATTATTATTATTATTATTATTATTTATTTATTTATTTATTTATTTATTTATTTATTTATTTATTTTCCATTTGACATTTACTTACCAAATAAGTTTTACTACAAAAGTTTTGGGGGAAAATTTTGTTAAGAGGATTTTACTTTTATATATATATATAGATATAAATTATAATTTTGTGTTGTAACGTTTGTAGCAGTTATATAAGTATTTACCATTATTACATTCTTTAAATACATTGTATATACTAGTTTTACATGCGCATTGCGCGAATGCATTAATTTCCAATGTTTATAATTAACTTAGTGTTTAAAAGTATATCAATGCAAGATTATATATGAGAAGTTTATACATAAGTAATTGAATGTCGAATTTGTTTATTTAAATATGCAACTCAAAGTATATAAATACAAGATAATATAGGAGATTCATTATAATTGTCACTAAAATAAATGTTTGCAACTTTATAAAATAGACAATCTAACTACTTAGTCTAAAAACGGTAGTCTAAATAAATAGTACTTTTGGTTTCAATTTTTCTAAGTATTCTTAATTATCTTTTGAGTAGCATTGTTATCGTCTTCATCATCTTCACGTACTATTTGTCCTCTTCTTTTTTGCTTCTATCTCAACCATTCAAAGCATCTTCTTATTTGTTTGCTTTTCCACCAAAGTTCATCCTTCTAGAAGATCTCGAACAACAAGAGATTACCTAGCAAATGAAAAATCACACAAAAGAAATGGAAAAAGAAAACAACAAAAAAGTAAAATAACTTTGGGTTGCCTCTCAAGAAACACCACGTTTAACGTCTTTAGCCCGACGCAACTATTGATCCATAATTCAAAAACACTTGGATGGGGACTAGCTCTTTCGCCCCATCCACTCTCTCCTTAAGGTATTCCCTTTTAAGTGCCGGGCATTCATAAACAAAACAATAACTATAGCAATATCGGAGAGAGAGAGAGTATCTTTTTAATATGTGAAAAACTAAAGTATCTTTTACCTTCATTAGTGTTCACTGTTCAGATAAGGGAGCTGAGCAACGTCCAGCAATCGTTATATCGTGAACCGCGATGCATAATCAATTATGCATCACGCATCAAAAGTTCAAAACGGCGCGTCGTTAGTGTTAACGAAGTGACACTACAGTGTATCTAAACCGACACTGTCTGACGTATTATTTTTATATTATCAAATGAAACTGCAGTTATATCAAAATGATACTGTAACTGTGGTGAAATGAAAGTGCAGTATATATAAAATGAAACTGAATAACATTTCACATATTTGAGTATATATTGTACAATGAAGCTGTAATTATATCGAAATGATCATGTAGTTGTGTTTTAATGAAACTATAGTGTATATAAAATAAAATTAAATAACATTTTCACATATTTGAGTGTATAAATATTGAATGAAACTGTAGTTATATCGAAATAAAACTGTAGTTGTGTTGAACTGAAACTACAGTGTATACAAATTGAAACTGAAGAACAAAGTTATTTTTTGTGAAACGGCGCGGAACGGATTCCGTTTCTTTTCATTAAATAAAACAACGTCGTTTTGATGTGTGGTGCATAATCAATTATGCATCGCGGTGCACGATATAATTTGCCATCGTAGATATTGGGCTTATTTTTGTCAAGAAAGAGGTACATTTGTAATGATCTTATCAATTACCATTTCTTAAACTACTAGTTTTTTACGCGCATTGCGCGATTGTGATAATGCCCAATATTTTTTTTAAGAAGTACTTTAAAGTATATCAAGGCAGGATTATATTAGAATTGTTCATGCATAAATAATTGAATGTTGAATTTGCATATTTAAATAAGTAATTCTAAGTTTACAAATGCAAGATAATATAGTCAAGATTGATTATAATTGTCAATAAAATAATTGTATAGGTATGGTTGAAACCAAATATGGGACATAAGGGAGAGCAAATAAAAATTAGGGCATAAAATTTTAAATATATACTAATATTGAAGAGCTAATTGTTGATTGTCAAACAAGGACATTGCGAGGTAGTTTTTCACTTCAATTTGTTGTGTAATTTGAATACTCTTTTTGTAAATAAATCCTCAAGTAGTTAATATGATTGGCTTAATTATTTTTTTATTATTTTTATTTTTTAAAACAATTATTATTATTATTATTATTATTATTATTATTATTATTATTATTATTATTATTATTATTATTATTATTATTATTATTATTATTATTATTATTATTATTATTATTATTATTATTAAATATATGTATACCATTAGGTCATTTTACATGTTAATCTAAAAAGCTAATTTTTTCAAATATCTTTTTACCAACCGTTGATATAATTCGCTGGTCAAATCAACTAATATAATCTGCTAACGCTAACCGCTAACTACTGATTGTCAAACAAGGACATTACGAGATAGTTCTCACTTCAATTTGTTGTGTGATTTGAATACTCTCTTTGTCAACAAATTTCTCAAGTAGTTAATATGATTGGCTTTATTAATTATATTTTTCTTAATTTTTTCATGGTATTAATAAAATATTTGGTAACTAAATATATAACATTATTTTGTATTATAACTTTGATATTTAATTAAAAAAATAGTGCACAAAAAAAGATAATAGACAATGTAGTGAATATAATCAATTGATGAATTTGAATGTAATTAAAGAATTTTTACATTGGAGAAAAATAATACAATATAATATAATAAAATTATTTCTTTTAATTAATTTATTGATAATGAATATTTTTTTTTAATAAAGACATTGTAGGGACAATGTAGCGAATATAATCAATTGATGAATTTGAATGTAAATAATTTTTATATTGGAGAAAAATAAAGACAATATAACTAATGAAATTATTTCTCTTATTTAATTTATTGATAATGAATAATTTTTTTGAATAAAAACATTGTAGATACATAATTTTAAATTAAAGATGGAAATGCATATGTATTATTTTTTGTTGTAACTACTAAATTATTATTTAATTTAATAAAAGTAAAATAGAGTACTAAATATGCCAACTTTGATTGGGATGAGGTTCAAACTTCGAACTTAAGACCTTTCTTATTGAAATCAATGAATAAGTTAACGGTGAACTAACAGAAATTAACGAATAATATTTAACGGAAAAGTTAACGAATAATCATATTCATTAGGGATAAATTAGTAAATCTTAAGAAAAAATTAAAATCTGATCAATCTGAGTCATTCCTTTGATTAAAAAATTTGACCGTCATTTTTTCTACCCATTATATGCCTAACTCTCTTGGGCTCTTATTAGTATAGTAGATAGATTTGGATCATTATCAGATATATTCATTCAATGAAGATAACTATAACTTTAAAGCAGTAGCAATACTTTATATTTTGCATTTAAAAAACTATTAAGTCAAATTATGCAACTGTTATATAACAAACCTGTGAATGCTATTTGTATACCGTACCGTCTTTTATGAAAAACTATTAAGTCAAATTATGAGAACTTTAATTGAGCATTGAAATTAATTGAGCATGTGCGAGATATTGATGATAAAAAAAAATCTGTTCAAGTACAGGTAAGATTTTTATCATATTTTTATTATTATTTCAATTAATTTTATAAAATTAATCTTATTGTGGTGATGCTAAGTACTATAATAGGTAAGTTTTTATATATTTACTATTCATATATTTTTGACATGTAGTTTCAACAAGCTGTTTACAACGAAACATATATTGATCTAGAGCGTTCCAAATGGGCAGATTGTGTATCAAGTTATATAGAGTAGAAGTTATATAGAGTAGGAATGCATTTGATTAGAACTTTGTAATTTGTAAACAATATTTAGACTTGGTGATTGGAATTGTTCATTGTATTTTGAAGTAGATGACGAATTCTTGTGTATTTTAAAATACTTTACATACTTGTAGAAGATGATTATACTAATGAATTGATGTTTTGGTATTTATGGTGTTTGGATAAATTGTTTTTATTATATTATGCTTAAAATCAAAACATGTTAAAAACAACAGTTTAAAACTACTGTCTAAAAATGTGAGAACAATGGTTTTAACCGTTGTCTTTAATATATAAGACAACGGTTAAAAACTGTTGTCTATCGCTCAGCGTGACTTTCAACAACGTTTGTTTTAACAACACACAATAGACAACATTTTTTAAACGTTGTCTTATATAGAAAAGGCAACGTTTAAAAATCTGTTGACACTTAAATTTTGATAAATATTGATTATTTATCAATACAAGTATATTTAAATATATTTAAATATATTTTGGATAATATTGATATTATCTAATTTGTTAATTATCTAATTTGTTAATTAGATAATATCAAAAGAGTTTGAGCTTATCAAAACTCTTATATCCTACAACTATAAATATGACCTTTCATTTATATGTATTCATCCTAGGAAAAATTCATAGAAACATCCTAAGCTTTGAAGCTTATGCATGGATCATTATAAAAATGTGATCTTGAAAGTGAAAGCTCCTCCTCCAATTCAATCATGCATGTTGATCCAAACTTCCATTGAAGATCATGTCATTTGAACAAGCTATATATACCAGCCATTCTTTGAAGATCAAGCCACTTGAATTCCGGAGGCCCTTCAGTGGTGGAGTGTTCAAGCCATTAAATTGAAGAATCAGAGGATCATTCAGAAACTTGTACACACACCGCATTGATACTCATTGTAAATCAGAATGTTGAATATTAAATATATTTTATTCAATTTTCTTTGTTCACACCGTTGTCTATGCCTGTGACATTCAACAATACCGGTTCCAACAACAACCGTTGTCTTTTATAGAAAAGAAAACAGTTAAAAACTGTTGTCTATGCGCATGACTTTCAACAACACTGGTTTCAACAACACGCAATACACAACGGTTAGAAACCATTATCTATGTGCATGACTTTCAACAACATTGATTTCAATAACACTCTCTAGACAATGGTTTTTAACCGTTGTCTTTTATAGAAATGACTTGTCTTTGCGTGGGACTTGCAACAACATTGATTTCAACAACAGAAATTTTACCTCAAAGACAATGATTTTTAACCGTTGTCTATGAGCATTTTTCTTGTAGTGTGTCATTGTGAACAACAACAAGACTTTGCCATTGTTCGCAACAACAACAAAAATTGTATTTGGGAGTACTGCTGCCATAAGATTTAAAAACTCTACCATATTGAGTGATGAAACAGATGCAAGAACCTATGGTATTGAAGAAGATAATCAGTATAGAATTGATTAACTACAACTTGATTTAACAACAGATTTACATAAAATAATGTACAAGTTGAAGAGATAAATGTGGAAGCAACTTTAACAAAGTATTCTAAAGAAAAAGAGAAATAAGACTGAATTTGAGGGAAAATGTAGTTGAGTTGAGAAAAAAAATTGATTTAATGTGTTAGATAAATTATCTAATACTTTTGATTCAATTGCTGCTGGTACCATAGTTTGGTGTAGAAAAGTGAAAAAGGAAATGGTTGTTTGGATTCTGTTAGATAGTGATACTTATTTTATGGTTATGGAATATATGGTTGAACACGAAATCAAAGAAGTATATTGATGGATTTAATTAACTCGGGGTAGCCCGAATCACTAAACCTGATAATAATAGGATTAGGATAATGCGGTAATAAAGACAATAGATGTATGTCGCGGGGACAATATTTGTATTGATAACTGTTGTAGGAGAATTACAAGGTGAGTGTAATATTAAGACCAAGAAAGTAGATGTCCTAAACAAGACAAGGATCTCCCTTTTTATATTAGCTAACCTCCCAACCGCCCACCCTATTCTCGTGGGGTAGTTAGATCGCGGTTTGACCGGGTCCACGCGGGTACCCGGGGCAGCCTTCTGCCCCTGCGTCGAGGTCGTCCCCAGCCGTGGTCGATCTTGACCGGGCTACGGTCGGCCTCCAACCGAGGCCTTAGTCAGCCCGTGCCGGGGTCGCCCTTGGCCCCTTGTACCGCGTCTTCCCGTGTCAGTTTGTCCTGAGCCCATTCCTAATATATCCATTATATATGTTTTTAAATATGTCACCACATGATCGCTATGGTTGAATAATGTTTAATATATACATGCCCACTATATTTTTGTGGGAATCAATTTTTTTTTTTTTTTTTGCAATACATTAATTTATTTATGATTCATAAAAAATATATTATATATTATAAAAGTTTTTATACAAAAATTATAAAAATTTTATTAATAGGAATTATGAAATGTTTGTTAGGGTTTATTTAATTTAGAGTTTTAATTACTTTTGTTGGCTTTTTAATATGATTTTTTTTAAAGTTTATAAATATTTGTCATATTGATTTTTATAGACTTGTATAAAATTTATGAAAGTCAAAAAAATTCTATAGAAATATAAAATTTATTACTTTAAAAATCTTTGAAAATTTATAAAGTCTTAATTGAATACGCCCATGTAAGTTTGATTAGTTACTTAACTTCAAAGATGTTTTTTATTTTTGATTATTTACTTAACTTCCAAGATTTTTTTTTTTTTAATTACTACCGACTATTGTAATATCTATTCAAATATACTTTCTTAACATATTAAAACACAAAGACTCAAAAGAGTTAAGGAATAAAGGTCAAATAGGCCATCGAACTGCACCCGATAAAACAATTAGGCCACTGAACTTAAAAAACCAACAATTAGGTCCCTAAACTAATCAATTTCAAACAATTTTTTCAATTTGAAGGTTTCCAACAGGTCATCCTTCCAAATTAATTATTTTTTAAAATTTAAATTTTAAAAATTAATTAGTTTTAAATTAAACTAAAAAAAAAAAAAGAAAAAAAAAAAACTGGTTCCGGCCGGAGACGGTAGTCTCCGGCTGGATTTCAGTTTTTTTTTTTTTTTTTTTTTTTTTTTTTTTTTTTAGTTTAATTTAAAACTAATTAATTTTTAAAATTTATTTTTTTAAAAATAATTAATTTGGGAGATGACCTGTTGACCTGTTGGAAACCTTCAAATTGGAATAATTGTTTGAAATTGATTAGTTTAGGGACCTAATTGTTAGTTTTCTAGGTTCAGTGGCCTGATTGTTTTATCGTATGCAGTTGGATGGCCTATTTGACCCTTATTTCAAGAGTTAATACTGTCCCCCTGGGTCTGAGGATGACCTTCTATTTGAAAGTGCCACTTCATCCCATTTGACCACAAAATGTTTTAGAAAGTCTAATAAGCCTATTGACCTCATCTAACTTAATTCTTCTAAATCCGGACCATCATATAACATGCTATCAAATTATTACACAGGCAATAATTTCACCATTTATTTTAATTTAGTCAGAACAATAAACGTAAATATGTATGCAAGTAAAACGAAAATTTTTAATTAATATTGGGAGGGTTAATTAATTATTGGGGCTTCCACTATCTTGGCCTTGAAAATGTCTGCGTCGTCCACACTAAGATTTAGGGATGCTTTCAGGATTGAAGGAGATAAAGCTTTCCAAACTGATCCATACCCAGCTAAGTTCCCTAATATTGGCCTGAAAAGAGGAGAGAGAGAGAGAGAGTTTTGTCAAAAAAACAAAAATAATTACAATAACTAAAAAAAAAAATCTAGATAGAGCAGCGCCCAGAAGTGTGTAATATTATATTTACTAATATTAATATCAATAAGCCCTGAATTGAAAAATTAAAACTCAATAGTGGATTGCAGGAGTGTTTACAGATTAAAAATAAAATTATTCTATGAACGGACTATCCTCCATTGAAAAATCAGTCCTATATGTACTAGTTCAGGCTCCATAATCAGCTCAAAAATAACTCTAACTTTCTTAACATCCACAAATTAAATTAATCTCTCAAACCACACAAAATATGAAAAATAAATTATATTTGTTGTTCTAACTAGAGAAAATTAGCAGAGTAACTATTGTTGTTCCAACCTTTGCCTCAATTTGATTTCGTCTGTTCATAGGAACTATTCGCGGACGGACATGGCTGCAAATCACGGACGACAAACGCAGAAAAATTCACCGCAGTAGTCGACGGAGTCGCGGACGTCGCAGCAGTTGCCGATGTCGCGCTTCAAATTATGAATGTAATTCGTAAAAGCCGTATGAAGTGAAGCTGCAATAGTTATGCTGTGCAACCGAATGTACCATGCGCATGGTGCATACGGTTCAAAACGATGTCGTTTTGACTAAAAACGTGCGTCCCACTTTTAAAAAAAAAATCAGGTTCGATTCTCAGCAATAGCATTATTGTGGATATATAGTTATGAAATTGTGGATATATAGTTATGAAATTATGGTTATATAGTTATGAATTTATGGATATTTAGTTCATTCATTGTGGATATTTAGTTCAATCATATATTGTGGATATTTAGTTCATTCATTGTGGATTTTTACTTCATTCATTCATTCATTGTGGTTTTTTACTTCATTCATTCACTGTGGATATATAGTTATGAAATTGTGGATATATAGTTATGAAATTGTGGTTATATAGTTATGAATTTCTGGATATATAAAAATGCTATTGCCGGGAATCGAACCTGATTTCTTCTTTAAGTGGGACGCGCGTTTTTTTAACCAAAACGGCACCGTTTTGCAAACGTATGCACCTTGCAAGGTGCATTCAGTTGCACAACATAATTTGCGAGTGAAGCTGCTCTTTGGACCTCTATTTCTTGCGTACAGAATTCACAGAAAAAGAAAAAGGCAAATTAAGTTTATAGGATTTGGGCTTAAAAATAAAATAACAAATAACATTTGATTGGGTCAAACTAAATAAGAAACATAAAGAGTTCACTTTAATCTACCTAGCCCAACTCTTATTAATAATGATATCAATATGCAATCGTTATATCCTACACCACGGCGCACATAGCACTGTACGCCGCGCGCCTCCCAAAACGACGTTGTTTTGAGGTCGTTTTGGGAGGCGCGGTAGGAAGTTGCTGGGATTATGTGTATTTGTTCACAAAGTTATGTGTATTTGTTCATACAGTTATGTGTATTGGTTCATACAATTATGTACATTTTTTATACAATTATGTACATTCTTTTTATACAATTATGTACATCCGAATCAGAAAATTTGTGCATATTATGTTAAGAGTTGATGTGTATTATGTTAAAAGTTTATGTTTATTATGTATTATGTTAGATTATGTGTATTATCTTTTAAAAAGAGTATGTATATTTTGTTATATAATTATGTACATTCATGTATACAATTATGTGTATTCTAGTATAACATTATGTACATTCTTGAACAGCGGGTTTTTTTTTTTTAAAGAAAAAACTACTGTCATTCACTGGGGCGAGAAATTTCAAAAAAAAATAAATTAAAACGACGTCGTTTTGCATCTGGGTGCATAGTGCAACGCGCGCCGTGGTGTAGGATATAAATTGCCATCAATATGTATATTCCTAAAGACCCAAAAATAACATTTAAACTTAATTATTCAATTAATTGTTATATTATTACAAAATATAAAATAAAACACAAAATAATATAATGTAAAATAAATAAAACTAATTTATTATAAAAACTAATCTAAATTAAATATAAAAATAGTGCTTATCATAGAGGCTTCACATCTGATTCAAGGTACCCATGTTGTAATGCTTTGGAGGAAACTGTATTGCATTGCATGTGGACTGCGCCAAAGCTAAAGAAATATGGGAAGTCTTTTTACCTTATGGGGCTCATTCTCAATTTCATAGTATGAACCTTGATACTTGGTTTAATTTTAATGTGACAAGAAAGCAAAGAGGTGGTAAAAGAGGAAACTGGAGTGACCGCTTCGCCATTATTGCTTGGTGGTTATGGAGATGGGGTTATGGAGATGGAGGTGTAACACAATCTTCAGACAAGAAACATGGAACCGAGGCGAAAAGGTGAAATGGATTTGGCAGCAGCTGGAGGAAGTGCAACTTGCATACGCGAAGCAGCAACCCCCTGGTCATACCCCTGCAAAAGCAAGCGTTGGGAGAACTTTCTTGGATGGCTGGGCAACTCTCCAGGCCTACGCATCCTTCTCTTCTGTGCACCAACCAACTGGTTGTGGGGGAGTCCTACGAAGCCACAATGGATAATAGATTGGAGGATTCAGCTGTATCACAAAGACCACCAACCCCACAGAAGGCGAGATTTGGGCAGCTTATACCGACCTCCAATGGGCACGAAAATCTGGGCTGAAGAAGATCTACATGCTTAGTGACTCGAAGCACGTGGTCGAGTGGTTTACCGGAGGTCTTGAACCATTAGGAGAATGTGGTAGAATTGTTAAGCTGTGCAAGGATCGGATCCACAGAGATTGGAGCATTTCAATCAACTACTCTCCTCGTGAGCTCAACAAAGTGGTGGATCAGCTTGCAAAGATTGCCCCAAAACGGCATTGTGACTAGATTGAGTTTATCAACCCTCCCACGAGCATTTGTGAGCTTCTGGAGATGGACTATGTGATGATGCATGTTGAGACTGTAACGTTTTATCCGTTACTATTATTATAACATTAGGATAAGTTATGATAATATTCAGTATTTGATATGTGGTGCAACACTAATAACCTAATAGCTAGACTACCATTATGATTAGGAGTCTGGTTAGGGTTTAGGAGACCTAAAGACATACAACCACAATGATGACCAGTGGTTATATAAGGTCACTATTCCTCTCACTGTTCACATTGCATACCTCATACACCATCTAGAGAGAGTTGAGTAAAGTGAGAGACAAAACGCTTGCGTTATCTCTGCAGCAGTCTAGAACGTTCAATCGTCTCAAGAACTATGGCTGGAGGTTAGTCGATTCTGTTATCACATATTATATGATCCATGTGATATTTAGTCTAACAGTTGGTATCAGTTGCCTGTATAATCTCTGTCTAGTTCGTTTCGTTTAATTGCATATATATAGTATTTGCATATGTTGTATACGGTTTTGTATAATTGAGATACATGTGTAAATATTCTCGAGTCTGCAATTAAATTTTCTGGACTGCTGAAAATAATTTTCCGCATTAAGAAATAAAAAAAAAACAATCAATTTGGATATTTCTTTGCTTCTACTACTGCTGCACGACCTCAAGGATGATGTGTTCTACACGTCGTTGGCTGGACTAAGTTGGATCTGCCAGCTAAGGCCATGTCACAACCACCCAACCTAAGCAAGCTGAAATCCTTCACAAAACATTCTTGTTGGATCTGCCAGCTAAGGCCAAGGCACACAGAGTCACTCACCACCTTGTCACCATTAGCTACTGTTACTACTAATGGACTGGCTTTTTCTGGTTCTCTTCTTAACTGGCATAACAGCTTGGGGTCTAAAAAGCTATGTGTGCTGCCACTATCAACCAAAATGACCACAGGCTGTCTTTGGATCAGTCCCAACAACTTAATGGTATTCAAGCCTTCACCTCCCACAACAGCACACAAAGAAACCCCAGCCCCTTCCTGAATTTTTCCTTCTTACTCCTGTACCAAGGCATCAACTGATTCCCCATCCTCCTATTCTTCTATGACATTAAAAGTAGGGCCCTTACATTTGTGTCATGGATGCTAGGGATCAAAGCATTTAAAGCATCTCCTTTGATCCTTAAGTTGGGCTTTAAATTGGTTAATATCTGGGGTTTTAGAGGCTGTAGTTTGAGCGGATGGTGAGGGTTTTGGACTGGAGTTGGCTGAGAATGGTTTATTTGAGTGGGGGTTAAGGGTTCTTGTATTCTGGGGAGTTCTGGGGCTCCAATTGGTAGTTTTAAGACTGTCAGTACTCCTCAAACCTTTCTCATACTGTCTGGCCAGCCATATGGCATCATCTAATCCAGGTTTTGTCTCAATCTAGCAATATAGTTTTCTAGGAAATAGTTTTCAGTGAGGGTAGGGTGTACCTGCATCAACATGCTCTTGAAGCCCTCATACTCATCAGTATATCAACAGTCCCCACTTGCTTGAAAGAGGCAAAATCCTCCATTAGGGACACCCCACTATCCCCAAATCTTTTACACACAACATCAGAGAAGGCAAGCCACTGGAAACACCCCCCCCCCCCCCCCCCTCAAACTATGCACATAACTTTCAAACCAGATCCCCACCCTCCCAGTTAGGTGAATGTACAATAGATTAACAATTTCCTGTCGGGGTATGTTAGAGAGTATGAAAAAATTTTCACACCTCATGATCCATTGTCTGGGATAGGAGTAATCAAAAAGAGGGAACTCGCTTTTATACCATAGAAGAAATTCATGAGTCTGTCCAGCCCTTGGTCTTGCTTCATCTCTGTGGATCCGGTCTCTTCTGGTTCGATCCCCTAGCCCCAATCCTAGAGGATGCTGATCATCAGTATCCAGCCTTTCGTCCTCATCAACTTCTTGTATTGGGGCTTTATCCGGTCAGTCTCCTGCTCCACAACTTCTGGGAATTGCCCTTGTACAAATGACTGCCCTGGGGAAGCTCCAAGAATGGGGGGTGCCGGTCGATTCAATCTCAGGAGTTGGAGCAGCTCATTCTTCAAGGCAGTGATGGAGTCATGAGTCTCCTGCGACTGAGTATCAATTTTGCTGCTTAGCTCTATGACTGTAGCTTCTAGCTTCTTGATACGCTCATCCATTGTTGAGCTCTGATACCAAATGCAATATACTAGAAAACAAGTAGAAATTCGAGAAGAGAAGAGTAGGGTAGAAATTGAGAGAAGAGAGAGAATAAGAAGGGAAAAGGAATTGAGTCTATATTTTTCATCATAAAAACCCAGCTACAATCCGGTCAAGCTAAAATAACAGCTAATTATTTTGCTAACAAAATCCCTATTCCAATGGCTATAAAAAAGGAATTAAACTGGAAGATGCTTGGAACGACGTCGTCTAATCGTGGTCATTCAACGGCTCCCAACGGCTAGTTCGTAATGACGTTGTTTAGCCTTAAGTTCAACGGCTTATAACTGCCCCCTCGAACGACGCCGTTTATGTGCTGGCTTTATTTCTTCGATCCATCTCTTCTTCACTTCTGAGGCTCATTCTTTCCTCCAGTCCCTTCCACTCCATCGATGGAACCTTTCATGGCCGTTGCTGTAACACCCCGTGTTACGGCCTTTAATCCCGAATTAATTATTTAATTAATCCCGTTAATAATAATTAAAAATGATTTAATTTGGTTAGGATTCCCTTTAATTAATTAATATGATCCATCATGGACCATGGACCCTTATCCCTAAGCCAAGCCCTTAATCCTATAAAGAATAGAATTAGTAAACCCATACCATTCAGACCCTAATTAGGACTCCTATATATATATATATATATATATATATATATATATATATATATATATATATATATATATATATATATATATATATATATATATATATATATATATATATTTATTTATTTATTTATTTATTTATTTATATATATAAGGACGTAGGAGGCACCTAGAAGTCACACCACAATAGATATCATCACACAAGAATTCCCAAGGGACTCCCCACCACCAAGCTTAGGGAGATCAAACAGATGGAAATCTTAGGGAAGAACCTTAATAGCCAAGGGAGGATTAATTAAGGCTAAGAGGTAACCCATGTCTCAACAAAACCTATTTTCCTTGCTATGATCTCCTTCTTTGGCTCCCTCTATATACTTGTGTCTTGATGAATTTCTTTATGATATTTGTGACATAATCTTGATTGATTGATGTGATGATTTTGTGAGAGATCTTGATGATCCTGATGTTAAAAAGAGGTTCTTGATATTTATGTGATGATTCTTGATAACCTTGATGGTTCTTGATAATGAAAATAAAATATGATTTTGATGATTTGGGTGGGAATAGAGCCCTAAGTTGGATTGGGAATTGGTATTGTGATGTTCTTGATTTATATTTGGGTGGGAATTTGCATGTTCGGGTGTTGTTCGTGTCTAGAATTCATGTTAGGATGTGTTCAATATGATTCATGCTTTCGATCCATTAAATGCCTATGTGGTGTCGTTAATTGCGTTTAAAAGTGTCTAAGCATGGTTTCGGGTTCCACAAAGGATCCCGGGACGCATATTTGATAAAAGAGTTAGTGGGGGGTAGGGGTACCCGCCACCTACCCGCTGCCCAAAGTGAGACCGCCAGGCAGCGGGCAGCCGGCGGGCAGTCGTCTGCCCGCCGGGCACTCGCTGCCCGGAAGTTGTCGTCGGCGGGCAGCCGGTGGGTAGCCCTCCACCCACCGGCTACCCGCTGGTTTGTCACCCACCCCGGGTCTTTGGCTTCCCCATTTGATGTTCCCCATTCCCCGTGGTGTCCCAACGGACCCCGTTTGTCGTGCTTGAGTCTAGTTTGATGTTTCGGGTACCATTCGTAGGATAAAAGAGTCTAGGAATTGCATGCTAGTTGAATCGGTAACCCGTTGGCCTAGGTGGAAGTCGTATGAACCCCTTAGGATTATTCTTAGTATGTGAATGATCACACGTAAGCTTATTTATGTGTTTCCCCCTTCCCAACGTGCTATTATGTGCTATTATGTGTTATGTGATGCATGATTCCCCAATTTGGTTGCGATCAAATTGGCTATACGGGCAGTTGGATGGGTTGAGAACCATCCCAACTGTTAACCAGGTCGATTGCGATCGGTCAAGTATATAAATATTATATAGGGCTGCGGTCCACTGTTTGGTTACTTATGAGCTGCGGTTCATCCTCCTGGCTGCGGTCAGTGATTCACTTCTTGGGCTGCGATCCACATGGGCCTCGTGTGCTATGACCCACCGACCTGGACGCGCCAGGCGGTGTGTAGGACCAATAAGCCCGAGGAAGGTTGTAGTCCACCGATTTGAGCAATCAGGCGGTGTGTAGGGCTACGGCTGGCTGCGATCCACCGAGTGATGGGCCAGCGGTGTGTAGGGTCGTAGTCTCCGAGGATCATCGCCCACTGACTGAGTCCCTCAGCGGTGTGTAGGGTCTGATCCGCTACGATCCACCGACTGTGCCCGTCAACGGTGTGTAGGATCGTAGTCCCCCATTGTAAAGAGGATCACAGTCCACCGACTGAGCGCGTCAGCGATGTGTTGGACTGTGATCCGCCGCTGAGTTCGTCAGCGGTCTATAGGGTTGGTTGCGATCAACTCCCTTCATGCTGCGGTATGAGGTAGGGTGCTGCGGGGCCGTGTTAGTGCTATATGCACTAACCCTCATGTTTGGGGCATGCGATTGGTCCCGTGGCGCCACCAAAGTGTGATTGTGTGACATAAATGATGATTGGATGATGATACGATTGATTTGAAAGAGATTTGTGACCTTAGATGCATATTCTTTATGATGGTTGTCTCTACTTAACTGTTATCTTTGATTATTGTGCTTGCCTCTAATTGCTGAGTCTAATCCTGGTTTTAAAGCTAGAGTCTCCTAAGTATATATCTTCCTCTTCAAAATGGTTTTCATATATCTATATATATATCTACCTATATCGTATTTCAACGCGTTGGAGTGGGTTACCAGCATCATTCGCTGAACAGATATATTTGGCTTTCAGGCACAGATGAGTAGACACCCGAGCGCTCTAGAGATCCGGAGCGTAGATTAGTTAGTTTCCCTTTCGGCCTGCGTGCCCTGATTATGTACTGATATTGCTTTGAGGATATTTAGTTAGTATAGCTTGTGCATCTGAGTTTTCCAGCTCAGATGTGGCATAACACCCCGCACTCTTATGTTGATTTTTGGGATTTAATGAGAATTCACCTTTCTATATATGGTAGGGAATACCCCGACCGACATAGCTTCACCACGACCGAGAAGCCTTGGTCTTTTTCTCTTTGTCTTTGCAGGTAACAGGTCGGGCTCCTTGAGAAGGACTCGGTCGGGGGCCGACCGGGAGTTGCCCGAGCGACGGTGTCGACCGCCGAGCGGCAGCCCTTTGGCGAGAGAGCTGACGAAAGACACGTGGCGACTCTCTACGACGACAGACAGGGCACCCGGGAGGACGACACGTGGTGGCTACGTGGAGGACATGCCGAACGGCTGGAATCTTGTCCCCGGCATAGCGGCTATAAATACCCACAGTAGCTACAGTGTAAGGGACTTTTGGACGATCGATAGGTTGTTGTTAGAGAATCCCGACCGCAGTCAGTCGGTACTCAGAGCAACCAAGTAGATTGTACTTAGGGCCTTTACCGTGATCAATAAAGATATTTACTTGCTTTAATTGGTCTCGTGTTGTTATATATTGCTTACGTAGAATTAGCAGTATCATTTTGGCGCCGTCTGTGGGGACCCGTCCAAGAAACCAACGTCTTGACGAGCACCCGATTATTACGTCGACATGTATCCGTGGGCACACAACAACTTTGCCGACGACCAGGCGGATGCGGCGAGCTCCTCCGACCACTATGCTACCCAACAGCAGGGTCAGACGATGGACCTCAACCTCAACCTCTCACCACCGCATCCATCAAATGCATACCCGGCCGCCCAGCAGCCGGTGAATTACATACAACCGGGATACCCAACACCCGGTCTGCCATACCAGCAGCCGCCGATGATGTATCCCGCCCAGTATCCGTACCCGGTCCCACCTCCACCGTATGGGTATTGGCCAGGACAACCAATGTGCTACACTTCCCCGGTTGGTTATCCACCGTATACACCAGCTTATACAGCTCCAGCCGCCGCCCCTCCAGTACAACCGACCGCCCAAGTGGAGCCGCAGCGTCAGTCCGCATCCCGGGCTCGACGCTCGGCTCATTCGCGGTTGGGGTCGGGGGGTGCTGATGCGATGGAGGCCCCAGCTCAGGCCGTTCAAGCGGAGGACCCTGAAGAAGTTGCCCGAGCGGTAGCTTTTGATCGTCTTCGACCGGAGATGCGCTAGCGTTTGGGACCCCAAGACCCGAACCGCGGGCAAGAAGACATACAAATGCAGGAAGCTAGCCACGAGGCTTCATCCGGGTATAGCGGGTCGAGATCTCACCGACGGCGACGCGCTCGGGATACGGCCCAAGCCGCTCAAGCCGCCGAGCTCAACGAAACCCGGGGATTACTCTATAACCTTCAGGCGGAAGTTGCGCAGCTCAGGAATGCGTACCCTGGAACGCCCCCGGTCAACCAATCAACCCTGCACCAGACGCCTTTCACAGCAGCGGTAATGGCCCAGCCTTACCCGCTTGACTTAAAGGTCTCTGGAGAGAAGAGTTATGACGGGCGAGCAGATCCTGAGGCCCATGTGAATGATTTTTTCAGCAACATGATGCTGAAGGGCGTTTCGGACGCCGTGATGTGCAGAGCCTTTTACTCAACCCTCACCGGTCGGGCAGCGGAGTGGTTCCGTACCTTGCCACCGGGGTCGATCGATAAATTTGAGACCCTGGCGATCAAATTTGTGAGGAAGTTCATCACTTCCAAAGTGGTGAGGAAGTCCTACATGTATCTCGAGAAGGCCAAGCAATTAGAAGGGGAAAGCTTGACCGATTTCCTCATCAAATGGAAAGCGGCGGTCGGGGAGGTTGAGCCTATGGACGATGCGACCGCCACCCACATGCTTCACATATCTCTCCGGGCGGGACATTTGTATCAGGACTTCATCCTACACCCCCCGACCACTTACGAGGAGGCCCTTCGGAGGGTCACAGACTACGCCAACGCCGGCGAGGCGAATGCCGTCAAGCGCTTGCAGGAGGTCGGCTCTTCGTCCCGCAAGCCGGCCGGCCGGGCGGAGCATCGGTCGGGAGATGACCATCCCCGATCCCGCATCAGGCCTGGCGAGTTTACGGCCTTGAACCGATCCGCAGCGGAGGCCATGCAGTACGCCCAGTCCTGCAATCTCATCAAACTCCCCCATCCCGATCCAGACGGCCCTGACAAGAGTAAGCACTGTGCTTACCATCGATGTGCTGGGCATGACACGGAGGAGTGTACCCACTTGCGCCAATTGTTGGAAGATCTGCTTAACAGGGGAAAGTTGGACAAGTGTGTGGGGAAGAGAGAGGAAAACAAAAGGAACACCGATCGGAGGGATCATAGACGTTCCCATCACCGCTCTGATCGATCTGGGCAAGACAGAAGGGATGATCGTCATGATGACCGACGGGACCCCGACCCTCCGTCCGGTAGCCGCCCGTCCGGAAAGCCTACCATCCACGTCATTTTTGGTGGGCTGGAAGATGCTTCCCGACCGCGGACTAATTGCCCGGTCGCAATAGTGGATTCCCGGGGAACCGGGAAGAGGCAGAAGATGGAACCCATAACCTTCACCCTCGAGGACCAACCTACCAGCAGCGACCACGGCATGGAGGCGCTCGTGGTCACGATTGACGTTAAGGGGACGGACGTCCAGAGGGTTATGGTTGACACGGGCAGTAGCGTGAACGTCCTATACTTGGACGTATTTGAGAAGCTTGGCCTTGACAGGAAGGAGCTGACTCCGGTCGGTGTACCACTGTCAGGATTTACCGGGGCTCTTATTTACCCCGAGGGAAAAATAACGCTCCCGGTCGAGATCGGCACGCCTCCAAAGTCGATCCAAACGGAGCTGGAATTTGTTGTGGTCAACCTCCATTGCGTCCACAACATTATCTTGGGCCGGCCCGCCATTATGAAGATCGGTGGGATAATTTCTATGCCCCACCTGTGCATGAAATTCCCCACCCCTAACGGGGTCGGCGTGGTCCGTGGCGATGTCCAATCCGCCCGGAAGTGTTACACCCAAGCGGTCAATAGACGTGACTCCGGTCCATCTTCCCGGGTAAACACCATAGCCAAAGAGGAGGCTAAGGAACGGAAGGAGCAGCCTGAGCCTTCCGAAGAAATAGAAGAAGTTCCCCTATCCGAGGATCGCCCGGATAGGAAGATCAAGATTGCCCGAGCCCTCACCCCCGAGCTTCGAGCGGAAGTTTTGGCCATACTCCGGGAGTATGCTGATATCTTTGCATGGGGGCCTGAAGACATGCCCGGGATCGATCGATCGGTCATCTGTCACAAATTGGCCGTCGATCCCGCAGCTAAGCCGGTCGTGCAGAAAACACGACACCTCTCCTCCGATCGCCGCGAGTTTGTAAGAGAAGAAGTCAAAAAGATGGCGGCGATCGAGCACATCCGTCCGGTGGTCTATCCTGAGTGGGTGGCAAATATCGTTCTTGTTCCTAAGCCCCCAGCATGGAGGATGTGCATCGACTTCACGGACCTCAACAAAGCCTGTCCGCTCGACCCGTATCCTCTACCGAGCATTCATCAGATGGTCGACGAGACGGCCGGGGCCGAGTTAATGAGCTTCATGGATGCCTTTAAGGGCTACCATCAGATCATGATGCACCATGAAGACGAAAGCAAGACAACCTTCGTGACCCCGGATGGGCTGTATTGTTACCGAGTGATGCCGTTCGGCCTCCGAAATGCAGGAGCGACCTACCAAAGGATGGTCAACATGCTCTTTGCTGATCTGCTGGGCCGAACGATGGAAGCTTACATCGATGATATGCTGGTCAAGAGTCGGGACCGATCCGACCACACTCGGGACCTTCGGGAGTGCTTCCAGATCATGAGGAAGTACCAGTTGCGGCTGAACCCGACCAAGTGCACATTCGCGGTTCAGACCGGCAAGTTCCTCGGCTATATGATGACCAAGAGAGGAATCGAGCCTAACCCGGCCAAAGTAAAAGCGATTCTGGACATGCAGCCACCTTCCACCGTTCGGGAAGTCCAACAATTGACCGGTCGGTTGGCAGCCCTCAGCCGGTTCCTCTCCAAGCTAGCCGAGCGCGCTTTACCTTTCTTCAAGGTATTGCGGAAGGTTAATGGATTCGTCTGGGACGAAGAATGCCGAGCGGCTTTTGACGAGCTGAAGGAATATCTCATGTCACCAATCGTGCTCTCAAAGCCCGAGCTCGGAGAAGAGCTAGACGTGTACCTCGCCGTGTCCGATCGCGCAGTAAGCGCAGTGTTGTGCCGAACCGATCCGGAAGGGGTCCAGCGACCGGTATACTATGTAAGCCACGCGCTACATGGTCCCGAGCTCCGGTACTCCCGGCTAGAGAAGGTCGTCTACGCCTTATACATTGCCGCGAAGAAGTTGGCTCCCTACTTCCAAGGTCGAGCGATCCGTGTATTGACCGATCAGCCGATCGGTCCAGTTCTCCGAACTGCTTCATCATCAGGTCGCCTAGTCAAATGGGCGTTAATGTTGACCCAGTACGCGATCGAATACCGACCAAGACCGGCTATTAAAGGTCAAGCTCTTGCGGATTTCTTGGTTGAGTGCACCGCCCGGGATACCCGGCCTCCTGAGGTTCCGGATCCCGAGGCTGAGTGGTGGTCACTGGCCACAGATGGGTCGAGTAGCAAGAGAGGAGCAGGAGGAGGAGTGGTGGTCACGAGCCCGGAAGGATTCAAGGTCTACTTTGCTCTCATGTACCAGTTCCACCCGACCAACAACGAAGCCGAGTACGAAGCGTTCGTTAACGGCTTACAGTGCGCTCGGGACTTGGGGGCTGAGTACATCCGAGCTCAGACAGATTCCGCGCTCGTGGTCGGGCAAATCCTCGGGGATTATGAAATCAATGGAGAACGTCTGCAGCTTTACCGAGGTCTTGCCATGGAGAAGCTTGCTCAGTTCCGGGGGTATACCGTCCGATACATACCCCGATTGGATAACGCCGATGCAGATATCTTATCCAAATTAGCTCAAGACGCCCTGGAACACATGTCGAAGATAGCTCGGATCTTGGTGATCCCAAGACACAGTATTCACCGTCTACCGGTCAATCCCATTCAATCGGTAGATGACAATTGGATCACCGATCTGAAGGAGTACCTCGAGCACGATCGCCTCCCAGACGACCCGCAGCGTGCTCGGAAGGCCAAGCTAAGAGCCCCAAGATTTCAAATCTTGGACGGTCGTCTATATAGGCGATCGTATGGAGGCCCCCTCATGCGTTGCTTGACCGCATTTGAGGCTGAGTTAGTCATGAAGGAACTGCACTCGGGAATTTGCTCTTCACATCAAGGAGGCCGATCCCTGGCCCGTCGTATCATGCTGATCGGGTACTATTGGCCGTCCCTCCAGCTGGACTGTGAAAAGTTAGCTCGGGAATGTGAGACGTGCCAACTGTACGCCCGGATGCCTGGACGACCGGCAACCTTTTATCAGCCGGTCACGACAGCAATTCCTTTCGCTAGGTGGGGAGTAGACATCTTGGGCCCCTTCCCTCAGCTCTCTGGTCGGAGAAAGTTCGTGATCGTCGCCATTGATTACTTCTCCAAGTGGATAGAAGCCGAGCCCTTAGCCACGATTACCTCTCAGCAATGTGCTCGCTTCCTTTGGCGCAATGTGGTTTCCCGCTTTGGTGTGCCCGTGCATCTCATCAGCGACAACGGCCGCCAATTCGTAAGCCAATATTTCCAGAACTTCTTGGCCACGATCGGGACGACTCACGTCCGGTCGTCGGTGGCTTACCCTCAGGGAAACGGTCAAGTGGAGAACGCGAACCGGACGATTTTGGAAGGTCTGAAAAAGAAGTTACACTCGGCTGGTCGTAGTTGGGCCGATGAGTTGCCATATGTCTTATGGACTTATCGGACGACCCCGAGGGAAGCTACTTTGGAGACCCCTTTCGCCTTGGTTTATGGAGCAGAACCCCGACTCCCGATCGAGGCTTGGATCCCGACCGATCGAGAGAGAACCTACAACGCCGAGGAGAATGAACATGCCATGGCGGTGGATCTCGATGGGGTCGAAGAAAAAAGAGAGCTAGCCGCTCGGCGTATAGCCGAGTATCAGAAGCGCGTCAAGAGTTCTAAAGATGTTCGGGTCAACCCTCGTTATTTTCAGGTCGGAGACTACGTTCTACGACGAAGGGAGGCCAGTCAACCTCTAGAGGGCGGAAAGCTAGCTCAGAACTGGGAGGGGCCGTATATCATCAGTGCGATCATACGGCCAGGTACATACCGACTGGAGACGACAACTGGTCGGGTAATCGAGGGGACTTGGAATTCCGAGCACCTCGTTATGTTTAGGCATTAAGCCTCTTTTTTGTAATCTTTGGACGAAGGGGGGGCTTGACCTGCGTGTGAGTCCCGGTCGTCGTTGTAAGTAAATTCCTACGTTTGTAAATATCTACTCAACCGCCTGCGAGCGGGAAAGATTAATGTATATACGATCGGTAATTGCTCGACCGTTTGCATACGGCGGCCCGATCGGTTATTTTCTATACCTTCAGTGCATGCACATCAATTTATCTTCAAGCTACACCGACCGGGCGAATCTATCGACCGGTCAGATGCGCTCCACATCGGCGGACATTCGAGTCACGCCATTGATCGGGGAAGCCAGGAGCTCACAGCATAATTCCCCGATTCGTCCAACTTCTGTCCACTATCGCACCCACTCGTGCCTCGAGGGCACAATAGTGTGGGGGCTGGGATAAATGAAGTGTTGTTAGGTAAGCCCCCCCATCTTCCGCATATCTTGCTCATCCGACATGGCATGAATCACCGGTATATCCCGACCGTGGGGCTTGTTTTTGTTAGGCCCATATCGCTCGGTATAAATGAAGTGTTGTTAGGCCCATATCGCTCGGTATATCCCGACCGTGGGGCTTGTTTTTGTTAGGCCCATATCGCTCGGTATATCCCGACCGTGGGGCTTGTTTTTCCGAAAAATTCGTCAAGACCTGGAGACCGGGTAAACTTGGTCGGGTAGGTCAATATCAGGACGAATCTATTTTCAAGAATTTTGACAAGGCCTGAAGACCGGGTAAACCTGATCAGGCTGGCCAGTTTGATGTCGAAATCTCGGATGCACGACCGGGCTATAAAGCCATAAGGTCGAACGTCGAACGGATCGAGCAGTGCAAGACCGGGCCACAAGGCCGCGAGGTCGAGCATTAAGGATCAGCATTTACACGACTAAAGATAAAAATGCGAAAAGGAAGAACGAACAGCATAAGTTGAACAAAAGAAATTTTATTTATCGTCAGAAGATGCCCGGTACAAAATCGGGACCGGGCTCCCGGTCGGTGGTCCTTTACAAAAGAAGAAGAAAAGAAGCCTACTCTACTTCTTCGCTTCCCGAGTTCCAGCAGCCGTCTCCTTCCCGCTCGGGGTAGCCGTAGATGTTCCACCGGGCTCAGCCGCTCTTTCTTTCGGAGCAAAGGGAGAGGGACCAGGGTCAGCTAGGTCGGGTGGAAGGGCAGACATTACGAGTTGGAGGTCGTCGCCTTCGAGGGCTTCCCCCAACCGTTTCTGGGCCTTTTCTAACATCTTCCTTTGGCCGGCCTTGAAGGCCCACCGACCAAAGGAGAGAATCAGGTCCTCCCCGACCTTGGTCCTCCGAGCAGCTGTGAGGAAGGCCGAGCCGATCTGGTCGTCCTTGAAGGCCGAATGGGCCAGCTCCTCCGGGCTTTCCAGGCGGGTCTTCAGCTCCTTGTTCTCGCCGATCGCCCGCTGGGCAACCTTTTCTGCAAGGGCCCGGTCTTCCTCGCTCTTCTTCAAGGCCTTCTGGGCCTTCTCGAGCTCGGCTTGGAGCTCTTTAACCTCCAGAAGGCGACGGGCGGCCGTCTTTTTGTGGTGGTCAGCCTCCTCGGCCAGCATGGCCCGGCCCTGCAATAGTTGGGCCGCTCGGGAGATCTGCAAAGGCAAAACAGTCAAGTTAGCCCGGTCGAAGGCACTTGCACAAAAAATGGATGGCTAAAAAGGCTTACCTCGGCCAGATCATAGCCGATCCTCTCGGCTACCTGTGTGGGGGTCATCTTCCCCAGATCTTCTTTGGCCCGCCCGGCATTGCCAATCCGGGCCAAGATGGACGAAGCGTCCCTATCCCGCCCGACCGGAGGGCTCGGGCTGCGTTGCTCACGGCGGCGTTTCATGCCGCCCACCTCCTTCACGCCCTGCTCGGGCACCTTCTCTTTTCCCCGGGCAACTTCTACCCGGGCGACCAAGACATCGGACGGCTCGACGATAAAGCCCTCGCCCGTCGTCACGGTCGAGGCGCTTAGGGGTCGGGCCAAGGGGATCTCCTTTTCCCCGGCTGGCTTGGCTTTGGTCTTCTTCTTGCCGCCGAGGGAGATCTTGGCAGGCGGGGGAAGGGGGGCCTCTTCATCACCGAAGTCTGCCATAGCTGCAAAACAAAGAGATCGTTAGTGTGATCGAGGCATAAGGATAAGTCGGGAGGGCTAGCTCGAGTTAAACCTTTCTTCGTTCGCCTCGAGGGTTTGGCGACCGTCACGCCCATCGGCACGGGCAGATACTTCTCCTGTAGCTCGTATGTGGGGGGCGGGAGTTTAGCCGCCTCGAGACTTTCAGCCGTCCGGAAGATTGTGTACTCATGCAGCTCGCTCGAGATCCGACTGACCGTCTCCCTCAGCGCTTGCGTCTCGACCGGCACCACTTGTTTCCGAAAGTGGGTGCTCCAAGCACGGTCAACCGGGAGGATCCAGGGGTCGTATTTGAGGGAGAAGATCCTATTCTTCCACCCCCTATTGTTCCCGGGCAGGCCTTTGATTGCGCACATGTCAGCTCGGGACTGTAGCATCAAGAACCCGCCTCCATAGTTGCCCGGGAGGACTTTGACCTGGTAGATGAAGTTGAACAGCTCCATCGTGCAGGCGGCCTCATGCCGGGCGCATATCTGCGGGAAGCAGGCGATAATCCGGTGCGCATTGGGGCAGATCTGGGCCGGGACGACCCGGTAGTAGGCCAAGAAGGCGTTCAGGAGGGGGGTGAAGGGAATGGCGATCGGGGCCATTAGGGAGTCGTAATGCATCCCGATCCATTTGCCCCGATGCCGATCGATGACGTTCCCTAACTTTCGGCTCGTGTCGAATTCCACCCGACCTACGAGCCTTTCAGCAATCCTGGCTGCCTCGCCCGTGGTCAGTAGGCTCATTTGTTGTTCGACATTCTCGCTGTTCAAGAATTCGAACTCCGCTGCGGCTGGGGCGGCCGGCCCGGCCGTGTCTTCTTCGGCCAGCTCGGGAGCAGGACTCGGGTGGTCCCCAACCACCCCGGTGGGCGTTTCCCTAACGCCTTCGGTCGGAGATCCTTGTCTCCCCGATGTGGTTCCTTCTTCTTCTTCGTCGGAGCTCCCCGATCCGCTTGAGCTAGAGCTCGACGACCCGGATGAGCTGGACGACGTGTCTTGTGCGGCGGCCTGCTCGGGGGCTGGCGCCGGTCGGCTGATAGCTTCGGGGGAGTAGGACATGATGTCCACCTCCTCGTCGCTGAGGTGCTCGACCTCCTCGTCGTAATCCGCGATCGATGCGTTTTGACTGTCAGAGTCCGTCATATTCGATCTACCTAGAGGTCGGTCGGGGTTAGTGAAGGACTTAAAGTGTCCGGGACAGTTAGTTGACCTAACAGTTCTACCTAACATGGGAGTGTAAAGAAAGGAGAAGGGCTAGGAACTTACCGAGTGAAGAAACTTGGAAGAGGATTTGAAGTTTTGCTTTGCTTGGTCGGATTGATGATCTGCTGCTCGGGACTCTCTGAGGGTACCGATTGCTTCAGAAGATTGAGGAAAGTTCAAATGAAGGCCTCAGGAACCTATTTATAGGAGAGCGTTTGGACGGGAAAATCATCCACTTGCGTGACACGACCAGCGCTGATTCCGAGGCGACGGTTGCAGTCGCAGAGGCCGGCAGTGGCCGACACGTGGCGGAGAAGGGAATGACAGCTGGCCGGTCGGTTTAGCGGCCGGCGGTTGGGCTCCTTCATCCCGGCCCATTTTTTCCCGGACGATAAAAAAGGCCCGGGCTGGGGGGCTCTTGGTAGGGAATACCCCGACCGACATAGCTTCACCACGACCGAGAAGCCTTGGTCTTTTTCTCTTTGTCTTTGCAGGTAACAGGTCGGGCTCCTTGAGAAGGACCCGGTCGGGGGCCGACCGGGAGTTGCCCGAGCGACGGTGTCGACCGCCGAGCGGCAGCCCTTTGGCGAGAGAGCTGACGAAAGACACGTGGCGACTCTCTACGACGACAGACAGGGCACCCGGGAGGACGACACGTGGTGGCTACGTGGAGGACATGCCGAACGGCTGGAATCTTGTCCCCGGCATAGCGGCTATAAATACCCACAGTAGCTACAGTGTAAGGGACTTTTGGACGATCGATAGGTTGTTGTTAGAGAATCCCGACCGCAGTCAGTTGGTACTCAGAGCAACCAAGTAGATTGTACTTAGGGCCTTTGCCGTGATCAATAAAGATATTTACTTGCTTTAATTGGTCTCGTGTTGTTATATATTGCTTACGTAGAATTAGCAGTATCAATATAAGTTTTAAAAGTTTCAAAATTTCAGGGTGTTACAGTTACAGCTGACCATTATGCTGCAAAAAAGAATGCATTTTCAGTCTTCAGGGGAATCTTAAGAACGGGTGGGATTCCCAGTTTGTAGAAGTTTTGCCAAAGTTGTTACGTGTACGATTCCTGCGATGGCTCAGGTCGGCTCTTTTCTTCCGACGATGAGCAGATGAGATGGAGCTCCCTCCGGCGAGCTTGAACTTCTCCAGCGAACCAGCACACGACGGACCACCGTACCCAGCAGATCTGACGGGCTCAGTGGCAGATCTAGTGATAGATAGACTTGGCTCCATTTTCCCGGCGAAGCTTGGTCAGAGAGGAGGAAGAAGATGGCGTGAAAACACCAAATTGCCCATGGTAAATCGGAGCTCTCCCCGGCTTGTTGCTGGATTACGGCGGGAGGGATTAAATCGACTAAAAATAATTATTTTCGGGGACCAAATCGATGAATAAACGATTGAGGGATTACATGCATTAACATTTCGCTAATAACTGAAGGACCAAATCGTTGATTTTTCCAATAACTGAAAATTTTAGTGCGTTGCTATTCACAAAGAATTATAATACAAAAAGTAAACGATAATACGTAGGTATTGTAGCAGGTTAATTACCTAATAAGATGATACTACAAACCTAAACATAACTATAGCAGAAATTTTATTATGGGATAAAATTTTATTACTAGCTCTAATTAATTAATGATTTTTGAAGAATATTGGTAAATTTCAACTAAACCACAGTTAACCAATTCAAAAAACTAAAAGTGACATCCACTTTAATTACTAAAAACTTATGGACCAAAATACATAGACTATATCTACTGTTCTATTATTAACTTATAACTCATGGACCAATTAGCTTGGGATATGTTTAAGTGAAAATGACTCATTCATCCTTAACTAAATGTCAAGGGTCCGATCCTTGACTTTAGATAAAAAATTTCGAGTACATCCAAAAAAAAATAATTCAGAAACCAAAAGTACAATTCGCTCTAGCTTTATCCATATTATCCATAACATCAAGCTAGCTTGGGTGGGTTGGTGCAAGTCCTAATTCATATGATGGTATGACATGTGTCTTCGTGAATGCTACTTGAAGTGCTGCGACCTTCAAAAGAAGTCGCTTAAAAAAATATGCTCGTGAATGTTTTCTGAAGTGAAAGAAGCTTATTGATCGAAAAGTTGAGTATGGGTATAGTGTTCAATGAACATTCAAGTTGAATCCTTACCAGTGGAAAAATAAACTTTTGAGAAATAAACAAAACACTCAGACCAAGATCCACCCAAACCCTACCTCATTAAGGCACATCCCACGATTTACCTCTTCCCACAATACTCTAGCAGCGGAGAAGAGCTTAGGTTGCCATTTTCATCTATGGTTTTTCATGCCAGCAACCAACCACTACTTCCATAGTTCCATGGAAGTTTGTTCTTTTCAGAAAATCTCAGGAGTTTCCCTTTTCCTATTGCACACAACTACAGAGTGACAAAGACATAAAGAAGAAAGAGATGCAACTTTCTTGTAAGAATTGAATATTTATTCAGTCATTGAGACTAAACCAGGTAGAACTAACTATTTTCTTTTAAAGCTCACATCAAACACAATATAAAGGCCAGAGGATGTAAAGGCCAATCCAACAGTCATATGAACATTAAGAAAATAACATCAAAGGATTTTGGGCAATGGAAAGGTTAGTGTGGCTTGTTTCTATTACAGCTGAAATCAAATCAGCCAACTAGTCAAGCCATAATCTAAGATTCTAAGTCAAGTTTGACTCGTTTCTCTTAGCCAAGTACATTATCTGATTATCTGCATCTTTATTTTCCAAATTTTTATTTATTTATTTCCTTTTTGTTCTTTCTCACATGAAAATTGCACACCTGAGAAAGCAAGATACATCTGTACAACAAAATACATATATTCGAAGAAATTATGTATCAAACAGGGCATCTAGAGGTATGAAAGGAAATCAAGGACACTATTAACATACATATTTCTAAGCAAACAGAAATATGAATTTGACCACATATCCACCAGAAAACTTTAAGAACGGCAAAAGGACAAAAAGTATTATCGAATTCAATATAAATTTCTTTCTTCAATTTCAATGTAATGAGTTATTTAACAGTACACCCAATGCAAGGAAAATGATTATATATGCTACTAAAATATTTGTATTCATTTCGTCTAGTTTCCTAGTAGCACCCTTGCAGATCCACATTCAATTCAATGGACCACATCAACCCAGAAAAAGCACTAAGGAACAATCAACTGATCAAAATATATGCATTTTGGAAATGTACCCACAAGACTATGAGTAATATAGTGTTGGACTTACAGATCAGGGTTAGCATCAATTTTCCTGAAGAAATCAGCACTTGTAGGATTCAAAGAACACATCAATCTGTTTAACACAACATCTGTATCTACATTAAAATATTGGGTATATGAAGATATACTAAACACTCCTTTCCAATTGTTTGTTGATTGCTGCCCATCTCCTTCTGCATAAAATAGTATATTCTACATTAGCTAGAATTTCATACACATAGGTCTAAATTGGAAAATGGTACTCCGGTTACGGCATCTCAATTTTGTGCCATAAATGGAAATGGGGGATTGCAATTTGGTCAAAACTTTGGCAATGTAAATGTGACTGCTTAAATAAATGGCATGCTTGTACAAGTGTTATCACAGAATAAATTAAGTATAAGATAAAATTTTCTAGATTGACTTACGTGTTGGGTACTCGGATGTAAGATGCATAAAAATGATGAAATACTTCACATTATGGAATTCAAATCTAAGCTATCCCATTTGGTATAAGCCTAATTTATTCTTCAATCAATTTGCATGTTGGGTCTAAGACACATCACACACGAAACACTTAACCTTACAGTCAATCTTTTTCTTTAACCCAAACGCTATTTTGATGATTATTTATACATCACTTCTAAAACTTAAATACATAACTGAACTATTTTTACAGCCCAAAAGAATATTTGAAATAAAAATATTTATCACCTAAACCAGTTTGGTAATCAGAAAATAGCTCGTGATTTCCTGATATAACGTAGTGAAAAATGGTAAATGATTAGTACCACTTGGACCTGCAGGAGTTCCCTGACCAGCATTCCCACCATTATTTGGAGGAAATATCTGCAGATTTGCTTCAGGAGCTGTAGGAAGAGTATCCAAATAAGTAAATTTTTAGAAGGAATTACTAAGAGATGGAAATTCAGTTCAATCACACCTTCGCGATTAGTGTTGTTCTTTTCTTCTGTGACAACAGCCTGTAAAAGCCTTTAAATAATTCTTCAACTTGGTAACAGGAGCCATTAACCAAGCAGCTTTAAAAATTAATTTCGGGGCATTTATTAAATTGAAATTCACTTCAATTTGAGCTAAAACCCGTTATCTTCATCTTGGTAACAGGAACCATTAATCAAGCAGCATTAAAAATTAATCTCGGGGCATTTATTAAATTGAAATTCACTTCAATTTGAGATAAAACCCATTCCCCGACACAAAATTTTCCTTTTCAATTACAAACTGTAAGAAAATGCTACATCCATTTTTGCCAATTCAGCAAACAGACTCTCTTGATGTCTGCTGCAAAGAAAGACTGCATGAGAATTTTCAAGCAATGCACTATTAAGCTTGAGCTCTGTTTGGAACATACAACACTGCAAAATATTAAAGTGATTCTCAAGAAAATAATTTAATCATGTTTTAAAAAAAAATGAAGAAGAAGAAGAAGAAGAGTGAGCAAAACCTATATTGTAGAAATCAGTAAATCAAGTTTCTTTATAAAATGTAAGGAAATGAGATAATGTCTTATGAACCAAAAGATGTGCTCTTATCACTTATGCATGGACAATCGGTTCTAACATTGGGGCACTTTTTTCCATAAACTTCCACCCTATCCTAGGGTTCTTTGTTCTAATCTTCCTTGGATGCTCTACACTGCTCTCTCTCTCTCTCCCTCCCAGTGGTGATTGAGAAAAGACCAGACAACACAATATTTTCATCAGTTGAAAGTTGAGTGTCAAATTATGAAACTAACAGTGTTCCAGAGCATTCATAGCAGAAACATAGGAAGATTGGAAAACTGAGATTGTTTTGTGTTCGTCTTTGATATAGGGTGTGAGATTGGAAAATGGGTGAACCAATGTGATTTTGGAGTTTATATTCAATCAATATCGAGTGCTCTTTGGCCAGGTTATAAAACGTAATTATATTTATCCAACTGAGAAAATAGAAGAATTCCTGCAGGCATTGGTGAAGCACCCCAAGCATAACTAAAGTATTCACTTCTCTAGAATTTTCGAGGTACTATTTCACTAAATTTTACTCCACCGCTTGCAAAATTATACGATCAGAGCCAAATTTGTAAGCTAAAAAGTGCAGAGATACAAAATTTACAATCAGTTGCTTCCCTTCCCAAAAATCTAAAACAAAATACAAATTCCTCATATCCTAATCCCAGTAATCTGATAACTTGACCGTGAACAAACACTTGCACCTGAATATTTATTACTACAAACTGATACACCAAAACATCTCCAATGCTCCACAGAATCATTGCAGAAACAGAAATTCAATGAAAAAATAAATCTATCGACACCTAAATTGCAATGTAATTTCTGGAAAATCAATCAAATTAAATGGAAAACGGAGGCAAATAAAAGATGACGTCGTTTGTGTTTACAATTATGCGCGGGAGTGAAAGTGTGTACCGGAACTGAGCCGAGCAAGTGGCTGGTAGGGAGGTTGTTGATGTTGAAAGACTCGTCCATCAGAAACCACGCGGTGGAGATCTGCGGCGGAGAAAACGAACTGTTTTGGGCGGATCAGTGTGGAAACGAGCCCTAAACTCTTCTCGGTTGAAAGATAACAGACAGGGGAGGGGTTAGTTAAGTTCGGAGCAGCGTGCGCCACACGCGTCAACGATAACTTACCGCGAATTTGCATGTGTTTCGTGTTCCGGTTTGGATTAGCCCATTAATTCATAAGGCCCAAGCCCACTTTATTTGTTTATTTGGGAGAATTGCATTTTTTTATTCCTCAATTATACTCTAGTACGTACTTAGGGTGTGTTTGGTTCGCACATAGGAATCGAAATCGGAATGTGTATCAAATACTTGGTAATGGTAATGGATTTTGGTGAAAGTATTTAACATGTTTGGTAGTAGGGTGGAATGTGAATGATTACTAATAATAGTGCTTGAGAATGAATAAGGGAATGAACCCCTTATTGTATTTGGGTATGGGTTTTTCAATTGTATTTGGTACTAGTTTTTCAATTGATGGGGTATTTAAAATCCATAGTATTATTCTAAAAACCTATCAACCAAACAACAACAACCACTTTCATGCCCATTCCTATGGGCAAAACTCACCAACCAAACACATCCTTAGTCCATGAGTTATATACATGATCATCTTTAGCCCCATAAGTTATGCATAAAGCGGTGAGTTTAGTCTCTGAATGATCAAATCTGCCACTTTATTTAAGTAACATATTGGTAGCAGAAATAGTTCTCGAAAGGCTAAAATTGTCACTTCACACATAACTTAAGAGTTAAAGATGATCACGTTTATAACTTTAAGACTAAGTCTATACCACGAGTATAATTGAAAGATTAAAAAAAATATATTTTTCCTTATTTATTGGAGTAGTTTTTTGTTCACATTTTTTTTTTTTTGAAGTACATTTGGTAGGGTTAGGTTAGTTGCGACTTTTGATACAATTCGTACACAAACCTGTCACATGGATTACAGTTTTATACTCCATTCATCTTATTTAATTTATTTTTTTTTTTAAATAATTATCTCAGCTTTAAGGGCATATTGGTAAAAATCTTACATTTTCCTAAAACGCTGATCAATTGATAGTTGTTAACTGATTGGTTTATTGAATTTGATTAGCTAATAACATTAACAAATTGTAGAAAAATATTTGGTAAATTAACTATTAGTTGATAACTGATTATATGCAAAATGACTTTTTCAACAAGTTAGTTATCAGCTAACAACTATTTACCCAAGAAATTTTTATTTTTAGTACATATAGATACAAGAATTTATTCATTATGAAATGGGGAAAAACTCTTCATACTCCCTATACACACGTCCTACCTAGCGTGTCAAGGCGGGATAGAAGGGTCCATCAATAATTCCTCAATCCCGTCACACCAAATCAGACAAGACGGAGTATAGAGAGTACATGTAATATTACTCATTAAAGGCCGCCGAGCAAATGTATGCCGGCTTACTTCAAGAAAGGGCTCATATTTCACGTGCCATTGTCTCAAGACTGGAAGATAAAAGTACCGAATAACATTTCTTACACATAAGACTAAGACTGTATTAGAAGAGAGTGAAAATAATAGTTGTAGTAACTAGAAATATTTCTCTGTGCTGGAGATATATATACAGCATTCATCGGAGCAAATTGACGAAGCGCAAGGAAAAGAGACAGTTTCCTGCCAGTGTGGCCATCGCCATAGGCATAGGCATCATCGAGGATGATCTCCAATTGTACTATACCAACACGCAAACGAGTACGAAGCATTGTGCTTTCCCTAATTCCAAGCCGGATGATACCCACGAGCTTTTCTCTATTAAGGATAAAATATCTACAAGAGAGCAAAATCGTGTCAGGTACTCAGGTGTACGAATCAAGCGAATAGCATTTATTTTGCATATAGATTCCATTCAAATTTGACAAATCGCAGATATCAGAAGGAACACTGTGAGGTTTAACAGTACTCGGTGCTTAGGTTGAAGAACACTCTCTTTCCTTTTTGTTTTTTTTGGATGACGAGAGAAACCCCACAACCCTTTCAGGTGTAGGTACACCCCCCGCCTTGTTCCAAGATAGCTGGCAAAGGACCACAAGTAAACCAATCTAGGTTACCCATAGTTGAACGGCTCAAACCAAGGGAGCAAAGATTCAAATTCGTGATCTTGTGGTTACAAGTGTGGATCTCTTCCCGTCTTAGTTGGGGTCACCCCCGTCTCTTTCGTATTTTTTATGCTAGGAAAGAGAGTGAGAACAAAGCCGAGCAGAACATGGCATGTTTAGATTTGGCTCAGATTGGTTAAACTTAAACAAGCCTAAAACCCGGTTTGGGCTTAGTTTGTGCTTTGGATTGTTCAAAAACACAAGAAGCCAGGCCAATGCAATTAAGATAGATTGTAAGTTAAACACAGAGTAAGGTTGACTCCACCCAGAGCGCATCTTCGGGTAACGACTGCAAGCTTTCCCACAAATCAAAGTACAAGAGTCTAATTGCAGTCAAATGTCCCAATATATGAACAACCATTCTAGAGCAACATTAACTTAACAAACACTACAAATTGCAACCAAATTCCCAAATCATGAAGCACAATTCTACAGCAACATTCAACACAGTGCTATTTTTACGTAAATAACAGGCCAGCTTGAATTGGATCATTTTTTAAACAAGTCTTGGCTTGTTAACTTTTCCACACAAGGCACATACAAAGCTTAAAAAAGCCAAGATGGACTGCTTGTTTACAGCTCTTCATTATTAAAAAATTATATGACCGGGAACATAAGAAAATGGTAGTAAAGATGGCAAAGAGAGGAAATGAAAGAAAAAGATGGCAGAAAACTTAGGAAGATGCACACGATCTTTCTTTTAAAGAATTTTTCAGTGTGTTTCCTAAGCTTGAACCCAATAACCTAATGCAATTTACTCTCCCCTTTTGCCAATATTATTCTAGGAAAATGAACTATTCATGGATATAAATTTATTTTAAAGGTTTTAGGAGATATGAATCAAGCTTCCAATTCTCTTGCAACTTATGAATGTGCACATAATATGTTTCTAGACTTCACCGATGTCCCTTAGTCAACTAAAGACTCTCGATGGGAGTGTTTTCACTTCATTTCTCTTAAGCTTCTATTGTTCCAAGATAGCATCTCTCTTTTATTATATTTCCTTCTATTTAGTTTTATCACTGTCACATATTAGTCCGTAAGTCAATTTATGTAACATTACAATTTTATATAAAATCCAATAATTTTTTTTAAAGGAAGTCTGCATTCTGTAATGCAACATTATATTGCAGTCCTAAAATAAGGCATTATTTTCACAATCCTGAAATGCATCATAATGCAACATTTATTGAATTCGTCAAATGCATCACAAAATGAGTTTACAATTCAGGCTTTAAAAGTATGATCAATCTTTTATATATTGACAATAGAACAAATCAAAGGAATAGAACGTTCTTCATACTAATTAGTATCTTCTGCCTTAATAGGTCGTACCCATTAGTATATTATATTACAATTCACAACCCGTATTTTGACCCAAAAAAACAAAAAAAAAAAACAAACACTGCCTTAATAGGTCGTACCCATTAGTATAGTCACTATCGGCTGCCCTGCACGGAGGCGGATGTAGTACTGTAGGTCATAGTCGCAGGCAATCCTGATTAGCTGGCCACCATCCTCATAATAGAACTTCAAATAGCAAACAGCAAGGGGAGCCAACCTCAATACGACCGATTTCCTTAAATTCTCCATACTGACTACCTCAAGCGGAAATCTGATAATTTCCCCACCGTACTCTATTTGAATCATTCGCTCAGGCAAATTAAAGTCCGGATGGAGTGGCCCATTCGGCCCATGATCATGAAATCCGTTAGGCCCATTCGGCTGAGGAAATTGATTCCCATTTGGCGCATTCTGAGGAATATTCGGCGCGTTCTGATGACCAAACTCATTCGCATTCTGATGAGGAACATTCGCCGCGTTCTGATGACCAAACTCATTCGCATTCTGATGAGGAACATTCGCCGCGTTCTGATGACCACCAAATTCATTCGCATTCTGAGGAACATTCGGCGCGTTCGGATGACCAAATTCATTATCGGCGCGTTCTGATGACCAAACTCATTCGCATTCTGATGAGGAACTGTTAGATATATTAAATATAATATATTTAATATAATATATATTAAATATAATATAATATATCTATAATATATATTAAATATAATATGTATATATATTATATTTATATATATTGAGGAGAGAGAGAGAGGGGAATAGATAACTTGATTGATGATTTAAAAAGCTTGAATACACAAACTATTTATACTAAAATAACAAAGCTAAATCATGCTCCATGTATGCCATTATTCACGTACTACTCCATGTTGTAAACCCACGTACTAAGCAAACAAGGCTCCATGTACTGCATGCTGTAATATGCTACACGTACTCCATATTGCCACATTCTATTACTTGGTTTAATAATAATAATAATATTATTATTATAACATTGTCTCCTTTAAACCAAGTTGGATATATTGGTCATCTCAATTTCCTTCTTCAATTTGAGAAATGTCTCTGTCTTCAACGGCTTCGTAAAGATATCTGCAACTTGACACTCACTTGAACAATACTCAATGTTGATTTGTTTTTCAGCAACCAACTCTCTGATTTTGTGATACTTGATATCAATATGTTTGCTGCGACCATGAAAGACTGGATTTTTGGACAACGAAATTGCTGACTTGTTGTCACAAAAAATAGTTGTAGGTGCTCCATGCTCATGTTGTAAGAACTCCAAAATTCTCCTCAGCCAAACTGCTTGAGTAGCACAATTTGCTGCTGCAATATATTCTGCTTCTGCAGTTGAAAGTGCTACAATCTGCTGCTTCTTTGAAGACCAAGAAAATATAGCTGAACCAAGATAGAAGGCATATCCTGATGTGCTTCTTCTAGTCTCAACATCTCCAGCCCAATCACTGTCTGTGTATCCAACAAGTTCCACAGCTTCATTAGTAGAGTAAAAAAGTCCATCATTACTCGTACCTTTCACATATCTCAGAATTCGCTTTGCTGCAGCCCAATGTGATTCTTTTGGTTCCTCCATGAATCTGCTAAGTATCCCAACTCCAAAAGAAATATCTGGCCTTGTTGCCACCAGATACCTCAAACTCCCAATTAAGCTTTTATAAGATGTAACATTCACGTTCTTACCACACTCATCTTTGGACACCTTTAACTTTTCAGCTAACGGCGTTGAAACTGGTTTGGAGTTTTCCATTTTGAACTTTTTTAAAATATCAGCAGCATACTTCTTTTGTGAAATAAAGATTCCACCATCCATCTGAATAACCTCAAGGCCAAGAAAGTAAGACATAAGACCCATATCGGTCATTTCAAACCTCTTAATGAGTGCCTCCCTGAATTCTGAGATTAGCTTCAAGTTGTTTCCAGTAAAAACCAGATCATCAACATACAGACAGATTAGAACAATATCACCAGAATCCGTGCATTTGACATACAAAGTGTGCTCATGAGGACATCTCATAAAACCACTTTCAACAAAATATGAGTCAATGCAACCATACCACGCCCTAGGCGCTTGCTTTAAGCCATACAAGGCTTTTCTCAACCTGTACACTTTATTTTCCTCCCCTTTCTTCAGAAATCCCGCAGGTTGCTCAACATATATTTCTTCTTCAAGAAAACCATTCAGAAAAGCAGACTTGACATCCATTTGATGCAATTTCCAATCATTTTGAGCAGCAAGAGAAATAACCATTCGAACTGTATCAAGTCTACTTACAGGAGCAAAAACCTCAAAATAATCAATACCTGGTTTTTGCTTGTAACCCTTTGCTACTAATCGTGCCTTAAAACGGTCAATTTCTCCATTTGACTTGTACTTCGTTCTGTAAACCCACTTCACTCCAATTGGCTTCTTTCCAGGAGGTAAATCTGTTAACTCCCAGGTACCATTCTTTTCAATGGCACGGATCTCCTCATCCATCGCCTTAAGCCAATGAGTTTCTGTAGCAGCCTCCTCAAAAGTTAAAGGATCACAATCTGCAAAGAGAGCAAATTGAACAATCTCTTCATCAGACAGGTCATTATCATGACCCAAAACATAATCTTGCAAGCGAGCTGGTAAGTGGCGCTCGCGCTGAGATCGCCGAATTGACGATTCTGGCTGTGAAGGAGACTGGACATTATCTGGAATCGGTTGCTCTTCAACAATATTTTCAACAGCAGGAATAACAACTGAACTTTCATCTTTAGCTAACCAATCCCAGGCACCATATTCATCAAAAGTGACATCACGACTTATAACAACCTTCTTAGTTTCAGGATTGTATAGTTTATAAGCCTTTGAAGCGTCACTATAACCAATGAATATGCATTTCTCACCTTTATCATCCAACTTCTTTCTCAATGGATCTGGCACATGTGCATATGCCAAACATCCAAAAACCTTGTTAGATACCAAATGTTAGATATATTAAATATAATATATTTAATATAATATATATTAAATATAATGTAATATATCTATAATATATATTAAATATAATATGTATATATATTATATTTATATATATTGAGGAGAGAGAGAGAGAGGGGAATAGATAACTTGATTGATGATTTAAAAAGCTTGAATACACAGACTATTTATACTAAAATAACAAAGCTAAAATCATGCTCCATGTATGCCATTATTCACGTACTACTCCATGTTGAAAACCCACGTACTAAGCAAACAAGGCTCCATGTACTGCATGCTGCAATATGCTACACGTACTCCATATTGCCACATTCTATTGGTTTAATAATAATAATAATATTATTATTATAACAGGAACATTCGCCGCGTTCTGATGACCACCAAATTCATTCGCATTCTGAGGAACATTCGGCGCGTTCGGATGACCAAATTCATTCTGATGAGGAATATTCGGCGCGTTCTGATGACCAAACTCATTCGCATTCTGATGAGGAACATTCGCCGCGTTCTGATGACCACCAAATTCATTCGCATTCTGAGGAACATTCGCCGCGTTCGGATGACCAAATTCATTCTGATGAGGAATATTCGGCGCGTTCTGATGACCAAACTCATTCGCATTCTAATGAGGAACATTCGCCGCGTTCTGATGACCACCAAATTCATTCGCATTCTGAGGAACATTCGGCGCGTTCGGATGACCAAATTCATTCTGATGAGGAATATTCGGCGCGTTCTGATGACCAAACTCAATCGCATTCTGATGAGGAACATTCGCCGCGTTGTGATGACCACCAAATTCATTCGCATTCTGAGGAACATTCGGCGCGTTCGGATAACCAAATTCATTCTGATGAGGAATATTCGGCGCGTTCTGATGACCAAACTCATTCGCATTCTGATGAGGAACATTCGCCGCGTTCTGATGACCACCAAATTCATTCGCATTCTGCGGAACATTCGGCGCGTTCGGATGACCAAATTCATTCTGATGAGGAATATTCGGCGCGTTCTGATGACCAAACTCATTCGCATTCTGATGAGGAACATTCGCCGCGTTCTGATGACCACCAAATTCATTCGCATTCTGAGGAACATTCGGCGCGTTCGGATGACCAAATTCATTCTGATGAGGAATATTCGGCGCGTTCTGATGACCAAACTCATTCGCATTCTGATGAGGAACATTCGCCGCGTTCTGATGACCATTCTTCTTTTTTTTTTTTTTTTTCGTTCTGATGACCAAACTCATTCGCATTCTGATGAGGAACATTCGCCGCGTTCTGATGACCACCAAATTCATTCGCATTCTGAGGAACATTCGGCGCGTTCGGATGACCAAATTCATTCTGATGAGGAATATTCGGCGCGTTCTGATGACCAAACTCATTCGCATTCTGATGAGGAATATTCGCCGCGTTCTGATGACCACTAAATTCATTCGCATTCTGAGGAACATTCGCCGCGTTCGGATGACCAAATTCATTCTGATGAGGAATATTCGGCACGTTCTGATAACCAAACTCATTCGCATTCTGATGAGGAACATTTGCCGCGTTCTGATGACCACCAAATTCATTCGCATTCTGAGGAACATTCGCCGCGTTCGGATGACCAAATTCATTCTGATGAGGAATATTCGGCGCGTTCTGATGACCAAACTCATTCGCATTCTGATGAGGAACAATCGCCGCGTTCTGATGACCACCAAATTCATTCGCATTCTGAGGAACATTCGCCGCGTTCGGATGACCAAATTCATTCTGATGAGGAATATTCGGCGCGTTCTGATGACCTAACTCATTCGCATTCTGATGAGGAACATTCGCCGCGTTCTGATGACCACCAAATTCATTCGCATTCTGAGGAACATTCGCCGCGTTCGGATGACCAAATTCATTCTGATGAGGAATATTCGGCGCGTTCTGATGACCAAACTCATTCGCATTCTGATGAGGAACATTCGCCGCGTTCTGATGACCACCAAATTCATTCGCATTCTGAGGAACATTCGGCGCGTTCGGATGACCAAATTCATTCTGATGAGGAATATTCGGCGCGTTCTGATGACAAAACTCATTCGCATTCTGATGAGGAACATTCGCCGCGTTCTGATGACCACCAAATTCATTCGCATTCTGAGGAACATTCGGCGCGTTCGGATGACCAAATTCATTCTGATGAGGAATATTCGGCGCGTTCTGATGACCAAACTCATTCGCATTCTGATGAGGAACATTCGCCGCGTTCTGATGACCACCAAATTCATTCGCATTCTGATGAGGAAAATTCGCCGCGTTCGGATGACCAAATTCATTCTGATGAGGAATATTCGGCGCGTTCTGATGACTAAACTCATTCGCATTCTGATGAGGAACATTCGCCGCGTTCTGATGACCACCAAATTCATTAGCATTCTGAGGAACATTCGGCGCGTTCGGATGACCAAATTCATTCTGATGAGGAATATTCGGCGCGTTCTGATGACCAAACTCATTCGCATTCTGATGAGGAACATTCGCCGCGTTCTGATGACCACCAAATTCATTCGCATTCTGAGGAACATTCGCCGCGTTCGGATGACCAAATTCATTTTGATGAGGAATATTCGGCGCGTTCTGATGACCAAACTCATTTGCATTCTGATGAGGAACATTCGCCGCGTTCTGATGACCACCAAATTCATTCGCATTCTGAGGAACATTCGCCGCGTTCTGATGACTAAATTCATTCTGATGAGGAATATTCGGCGCGTTCTGATGACCAAACTCATTCGCATTCTGATGAGGAACATTCGCCGCGTTCTGATGACCACCAAATTCATTCGCATTCTGAGGAACATTCGGCGCGTTCGGATGACCAAATTCATTCTGATGAGGAATATTCGGCGCGTTCTGATGACCAAACTCATTCGCATTCTGATGAGGAACATTCGCCGCGTTCTGATGACCACCAAATTCATTCGCATTCTGAGGAACATTCGGCGCGTTCGGATGACCAAATTCATTCTGATGAGGAATATTCGGCGCGTTCTGATGACCAAACTCATTTGCATTCTGATGAGGAACATTCGCCGCGTTCTGATGACCACCAAATTCATTCGCATTCTGAGGAACATTCGGCGCGTTCGGATGACCAAATTCATTCTGATGAGGAATATTCGGCGCGTTCTGATGACAAAACTCATTCGCATTCTGATGAGGAACATTCGCCGCGTTCTGATGACCACCAAATTCATTCGCATTCTGAGGAACATTCGGCGCGTTCGGATGACCAAATTCATTCTGATGAGGAATATTCGGCGCGTTCTGATGACCAAACTCATTCGCATTCTGATGAGGAACATTCGCCGCGTTCTGATGACCACCAAATTCATTCGCATTCTGAGGAACATTCGCCGCGTTCGGATGACCAAATTCATTCTGATGAGGAATATTCGGCGCGTTCTGATGACCAAACTCATTCGCATTCTAATGAGGAACATTCGCCGCGTTCTGATGACCACCAAATTCATTCGCATTCTGAGGAACATTCGGCGCGTTCGGATGACCAAATTCATTCTGATGAGGAATATTCGGCGCGTTCTGATGACCAAACTCATTCGCATTCTAATGAGGAACATTCGCCGCGTTCTGATGACCACCAAATTCATTCGCATTCTGAGGAACATTCGGCGCGTTCGGATGACCAAATTCATTCTGATGAGGAATATTCGGCGCGTTCTGATGACCAAACTCAATCGCATTCTGATGAGGAACATTCGCCGCGTTGTGATGACCACCAAATTCATTCGCATTCTGAGGAACATTCGGCGCGTTCGGATGACCAAATTCATTCTGATGAGGAATATTCGGCGCGTTCTGATGACCAAACTCATTCGCATTCTGATGAGGAACATTCGCCGCGTTCTGATGACCACCAAATTCATTCGCATTCTGAGGAACATTCGCCGCGTTCGGATGACCAAATTCATTCTGATGAGGAATATTCGGCACGTTCTGATGACCAAACTCATTCGCATTCTGATGAGGAACATTTGCCGCGTTCTGATGACCACCAAATTCATTCGCATTCTGAGGAACATTCGCCGCGTTCGGATGACCAAATTCATTCTGATGAGGAATATTCGGTGCGTTCTGATGACCAAACTCATTCGCATTCTGATGAGGAACATTCGCCGCGTTCTGATGACCACCAAATTCATTCGCATTCTGAGGAACATTCGCCGCGTTCGGATGACCATATTCATTCTGATGAGGAATATTCGGCGCGTTCTGATGACCAAACTCATTCGCATTCTGATGAGGAACATTCGCCGCGTTCTGATGACCACCAAATTCATTCGCATTCTGAGGAACATTCGCCGCGTTCGGATGACCAAATTCATTCTGATGAGGAATATTCGGCGCGTTCTGATGACCAAACTCATTCGCATTCTGATGAGGAACATTCGCCGCGTTCTGATGACCACCAAATTCATTCGCATTCTGAGGAACATTCGCCGCGTTCAGATGACCAAATTCATTCTGATGAGGAATATTCGGCGCGTTCTGATGACCAAACTCATTCGCATTCTGATGAGGAACATTCGCCGCGTTCTGATGACCACCAAATTCATTCGCATTCTGAGGAACATTCGGCGCGTTCGGATGACCAAATTCATTCTGATGAGGAATATTCGGCGCGTTCTGATGACCAAACTCATTCGCATTTTGATGAGGAACATTCGCCGCGTTCTGATGACCAACTTCATTCGCATTCGGCGGAAAGGGTTGGGGCTGTGGCTGAAATGGGGGTTCAAACCCTGGTGGGAACATCAGTAAGGGGTCTTCCGGGTTGAGATCTCCCCAGACGTTCATTTTCAAGAATCCAGGGTTGGAAGGTTCTGACTGGTTTAATGGTGAGTATAAATACATGTGAGGGTGAATCTTGGGGAGTTGATTATTTCGTTATTTGCAACTGTTAATCGTAACTGATTCTTTGAGGCCAGCTGCGAGTAGGTGAATTTTTTTATATTGAAGTCTATGGCAAAAAGTATCAGTTCGATTTCATATAATAGGTTAAGTTTCAATATAACTTGTTCTTTTGCTGTGTTCATAATTAATACACAAAGGCAAAAATAAATAGAGAAGAAGTCTTGAGTAGGAAATCTGAACTCAAAACATAGCATATACGTAAAAATTCAATAGTATTTTGAACTATAGTACATAAAGTCAAGGTTTTCTTTGGAACCAAGCATACAACCAACAGAATAACATTGCAATCATCTAGAACATGAAGTAACTAATGCAGAAATCTTGCTAGTTCTAGTGCTTGCCTATTGTTTCATTGAAACTACAAAGTAATGAGCTTTGGAATAGGCAGGAATTAAGCACAATATGAGCTTGTCTCTTGTATACAATTGAGGACTCACAGGAGGAACAAAATTTCTTTGTGAAGCATTCATGTTTGTTATAATGAATTTTGTGCTGTCAAATGCTAGAAAGAAATATTTCCAAGTTAACACAAATAAGCTTAAGGGAATGAAGGCATAATCTACATTTGCTTTGCTCCTAAACTTAGTTCCTTAATCCCCTAAGAAATCTCCCACTCTCCCTTCAACTCCATTTACACTTGTTTTTTGTAATTCTCAAAGTACTTTAGCTTTGACATTCCTTCATCCATTATCCTTCAAGACCAGGTGCAAGGTCATAAACAGATTGATTCTCAATCTATAAAATACCGCGGTCGGCCTCCAGCCGAGGCCTTAGTCAGCCCATGCTGGGGTCGCCCTTGCCCCCTTATACCGCGCCTTCTCGGGTCCGTTTGCTCCGAGCTCGTTCCTAATATATCCATCATATATGTTTCTAAATATGTCACCACATGATCGCTATGGTTGAATAATGTTTAATATATACATGCACACTATATTTCTGTGGGAATCAATTTTTATTTATTTATTTTTATTTTTTTGCAATACATTAATTTATTTATGATTCATAAAAAATATATTATATATTATAAAAGTTTTTATATGAAAATTATAAATAATTTATTAATAGAAATTATGAAATGTTTGTTAAGGTTTATTTAATTTAGAGTTTTAATTACGTACTTTTGTAGGCTTTTTAATATGATTTTTTTTAAAATTTATAAATATTTGTCATATTGACTTTTATAGACTTGTATAGAATTTACGAAGTCAAATTTTTTTTATAGAGATTAGAGATACAAAATTTATTACTTTAAAAATCTTTGAAACTTTATAAAGTCTTAATTGAATATGCCCATGTAAGTTTATAAAGTTTTAATTGAATATGCCCAAAAAAAAAAAAAAAAAATCACAGCCCAAACTAAATTAAAAAAAAAAAAAATGCCCATGTAAGTTTGATTATTTACTTAACTTCAAAGATTTTTTTTTTTAATTACTACCGAATCTATTACATTGTAATATCTCTTCAAATATATACTTTCTTAACATATTGAAGTACAAAAACTCAAAGGGTCAATACCGTCCCTGAGGGGGACATGACCTCCCATTTGAAAGTGTCACTTCATCCACTTACCACAAAATGTTTTAGAAAGTCTAATAAGCCTATTGACCTCATCTAACTTATTCTTCTAAATCCGGACCATCATATAACATGCTATCAAATTATTACAGAGGCAATAATTTCACCATTTATTTTAATTTAGTCAGAGCAATAAACGTAAATATGTATGCAAGTGAAACGAAATTTTTTAATTAATATTGGGAGGGTTAATTATTGGGGCTTCCACTATCTTGGCCTTGAAAATGTCTGCGTCGTCCACACTAAGATTTAGGGATGCTTTCAGGATTGAAGGAGATAAAGCTTTCCAAACTGATCCATACCCAGCTAAGTTCCCTAATATTGGCCTGAAAAGAGAAGAGAGAGAGAGAGTTTTGTCAAAAAAGAAAAATAATTAAAATAACTAAAAGAAAATCTAGATAAAGAAGCACCCAGAAGTGTGTAATATTATATTTACTAATTAATATTAATATATGTTACTCACTCTGAAGATGTTAAGGTAGCCACAAGTTCGAGTCCTTCTTTATCAGCTATGAGTGAGGCAGAAAAGAATTTGGGTACGACAAAAAGTTGGCCAGCCTCAACTTTGTCGTCCAAAACCAGTTGACCGTTAAGGCCAACAATCTGAACCCGAGCACTGCCCTTCCAGACATAACATAGTTTATATGAGCCATCTTGCGTGTATCCCGGAGTTAACATTGAATCAGGTTCGAGTTTTACGAGGAAAACGCTTAGGCCAACGTCCTTGAGCAAAGGGAAATTCCCAGCCGTGGCTGAAACCAGAGATCCGCCGTTCTTGATGTTGGCTAAAGGCGAAGTATTTTCTAGATTGAACACCATATCTTTTCGGTTATTGTTTTGGAAATCTGAGTTGTTTATTTTGGCTTTAAGTTTGGTTATGATGGTAGCATTTTGGGTTTGGAATAGGGCTTTGGATTCACTTGCGGTTAAGCCAAAACCTTTGGCAAGAAATTGTGTGGAGAAACCGCCAAGTTGGAAGGTCGAGAAATAGAAGCTGAACTGGCCGGCGATAATGGAGTCGGTGGTGTCTCCCAAGAATACAAGTACCACCATGAGACGGCTCCTAACCCCACCGGAATCGCATCACCTTTCTCGATTTTGACTACCTTCTCAGTGGTACTGTTCGGAGATATAATTCCAACCACGCAACTACCTTCATTTTCAAGTGTCACATTGCACATCATCAGCACATGAATCCATGATTAGCATACAGCAGTCACACTATATATGTGTGGGGAGGGGGGAGGGGGGTGAAGGGAATTTTACTGTGGTCCATAATAGTTCATGTCGGAGTGTGGATCATGGTATATATGAGCTATGCAATCGTTATACGCGGCACCACGGCGCACATAGTACTGTGCACTTCGTGCCTCCCAAAACGAAGTCGTTTTGGTAAGTTATGTAGGGAGTGGACGTGATTATGTATATTTGTTTATACAAATATGTGTATTTTTTTTTATACATGTATGTGTATTTTTTTTTATACAATTATGTATATTTGTTTACACAATTATGTGTGTTCTATTATAAAATTATGTGAATGAAAATTTTTTTAAAGGAAAATGAACCGCGAACACTGGGTAGCGAAATTTTAAAAAAAAATAAAAAATTGAAACGACGTCATTTTGCATCAGGATGCACAATGCAATGCGCGCCCTGGTGCACGATATAAATTGTCATGAGCTATGTGCGTGGATCATGATATGAGGTTTGTTTTAGTTCTATTTTCACACACTAATTTTCATTATAGTAATGCTAAAAAATTATTTTAATTATCCTTCATGCATGTGTTATCTACTTTAATTTTAGGAAAAATGACACTTTTTGGCCCCGGTATTGTTTCACTTTTAAAAACTTAGTTTCATGTAAGTTAATTTAAACAAATTTAGTCCCTTAATTACTCATAATATTGATTGTAAAAATCCATTAACATATGGAGTTATTTTTGCTATTTAGAATTATATTAATAGTCACTGTTAAAAATAATACCCATAAATATTGATTCTAACTGACAAAATAACATCATTAAAAAAGTTTACTAACAGAATTTGATAATTATATACTCTGTAATAAAATCAAGGGGACTAAAAGTGCAACATAATGAACAATTAAGGAACTAAATCTGTTCAAATCAATTAACAGAGACCAAATTTTCAAAAGTGAAATAATTCAGGGGGCCAAAAATGTTATTTACACACAATAAGTTCATTATACCAACATTATTAAAATATTATTTTAATTCTTACCCTAAAAGGCTGAATCCCCCAATTCTAAGGACCCCCACACTCCGACCCAACAGAGCATGTGGGAGGATGTAAATCACGGTAACTCAATGGGTAGTATCATTTTAATTCTACTACTATAGGTTCATGTATGTTATAACAACACTAAAGTATCATTTTAATTATATTTCATTAACAATATACATATTTGTACGTGATGTATCATTATGGTTGACACAGCCATAATCCACCGTATAACTATTGGTGTGTCTGCACTTTTCTGCGTATAGTATTGGATGCATACCTTGAAGAACGTAGCCTATCTTTTTGGCGTCTGTGTAGTGAGGGAGGACAAAGCCATTAGGCTGCAGAACCAACTTGCCGGCACCAAGCTTTGCCTGGGGGAGAAAAGGAGCCCCAGAAGTGGACCAAGTGTAGTATCCACCACCCTCTCCTTCATAAATGGTTTGATCAGCCATTTGGGGTGCTAAGGAATACGCCCAATTTGTGGCTAAGCTGTCAAGCAAAGCCAAGGCATACACAAAGGAATACAAACTAGCCATTTGGAGAGGTATGTAACTGCTAAGAAGTAAACCCTTTGGTTATTAATTAAATAGACTCGGCTGTGCCACATGAAAGTTGCAGGTTGGCCCCCACAACCATTTTTTTAAAAAAATTTTCATATTAGTATTGTAGTTTTTTTTTTTTGGCCCCCTCAAAGCAAGCTTCTAGGTAACTTAGTGGATTGCTAATTTGCTATCTAGTTAGTCTTTTTAATTTGCAAATAAAATACACTGTAATTGTGTTTATTATAATAATAAATTGTCATTTTGCTACCAAAATCTTTAAATTTCTGCTACTTTAATCTTTGTCTTTTTTAATTTGCAAATGAAATACATTGTAATTGTGTTTATTATAATAATAAATTGTCATTTTGCTACCAAAATCTTTAAATTTCTACTACTTTAATCTTTGTCTATTTTTTTTCTAGTTTTAGTTAATTCAATTGATTTGTCAATTAAAAAAAAAAAAAATTAACACTGTGAACATCGGAAGTTTGAGTTGAAATGGAAAAGACACAAAGAGTTGATTTTTTCTTTAAAAGAGAATTTTGAAAATTCAACATCTCAAGTAAATTCATTTATAAGTATTGAGCCATTGAATTCTAGAAGACGTTCCAAATTTTAATAAATTTGTAATATAATGATGTATTTTAAAATATGTTAAATAAATATTAATATGTTTTATTATTCTCTCTCAAATTGTGATTGATCCCTGCACCAACAAATCATGGCTCCTACAAAAAATATTAGTTGGTTTTAGGTACCCATACTTGCTTGGGTCCTTTGTTGTTAGTAATTTTTGGTAACCAAACCCACCTTGATCCTATTGAATTAAGATGAGGCGGTTTGTAACCATTGAAAACACGATAATCATAATTAACTCTTGAAAACATTTTTGGCGCCAGATTTTGAAAAACATTTTTAAACTTAGGCACCTGGGAAGAGGATTGTTGCTTTGGTTTATAAGAAGCATTAAAACAAGATTTACACAACCAATCCTTTTGAGTGGAATAAAATCTTCCATCTCTATTTCTAGAAAAGCTTCCCTCTTTTCTAAAAATTGTTTTTGCACTTGACTCTTTGGCATATCTTTGCTTGAAGAATTTTTGTTGCTTTGCCGTGTTATTGAACTGTTTCGGCCTTTCAACATTCAACTTTGCTTTTGTTTGATAGCCAAGTCCTTGTCTCATTGTGCTATTCTGACTTTTAACAAATTTTACTACTTGCACTTTATTGGTTAAAGGAGTAGTAGAATTAGTCAGATTTTGAGGGGTTTGAGAACATGTGGAGTCATAACCAATTCCGGTTCTATCTCCTGATGGCTTTTGCATGTCTACCATTTTATCCATAATTTTGGACGAATTAGTAAACGTAGCAATAGTAGCCCGAAGGTTATGTTCTCTAACCTCTCTAGCTTTACACTCTTCTTGAAGTTGAATATTTTCATTCTTCAAGTTACTCACTTCAAGTAAAGCATCTTGCAATTTTTTATTCATCTCTTCTTTTTCAAGAATTAGAATTTTATTGCGCTCCTTGAGTTGAGGATGAGTGAGCATAATCTCTTGACAATCTCGCATTAGGTTGTCAATAGATTCACGAGAAAAAGAAGAATTAACGGAATTGAAAGAATTAGATGTTACCTCTTCTTCCTCAGCTCCAAGAGCCATAAAGCACTCTTCACTTGAACTCAACTCATTTGACATACATACTAGAGCCGTGTCATCTTCCGAACTTGAACTTTCATCACTTGATGACATTCCATTCGACTCATCATTTTCATTTGGTTCATTGCTAATGAGAGCTTTTCTTTTGTCGCACTTGAACCTTCGATCTTTGTTGTCGGATTTATTCGGTGTAGATTCGACATTTATGCCTTGATACTTGCTAACTATCGGATACGGACAATTTATTTTGAAATGTCCGGGTTTGCGGTAATTGTAGCATAAATTGTTGTTTTCTTCGACTTTTTCTTCTTGTGTCGTGCGAGAGACGAATTTTCCACGAGCAGAATTTTTGTTGTCTCCTTTTCGCATAAACCTTTTGAACTTTTTCACAAAAAGAGCAAATTGTTCGTCAGTTATAAATTCAACATTATCTACTGACCTGGAGGTTGATGGTTGTTCGGCCATAAGAGCTGGATTTCGAATTTCATGAACTTCATCATCTTTGGCCTTCATTTCAAACTCATATGCTTTAAGATCACTAAATAATTTGTCAGTTGACAAAATTCTTAGATCTCGGTGATCTCGCATAGCTGTGACTTTCATATCCCATGTAGATGGTAAGCCTCGTAGGATTTTGAGATTAATTTCCTTTTGGCTAATATTTTTGCCAAGGTCATTAATTTCTCCAAGGATTTTGATCAGTCGAGCTTCCATATCAACAATGGATTCATTTGAGAGCATTTTGAAGTCCTCGAACTTTTTCATAGCAATTGTGAGCTTATTATCTTTCTCTTGTTCGTCTCCTTCTCCGATCTTGATGAGAGTATCCCAAATATCTTTTGCACTTGTACATTTTCGAACCTTTGGGAAGATTGTATCATCAATAGCTTTGAACAGAATATCTTTGGCAATGTTGTCAAGATTGTTCCTCTTTCTATCATCCGGCGTCCATTCCGGTTTTGGCTTTGGTACGAATTGTTAAGCATCCGGTGATAGAAGAAAAGCCGTATTTACTTTCAATATTTCGATCGGGCCGTTGGAGATAACTTCCCACATTTCATAATGTAAAGCAGATAAATGAACCTGCATACGCACTTTCCAATCATCAAATTTATCAAGTGAGAATAATAGATTTTGAGCTAAATCTTTATTCATCTTCTCGGTGGGTACGAGAGATAAATAATCAAATTTACACACACTGGGTAAGATGGATCTGCCTAGCAGTCAGAAATTGACTCAAGTAGGCTACAGGCTCTGATACCAATTGTTGGTCCCAAAAGAGGTAAGGTGAAAGTCTATAGGGGGGGGGGGGGGTGAATAGACTTTCAAACTTTTTCGCACAATACAACAAATGGTAAAGCCAGAGATAAACCAAGACTCTTAACTAGATTGTTAGAGTTCGGTGCACAACGGAATTAAATAAACAATACGGTGTGTGTGTAGATAGTGTCAAGATTATTGACGTGAGAAGCAAGCAAGAGCGGTAAGTAAAGAAAGCAGTAAAGAACACAAGGCAATTTATAGTGGTTCGCGAGGTGATGTAATCCTCCTACTCCACTTGCTCTTCTCAAAGAGCCAATTCACTATATCCACCACTTCTTGGTTCCAAGATACAATGAATTCCGTGATCTAGTGCTTTGATCACCAAGCCCACACTAATCACGCCCAGTGCCTCCGACACTGCTACTTCGGGTTTCACGTCGCCGCGTTACTTTCCCAGGATTTCACAACTCAGTGCTACTTTCCCTCCGTCTTCTACGATCCGGTAGAAACGTATCCCGTGATCTGGTGCTTTGATCACCAAGCCCACACCAATCACGCCCAATGTCTTCCCGACACTACTGCTTCGGATCTCACAACTCCGTGTGACAATCCAGGATTTCACAACTCCATGTTACTTTCCTCCTTTCCCTTGTTTTGCTCCAAAACAAGTTTTGCCTTGCTTCCAACTTTGAGATTCTGTAGATGATCTTCGTTGATGCGCTGAATCTCTTGAAGTTGATGAAGATTTCAACACTCTTGGATATTTCTTTTCTAAGCTCTGTATCACTCTGAGTGTTTATCTCACAAAAGATATATCAATTTTGCTCTTGAGATGGAAAGCTTTCTTTGAATTTTCTATGCTCTATTTAGCTCTGTATTCTTGCTTTGTATATTTGCTTCTTGCTATTTGCTTCTTTTCTTCTTGTTATTTGCTTCTGCTTTCCTCAGCTTCAATCTTCATCTATTTATAGCTGGTAGTGAGAATCCGTCCGTTGGAAAGAAACGGTCTCATTTTTGAATTTTGCTTAGTTGTATAGCCTTTTGTCAGAAGATAAGATAACGTTGCAGATCTTGTCAGAGATTTCAAATTGAGCTTGAGGTTGTAGCAAAAATGGCGTCCCATGAATCTCCATCTGGTGTAGATCACGCCTCTTGGGATTTTTATCTTCAAAATATATTCTCCAATATAATCCCTTACTAGTTAGACTAGTATTTTTGCTTCTGCAACTTCTTCTAATATCTTCCTCTGTTTTTCGTGTATCTGGGTCTGTTTACTGCTTACAGACTTCATCTTCTTCAATTGACTTGGAAATCTCTTCCCTTGTGAAACTTCATCCCTTTCTATTTTGGGAAATGAAATCTCTATCCCTTGCTTGATTTGTCAATTGAATTCTCATCCCTTACTTGATTTGGAATTGCAATCTCATCCCTTGCAATCTATATCTCCAATTGAATTGAAGCCTTGTAAATCCCTTCAAATTGATTTCCCTGTACCAATTCTATATCTTCAATTGAATTGAACCCTTCAAATTGATTTCCCTGTACCAATTTGAACTTCAATTTCGAACTTCAACTCTTCAGATGAAATTGCATCCCTATGTCAATTTCGGGGTGTCAATTTGTTTGGGATACCAATTTTGAGAAACTACATCTCTTCACTTGTAAACTTCATCCCTTTAGTCAATTTGGAAACCTCATTCCCTTTGACTTTGCAAATTGCATCCCTTGAAATCTCATCCCATAGTCAAATTGGAAATCTCATCCCCTTTGACTTGCAAATTGTATCCCTTGAAATCTCATCCCATAGTCAAATTGGAAATCTTATCCCCTTTGACTTGCAAATTGTATCCCTTCGGCCAAACCCTCATCCCATAGTCAAATTGGAAATCTCATCCCCTTTGACTTGCAAATTGTATCCCTTCGGCCAAACCATCGACTCTAATGGAATTAAACTTGGCTTCTTTAAAATATGTGGGATGTGAGATTCAAACCTGTGACCTTGCACATAATATTTCAAGTTTCTACCATCTCATCCGTACAACCTATTGGTTTCCTTCTTGTTCCACTTGGTGTACTCCTTTCTTTTCATAGATGCTTGATCTTCAAGATAGCTTCATGCAAACTTCAAGTCACGTTCTTTCTTCTTCGGGATTTCTTGAGGGATTTTCTCAAATTTCATACGCATACATCTTCCTCTTCTGTTTGCCATTTTCTCTTGACAAATTCTTGATTTTTTGCTTGATATCTTCTTCATCCATTTCCTCAACTAATGAATTTATTTTTCCCTTTCTTGGTCTAAGACTCGATTAATCTAATAAAATAAAATTGGGGATCTACAAATTACAATATGGCTTATTAAAATCTATTACAATTATTCCTAACACAACCCTCTCATTTTGGTAGTGGATTTGGACATGGTGGACAAAGCTCGAGTTCGGGTCATGCATACCTTCAGGGGGAAGGAAGGGAACCGAATGAAGATGTCATTGCATCATTTTCCGCACTCGTACCGGACGTATCCAAATTAGAGGAAGGAAGAAGCATTTACGAATGTGCCAAGTGGTACACTTGGAATGTTTTTCCAACAAGCAAGGGAGATGTACGTGGAGCCTTCTCATGCTATATCAAAGGGCAAGTGAAGCAATTATATTATCATGCTAATTGCAAAGGTAACTTCATTAAGTTAAGAGCTAGAGTCAATAGCATGATTGGACCGTGAAAATGTTGAATATTTAAATATATTTTGCTAAGTATGTAATATGGCTTGTTGAACCTTGATGCAATTAATCTATCTAGTCATATTTTATTTAGCTTTATGTTTTTTAATTTTTAGACACATGTTTAGTTTTGTAAATGCAATTTGAGGGAAGAAAACAAGTTGACAAAAGAAATTAAAAATCAATCCTCAAAAATTGCAACGGTTTTACGTGTCTAAAGTTAAAAAGAGGTCTTTAGGTCCAAAAATTGTTAAACTCGTCATATTGGCTAGTCAAAATAAAATAGAAAAATGAAAGATTATTATTTTTGACTGGACTAAGCCAAAATGTTCGGGTATAGGTTTTGGCATCATCAAAAAGGGGGAATTTGTTAGGAATAATATGTAATAGTTTTGATGAGCCAAATTTATATTTTTAGAACCCCCATATTTTATTTTGAGTCTAGTTGTCTATTAGCCTAAGTCCCAAGTCAAGCCATAAAGTCTACGAATTCTTAGCAAAATATACTTATCCAGAATTTTACTATTTGAGATTTATTTACCTTGGAAGACACCAAAGGTTGAAGTGGTGAAGTGGATAAGGGACAAGGTTGCTGAAGTCAGAGGTCATGGGTTCGAGACTCAATCTCTACATTTTTATGTAAGATATGAAGAAGGGGACGACTAAGGGGTTGATGGGGATGATCAAGGGGCGGACTCTGATTAATCTACGAATTAATCTAAAAAGCTACTAAAGCCATTCTGGGAATAAAGATTAAATCCAGAAATATTAACCAATGAGTTAATATGGCGTAGTGGTACAAGTTTGGATGATAAATCTAATTGGGCTTGTGTTCAAATCTTATTGGAAGCATATTTTTAAAGTATGACACTTGTTGGGTGCATGCTACAATGTGGACACATGTCAAGCTAAGTTGACTACAAGTTTGGAAGCTTGTGGACATGATAAGAAGATCACGTGAACTTTCTTCTACTCATCTTCTTTCTCATTTAATCTCTTGCTGCATATCTCATCTCACTTCAGAAGAAGAAATGGATGGAGAACGGAGAAATAATTTTTACTCAAGCAAGAATCAGCAGGAAAATCTTTTGGAAGATTTCATCAATTTGAATCCGTCAAAGATAAGGTAAATTATTTTTTCGGAGAAGTTTTAGCTGATGAGCCGATATGTATGACTTTTGAAGATTTGTCAGGTGAGGATTTTCAAACTCACTGTTGAAGTCCATCTCTTGCATTAATTCACCGCAATGCAAGTTGGCAATAATTTGTAGCTGATCAAGATGAACGATCAAGATTAATTGAAGCTACAACGGTAATATAGCTTCTTCAGCTATATATACCAAGAAGACTTGAAGACATGAAGCAGAGGTGGAAAAAGGAAAAAAGAGAAGGCAACGCAATACACAAAGAGAAAAATTCGAAATATCCAATTTGAGCTTAAACGAGAGATTCTTCAAGTCACCAGAAGATAAATTTGTTTTCTCTTAAACTTACCTCTACTGTGTGTAGAAAGAGGGTTGAGTGTAGCTTTGTGCAAGACACTACCCTGTTGAGTGTAGCTTTGTGCGAGACACTCGTAGTTGCTGAGCGTAGCTGGGTGCGAGACGTTCGGTGGTGCTAAGTGTAGCTGGGTGCAAAACACTTAGTTGGTGTAGGAGTATAGCTTTGTGCGATATACTTGGGAGTATAGCTTTGTGCGAGATACTCGGGATTGAGTGTAGCTGTGTGCAAAACACTCGGGAAGTGCCTGTGTGCACTTGATTCACTATTTGTATCTAGGTGAACGAGATAGTGAATTTCCTCCTTGGAGTGAAAGGAAAAGAGTGGACTAGGAGGATTACACCACCTCTGAACCACTATAAATTGCCTCTCTCATTTACATACTGCCTTTATTTAATATTGCATGCATACTAACCCATTTACTATTCGTCTTATTCATTTATCTTATTAATTGGGTTATGTGAGTTTACAAGTGCATGCAGACACAATTCCTTTTGGATTCACTCATTGCTTCACACGTGATACCACACACATATTGAGTGCACCATCTCTTTAAATATTCATTTGTTGTCTTGCATGTTGAATATTTGACTGACCCATTTGATACACTGTTCGAAAATATTCATCTGGGTCTAGTAGATTTCACGATTGCATGTGGGCATAAATTTGCATACTTATTATTTGAACCTTTACAAGCAAATCTATAATATTGCATGTGATATATCTCTTTGATTTTACGTAACACTTGGTTGTTTAATTTATTCCGTTGTGTATCTAAGTTTCATATCTTGTTACTTAGAGTTGAAATTACCGAAGTGTTATTAATTGTGAAAAAGTTTAAAAAGTCTATTCACCCCCCCCCCCCCTCTAGACTTTTTACCACCCTATCGGGACCAACATATTTTATTATTACATAATAATAATAATAATAATAATAATAATAATAATAATAATAATAATAATAATAATAATAATAATAATAATAATAATATAAATTTCATTTTAAACAAATTTCTGTTGTGCAGTCAAACATTAAAAAGAAAAGTGTTCTCTGAAAAAAAAAAAATAAGAAGCCATTAAGCTAACACTTATTAAATAAGAGTCTTTTGACTTCTCAATACTTGCTTAGATTGATGTGCAAGCAATTATGTTGGGAAGATGAGCATTGCTCCTCTTATATAGATGAGCTCAAAATCTCATCTTTTCAAACATTTTTGATGTGGGATCAAAATGATCAAACATCATTTACAAAGACTCCTGTGGCTCCCCTTTGTCTTTTTTTTTTTTTTTTTAATTTTAATTTTATTTTGTATATAGTTTTGTTTTGATTATTATTATATTTTTAATTATTACTACTTTTATTATTGTAATTTTATTTTATTATTTTATTTTTACATAATAATAATAATAATAGTAATAATAATAATAATAATAATAATAATAATAATAATAATAATAATATTATTATTATTATTATTATTATTATTATTATTATTATTATTATTATTATTATTATTATTATTATTATTATTATAAATTCTCTTTTAGACAATTTTATGCGGTGAAGAACCTATTAAGCTATGACTTCTTAAATAATAACCTTTTGACTTCTCAATACTTGCCCACGTTGAAGGGCAAACAATTATGTTTGAAAGAAGAACATTGCTCCTCTTATATCGAGGAGCTTAAGAACTCATTTTTCCAAATATTTTTTATGTGTGATCAAAATGATCCCACATCATTTACAATGGCTCCACTTTGTTTGGTTTTTTTTTTCAAATTTTAATTTTATTTTTTATATAGTTTTATTTTGATTATTATTATATTATTAATATTTTTAATTTTATTATCGTTATTGTAATTTTATTATTACAATATTACATAATAATAATAATAATAATAATAATAATAATAATAATAATAATAATAATATATTTTCTTTTAGACAATATTTTGTTGTGCAGCCAAACATTAAAAATAAAAATGTTGTCAAGCACCTTGTGCTCAAATGGCACCTATGTGGCTCCCCACAATGAAAGGTCACAGGATCGAACCCCGGTGGTGGGATATTGACTCTTTGGGCTGCATTAGTTAGAGAAAGTATAAAACAGATACTAACATGCATCTAATAGAGTCGATAGTATTCTTGAAAAAAAAAAAAAAAAAAAAAAACTAAAATAAGGTTAGAGTCAATAGTATTCTTGAAAAAAAAAAAAAACTAAAATAGAGCTTTTCAAAATGATAGAAGGAGGGTTTTACTTTTAATTATATATAGATATAGATTGTCTTATTGTATTACGAATAGGAATTTTAATGTAGAATTATAGTACGAATACGAGAGTAGAAACAATATATTCTATTAGAAATTGTATTACACTATTTTATAATATTAGAATAAGAATTTTAACCTAAAATTATAGTACGAATAGGAATGTAAAAAATAATATATTTTATTAAAAAGCTAGATTTTTTAAGATTTAGGCGGGAAGTTAAACTTCAGAATTTTGTATAGATATATAGTATAGATATAGATAGATTTTGTCTTACCCCAAAGATAGATTTTATCTTATTATTACAAAGGGGAGCACGTGGTTCCCCTTTGTCTTTTTTTTTTTAAAAAAAAAAAATTAATTTTAATTTTAATTTGTATAAAATTTTGTTTTGATTATTATTATATTATTAATATTAATATTATTATTATTATTGTAATTTTATTTTATTATTACATTATTACATAATAATAATAATAATAATAATAATAATAATAATAATATAAGTTTTCTTTTAGATAGTTTTCTGATGTGCAACCAAACATTAAAAAGAAAAATATTTTCTAAAAAATAACTCAGTTTTCAGAAATCATTTTCTTACTTTCCAAACGAATTTTAATGTCTATACAATTAATTTGTTAAATTCCATAATAATTATTAGATAATGATTTTTATTTGATTATTGACAAATTCGGTCAAATTTTAATAAATTTCCCATTTTAACCTTTTGTTTTTAATCAAAACATCAAAAATATTATTTCCTAGTCTTTCACAATAAATAATTTTAAATTATCATTGACAAAAAAAAAAATTGTACACGATATAAATATAGAAATAGAAAAAGAGTTATAGTCTAATACAAGTATAGAATTCAGCGCTAGAAGTCTAGTTTGTTAAGGGAGATTATTCTCATTGTATAAATAAACAGATCTGCTTTGAACTTCTATCGGTCATCCGCAGAAAACTTGGTGATGATGGATAATGATAATAATAATAATGGTGTTTATGCGACGCCCCCTATGGGCGCCTACTACTCCAGCGGTGGCGTTTCCACTGTGGGGAATCTGGTTCGTCCGATTACTGTCGGTGCTGGAATTTCCACGGTGAGCAATCTGGTTCGTCCCCACGGTGGCGGCATAGGGGATCGTCCAATTACGGTTCCTCCCACCGTGAATCCTCAGGTTCCTATCACCGCTTACTACTACTCCGGCGGCCGCATGATTCCTCTCTGCAGAATGCTTCCTCCCATGGTTTCTCGTCAAATTGAGGTTCGTCCCACCGCTCATTACTCCCCCAGAGGCTTGGGAAATTCTCAGGCTCCTATCACCGCTTACTACTACTCCGGCGGCCGCTGGCTTCGTCTCGGCATCATGCTTCCTCCCCCCGTTTTTCGTCAAACTGAGGTTCCTCCCACCGCTCATTACTCCTCTGGCGGCTTGGGGAATCCTGAGGTTCCTCCCACCGCTCATTACTCCTCGGGCGGCATGTGGAATCCTGTTCCTGATGGGGGTGGCATGCCTACGATTCCGGCCTCCATTGCTGATGAAGCGGCGGGTCTGAGCAACACGGTTATCAAAGTCGAACCTCCTTTGAGCAACACGGTTATCAAAGTCGAACCTGGGATGAATTTTGCCTCTAATGAGGCTGGTCCGAGTAACACGGTTATCAAATTTGAACCTTCTATGATTCCTGCCTCTACAATTTATGAGGGGGGTCCGAGCAACACCATTATCAAAGTTGAACCTTCCATGATTCCTGTCTCCACTATTGATGAGGGGGTCCGAGCAACCCGGTTATCAAAGTCGAACCTTGGATGATTCCTGCCTCTATTGTTGATGATGAGTTGGGTCCGAGCATCGAAAAATGTTCTTAAGTTCCCGTATAAGGATAAGGATGGGACCAAGATTTTAATAGCATGTGATGAAGACTTAAAAATGTGCTTCGAAGAGACACTCAATCAAATAGTTAGATTGTTACTTGTGGCAATTTATTAGAAACAATAATGTATGAATCTTTACTTAGAATTAATCAGTGATTTTTTGTTGGTAATTTGTATGATTTGATTTGCTGATAAAATGTTTGGAAAGATATGCCCTTTTGTTTATTTTGAATTCTTTATTTTACTCTGATGGAAATTTGTGTTATTCTGCAAAACGCTGGATAATTTAGTGGGTGATTAATTGCTTTAATTAGTTTCAATAGGGTTTTAGTGCATGAAAGTTACAAGATTTTAATTTTGTAAAACATCAGAGCTGTATAATTAATCATTAATTAATTAATTTTTCTTTCATTTGGATTGAGTTTGCTTATTTTTTGCATCTTTGGAAGGTAATGTTATGTTCTTAGCGGAAAGCTCTCTCGTCAAGGAGCTGCCCGAGTTTTACAATTGTTGATAGTACCTACAGATAACAAAAAAAAAAAGGTCATTTATGGAATGATGATGGATAGATAACATGCTTATGCTTTTACATGAAGAAAAATTATTATGGTATATTGTCAAATAGGTGTAAAAGTATAACCTTGACTCCCTTGGATGTCCAGAGATGGAACATTATATTATCTCATTAAGAAAAAAAGAGTACCGAAAGAAGTGTTATATTCCATCTTTATGATGATTTTTGTTAATTAAAATTAAAATTTTTTAATTCAATTAAAATTTTTAATTTTAAGTAAAGAACATGTTAACAATATTATTAATCATAAGGATGATATAGGTTTCATTGTCACCGTCGTGGAATTGAACTTGCAAGTGTAATTAGATATATAATATGTTTAGGAAGGTAGATATATTTTGTTAATTAGAAATAAAAGACTTATCTAATAAAATACAAGTCTTAGATATTTACAAAAAGAGGACCCGGTTAATATTGACTTTGTTTTTTAATGATGTGACATCTTCTCTTTTACCGCCGATGTATAGCATCTATACACCAACGGTGCATCAAATATTAATCTTACATTTAGTTTTACTATTTTAATTTCGTCACATATTTAAATTTAAGGGTGTAATGCGATTAAATTAAAAATAAAAATAGATGTAGAGGTGGCAGATGGGCTGGGTTTGCTCGGTGGCTATAGTAGCGATTTGCATTGTTCATGGCAAATTATATGAGTAGTTATGCTGTGCATCCGTATGCATCATGCATGGTCCATACGGATGCAAAAACGACGTTGTTTTATTAAAAACGTGTGTCTTCCCTTTAAAAAAAAAAACAATTTAGTTTGATTTTCAGCAACAACATTATGTTGTTCATTCATTTTGAAATTTTAGTTCATTGATTATATATAATTATAGTTCATCGATTTTGGAATTGTAGTTCATTGATTCTGAAATTTTAGTTCATAGATTCTGAAATTTTAGTTCATTCATTCTGAAATTTTTAGTTCATAGATTAGATTCTGAAATTTTAGTTCATTCATTCTGAAATTTTTAGTTCATAGATTAGATTCTGGAATTTTAATTCATCGATTATGGAATTATAGTTCATCGATTCTGGAATTTTAGTTCATATGTTGTTGCTGGGAATCGAACCTAAATTTTTTTTTTTTTAAGGGAGACGCGCGTTTTTAATAATACGGATGCACAGCATAATTTGCCAAATTATATCATACACTTTTGGGTTCACTTTGCAAGATAAATTTGTAGTATATTAAAAATAATGAATTTTAATGAGTGATTTATCTTGTTACGTGAAACATAGTACACGGTATAAGTATTGCATTGTTCATGGATTGGGTTGACCTACTCCACATAGTCACTATGTGAACCCAAGCCACAACCCAGTCCATAACCCTCAAAAAAGAATTCTGCAACAAATATGACAAAAATAATATTGGTAAAAATATGGAAGTGATTTAATTGTTATGGGATCAAAAATATAAATAAGGTGACGTTTAGTTAAAAAATGTTATATTTTACTATTGGATTTGATATTCATTAACACGTTTGTTTGTTTACTTTTGTTGTTGATTTGTAGATTTAAGATTACTCTATAGTCCATACCCAACATGTGTGTGTGTCACAGTGTGTGTGTGTGTATATATATATATATATATATATATATATATATATATATATATATATATATATATATATATATATATATATATATATATATATATAGTATAGGTTTAGTATAAGTATAAAAAACAGATAAATGTTAATAAGAATTAAAGAAATAAAAAAAGGAAAATCAACGATTTGGTCCCTAAATTATTAGCGAAATGTCAATGTAGTCCCTCAATCGCTTATTCATTGATTTGATCCTCGAAAATAATTGTTTTTAGTCGATTTAATCTCTCCGACGGATTTAATCTCTCCGACCGTATTCCGTCAACAAGTCGGCGAGAGCTCCGATTTATCATGGGCAATTTGGTCGTTTCACGCCATCTTCTTCAACCTCTCTGACCAACATCGCTGGAAAACACTCGTCACACAGCTCCATTGTGCTTCCGCTCCAAGAAACCTGCAATTTGAATATTCCTACTTCTAATTAGCAATCGCGTCTTTGGATTTCGATTTTTGAGAGTACAAAAAGATTTTAGATTTTGTACTTCCTGAATTAGCGTTTCTCCCTAATGGACGTAAATGCTCGATCTAACCCAAGTTTCCAAACCAAGATTAATTGGGACAAGTAAGAATCCCTTAGATTTTTTTTTTTTTTTGTTTCATACTACTATCTCTTCAATTCTATATGCCAATCGTAGAGAAAATGCCATGATTTCATTGATTTGGATAGATGAAGTGTTTAATTATGGAAATAATCCATTTTGTTGTTTCCTTTTGCTGCTTAATCACTGTTATGCTATGAAGTTATCATTATTCGCACTCTTTGTTAAATTTTGCAGCTGAATTCTAATTTCTTGATGATTTTTTAGATTTTTTCATATTACCCACCTTTCCTGCAGGCTTGATAAAACTAAATTTTATCTGGTAGGAGTTGGTATCTTTTCTGGGTTCACGGTTGCCCTATATCCCATTTCAGTTGTCAAGACAAGATTGCAGGTGGCTGATGCAATATACTAGGAAACAAGCATAAATTCGAGAAGAGAATAGTAGGGTAGAAATTGAGAGAAGAGAGAGAATAAGAAGGGAAAAGGAATTGAGTCTATATTTTTCATCATAAAAACCCAGCTACAATCCGGTCAAGCTAAAATAATAGCAAATTATTCTGCTAACAAAATCCCTATTCCAATGGTTGTAAAAAAGGAATTAAACTGGAAGATGCTTGGAATGACGTCGTCTAATCCTGGTCATTCAACGGCTCCCAACGGTTAGTTCGTAACGACACCGTTTAGCCTTAAGTTCAATGGCTTATAACTGCCCTCTCGAACGACGACGTTTATGTGCTGGCTTTATTTCTTCGATCCATCTCTTCTTCACTTCTAAGGCTCATTCTTTCCTCCACTCCCTTCCACTCCATCGATTGAACCTTTCATGGTTGTTACAGTACCTCACCCCCAATAGATCCTTGTCCCCAAGGATCAAAGCTATGAAACTGGCTTTTCAAGTGATAATATTCCTCCCATGTGGCCTCTTCAGGAGGCAGATTAGCCCATTGTATCAGAAGTTCAGTCACAGCCTTGTTATGTTTCTTTACCAACCTCTTACCAAGAACAGCCACAGGAGCAGCCAAGACTTGCCCTTCTTGCCCCACAGAAGGAGGGTCCAACTGAGGACTGATTCCCTCCCCCACTCTTCTCTTAAGCTGAGATATATGAAACACAGGGTGCAACTGAGCCCCGGGGGTAATTTCGGCTTGTAATCCACCTTCCCACCTTACTTTGTACCTGATAAGGCCCATAATACTTGGAAGACAGCTTCAGGTTACTTCTCACATCTAATGTCACTTGTCTATAGGGTTGTATCTTGAGATAAACCCAATCCCCAACCTCCAATGACCCCTCACTCCTTCCTCTATCAGCTTGAACCTTCATTCTATTCTGAGCTTGCTTAAGGTTCTCTTTCAAAATTCCAAATACATCACCCCTTGCAGCCACCCAATCAGAATGCCCAATCTCTGGATTAATGCTAAAAGCCAATAGGGGAGGTGCATATCCATACAAATCCTGGAATGGGGTATATCTCAAGGAAGAGTGGTAGTTGGTGTTATACCACCACTCAGCCAGATGGAGCCACTTTTCCCAGTGTTTAGGCCTCTGAAATACCATACATCTCAAATAGCCCTCCACACACTGATTGGCCTTCTCAGTTTGACCATCAGTCTGAGGGTGATAAGCAATAGAGAGATTTAGCTTCACATGCATACTTTTGAATAAGGATTGCCAGAATTTGCTTGTGAAAATCTTGTCTCTATCAGAGACAATGTCCCTAGGTAAACCATGCAACTTATAAATGTTTTCCATAAATACTTCTGCCACCAATTCAGCAGTGTAGGGATGTGATAATGCCAAGAAGTGGGCATACTTGGTGAGCCTATCCACTACCTCCAAAATGACTTCCTTGTTGTTGCACTTAGGTAGTCCCTCTACAAAGTCCATTGAAATACTCTGCCAGGCTTCTTGGGGTATAGGCAAGGGTTGCAAAAGACCTGGGCTAGCCACATGTTCACTCTTGCATTTCTGGCAGACATCACAGTTCCTGACCAAGTCCAACACATCCCCCTTCATCCTCTTCTAGTAAAACAGTCCTTCTACTCTCTGATATGTTCCATTTTGGCCAGCATGGCTCCCAACTGTAGACTCATGTAACTTGAGTATGAGCTCCCTTCTCAGATTTCCAACTGTGCACACATAGAGCCTATCCTTATACCTTATCAATCCCCCAGATGTGGAGATCTTGGGATCAGCCCCAGGGCTGATTAAGGCAGCATTCATAACCTCAGAAGCCCAATTGTCATCCTCATAACTGCTGCACACTTCCTCTATCCAAAGTGGTTGGACAGATGTGATTGCGTGACTTTCTGCCTCAGACACAAGTTCTCTTCTGGACAAGGCATCTGCTGCCACATTATCCATCCCCTTTTTATAATGTATAGAGTAATCCAACCCCACAACTTGGTAAGTTCTTTATGTTGCAAGGTGGTAGTGATCTTTTGCCCCAGTAAGAACTGCAGGCTATGATGGGCAGTTTTTATGGTGAAGTGTCTTCCTAACAAATAGGGTCTCCACTTATCTATTGAGTTGATGATAAATAGGTATTCCTTCTCATAGATAGACAGTCCTAAATGCCTTTCTCCAAAAGCTTTACTGAAAAAGACAATAGGTCTTCCATCTTGCATAAGAACAGCTCCCATTCTGATGTGGATCTTTGGGGGTGAACTCGAGAGCCGATTCACCAAAGAGTCCTCCGGTTTCCCGATCTTTTCCTCACCAAAATAGCATGAACAACAATTACGGTTTATGGGTGTTGGAGATGGAATTGGTTGATGTAGGGGTTGGATTTGGGATTATTTTTGTATTTTTGTATAAAGATATTTCCACCACACCTTGGTCTTAGGTGATAAGGAATGGATGGCACCACAAGATTGGTATTATTTTGATAAGCCTAAAAGAACATCTCCCAAATTACATGAGAGAAAAGAAAATGCCTTAGCATTTCTTTCATTCAATCTCTAAAATTCTGCCTCCAAGATAATAATGTTTTAGCCTCCTTTTTATAGAAGACTATTTACAAGGCATTAAAGAACATTCATCTCCCTTGAACAAGTAACATAGAAATAAAGAAAATAAAAGGTCACTAATTAAATTTAACATAAATGCATTTTAAATCACTAAAATAACTAGGTTTTAATTATGCATCAATTATGATCAGGTTCCATGGGACTTCAAGGGCATTCTCCTTCATATTTTTGGACTGACATAATGATCTTTTAAATTGTTGTAGTCGTGTTCTCATCATTCCCTCACTCTTTGAGATGATTCGTCCTCGAATTACACTTGCCTCGGTCAAATGGAAATGATTAAATTTCCCATCGTATTAATTGAATATCTTCATCATAGAAAGTGAATAAACACATGTTTCTTTGAACTTGGCACAACAACACCAGAGATGCATTTAAATTTTGATATTCCATTGTTATTTCTTCCAACCTGTTCTCAATACTTGAATCACACCCATTAACCTGCAAAGAACTTAAAATAAAGGTTATGGAGTTCTCAAAATCTTCTTCCTCATTCTTTTTCTCCAAAGTTTATAAGACAATTCTTCTTCCTAATCTTCAGTTTTTTTCTCAATCTCTCCTTTTTCACACAAATATTTCTCATCTTTGTTTTCACACTCTTCTTCACTTATTTTTACATTGTCACTCATTTCTTTTGAGCTCTCATCATATGACAAGGAAATAGATGCTGAATTCTTGACCTCTTTTTGCTGCAATTTTTCTTCAATTATTTTGGCATGGTATAGTAAAGTAAACAAACACTTTCACCCTTGAGGAAGCAATCATGCAATTTCTTTTCTAACACCATACACAAATCTGTTCTTGGTAATCAAAGGTGGTTCAATCACGCCATCACGAATCATCAAATCTCTTAACTTATTGTAGAATTCTTCCACACTAAGAGATCCTTGTTGAAGTGTATTTAATTCAAAAGACTCCATGGATGATATGAAACAATGAACAATAAACTAGAAAACACAAGGAATGGCAACACAAATCTGGACAGATTTTAAGAGTAAATTTGTAGAATTTTCTGGAATATTGTGGATGATATTTTGACTCAAATTGTTTATGAAACTAAATAGTGGTGGGTTTTATACTTCCAAAAAAAATTTCAAAGCAATTGGATATGTGGAAGTATTTTTTATGGAATTTGTTCTCTCAACAGTGCAGGCTGGAATGTTGGCAGAAATTGTTCTAACAGTGGCCGGAATTCAACGAATTTTATGTGTTTATAGGAATATGATTTTAACACAAAAATTTCATGAAACAATAGAGTGGTAGGTTGGGTACTTCCAGAAAAACTTTCAACACAATTGGATATGTGGAAGTATTTTTTTGGAATTTTTCTTTCAGAAGACGCAGGCTGAAAATTTACTGCAGAAACAAATGAAACAAGAATTGATTGGTAGAGTGTTAACCTTTTTTTGTGTGAGGAATGAACCCAAAGCTCTAATACCAAACTGATGTGGATCTTTGGGGGTGAACTCGTGAGTCGATTCACCAAAGAGTCCTCCGATTTCGCGATCTTTTCCTCACCAAAATAGCAGGAACAACAATTACGGTTTATGGGTGTTGGAGATGGAATTGGTTGATGTAGGGGTTGGATTTGGGATTATTTTTGTGTTTTTGTATAAAGATATTTCCGCCACACCTTGGTCTTAGGTGATAAGGAATGGATGGCACGACAAGATTGGTATTATCTTGATAAGCCTAAAAGAACTTCTCCCTAATCACATGAGAGAAAACAAAATGCCTTAGCATTTCTTTCATTCAATCTCTAAAATTTTGCCTCCAAGATAATGTTTTAGCCTCCTTTTTTATAGAAGACTATTTACAAGGCATTAAATAACATTCATCTCCCTTGAACTAGTAACATAGAAATAAAGAAAACAAAAGGTCACTAATTAAATTTAACATAAATGCATTTTAAATCACTAAAATAACTAGGTTTTAATTATGCTTCAATTATGATCAGGTTCCATGGGACTTCTAGGGCATTCTCCTTCATATTTTTGGACCAACATAATGATCTTTTAAATTATTGTAGTAGTCGTGTTCTCATCACATTCCCTTGTAACTGGCATCAGCTTTTATGACAAACTCTTTTTGAAAATCTGGAAGTGCCAACACTGGTGGGTGGCATAGGGCCTTTTTAAGCTGCTCAAAGGCATGTTCAGCTTCAATAGTCCACTTAAAAGAATCTTTCTTCAGCATATCAGTTAGAGGATTGCTTATAATCCCATATCCCTTGATAAATCTCATGTAGTACCCAATCAATCTAGGAATCCCCTTATTGCTTTGACAGTCTCGGGCTTGGGCCAAGCAGCTACTGCATCTAGCTTAGTTGGATCTGTTTCCAGGCCATTCTTGGAAATAATATGTCCAAGTACTCCACTTGTGTTTTAGCAAATGAGCATTTGCTTAGCTTGGCATACAATGTATGTTGTTTCATGATAAGCAACACCTCTCTTAAGTGTATCCAGTGATCCTCCAGAGTTAGGTTATATATAATAATGTCATCAAAGAATACTAAGACAGACTTCTTGAGGAGTGACTTGAATACCAGGTTCATTAGTGCTTGAAATGTGGCAGGGGCATTGATCAATCCAAAGGGCATTACCCTGAATTCATATAGGCCCTGATGAGTTCTAAAAGTTGTCTCAAATTCTTCTCCTTCTTTCATTCTTATCTGATGACAGCCAGATCTTAAATCCAACTTGGTGAAATAGGTTGCCCTAGCTAGCTCAGAGAATAGGTCTTCTACCAGAGGAATTGGGAACTTGTTCTTAATTGTGATGTTGTTGAGGGCGCTGTAATCAATGTAGGACCTCCAGGAGTTATCTTTTTTTGGGCACCAATAGCACAGGTGAAGCAAAGCAGGATGAACTAGGGGTGATGATTCTTGTTGTAAGCATTTCCTCTACCATTTTCTCAATAGTGTTCTTTTGGTCAAATGAGTATCTATAAGGCCCAATATTGGTAGGTTTTGATCCTGGGATCAAGGGAATGGTATGGTCTAGGGATCTTTGTGGATGTAAGGTAGCAGGTTCCTGAAATAATTCTTGAAATTCCAGCAGCAGTTGGGATAGCTCAGGGGGTATGGTTTGGGTAATTTGGGTACTGGTGAGCTTTAAGGAAGGTGTGGGTATAGCTTGGGTACTGGTGATGTTTAGAGGGGGGTGTCACTTCTAGTCTAACAACTGAGGAGCCATAACACCGTACAAGGAACCCTTGTACACCATCCTTGTGCTTCTTTTTAATTTGCTTATCAGAAGCTGCCTTCAAAACCCCTTTCTTAGCCAGCCCTTTGAGCAAGACATTCCTTCCTTCTTTCTTGATGGAATGAGATACCAAGGGGCTTGGTATGCAATTAGATAGGAGCATACAGATCCACCCAATCCATTCCTAATACCATGTCACAACCACCCAACCTAAGCAAGCTGAAATCCTTCACAAAACATTCTTGTTGGATCTGCCAGCTAAGGCCAAGGCACACAGAGTCACTCACCACCTTGTCACCATTAGCTACTGTTACTACTAATGGACTGGTTTTTTCTGGTTCTCTTCTTAACTGGCATAACAGCTTGGGGTCTAAAAAGCTATGTGTGCTGCCACTATCAACCAAAATAACCACAGGCTGTCTTTGGATCAGTCCCAACAACTTAATGGTATTCAAGCCTTCACCTCCCACAACAGCACACAAAGAAACCCCAGCCCCTTCCTGAATTTTTCCTTCTTACTCCTGTACCAAGGCATCAACTGATTCCCCATCCTCCTGTTCTTCTATGATATTAAAAGTAGGGCCCTTACATTTGTGTCATGGATGCTAGGGATCAAAGCATTTAAAGCATCTCCTTTGATCCTTAAGTTGGGCTTTAAATTGGTTAATATCTGGGGTTTTAGAGGCTGTAGTTTGAGTGGATGGTGAGGGTTTTGGACTGGAGTTGGCTGAGAATGGTTTATTTGAGTGGGGGTTAAGGGTTCTTGTATTCTAGGGAGTTTTGGGGCTCCAATTGGTAGTTTTAGGACTGTCAGTACTCCTCAAACCTTTCTCATACTGTCTGGCCAGCCATATGGCATCATCTAATCCAGGTTTTGTCTCAATCTAGCAATATAGTTTTCTAGGAAATAGTTTTCAATGAGGGTAGGGTGTACCTGCATCAACATGCTCTTGAAGCCCTCATACTCATCAATATAATCATCAACAGTCCCCACTTGCTTGAAAGAGGCAAAATCCTCATTATCCCATTATCCCCAAATCTTTTACACACAACATCAGAGAAGGCAAGCCACTGGAAACACACCCCCCCCCCCCCTCAAACTATGCACATAACTTTCAAACCAGATCCCCACCCTCCCAGTTAGGTGAATGTACAATAGATTAACAATTTCCTGTCGGGGTATGTGAGAGAGTATGAAAAAATTTTCACACCTCATGATCCATTGTCTGGGATAAGAGTAATCAAAAAGAGGGAACTCGCTTTTATACCATAGAAGAAATTCATGAGTCTGTCCAGCCCTTGGTTTTGCTTCATCTCTGTGGATCCGGTCTCTTCTAGTTCGATCCCCTAGCCCCAATCCTAGAGGAGGCTGATCATCAGTATCCAGCCTTTCATCCTCATCAACTTCTTGTATTGGGGCTTTATCCGGTCAGTCTCCTGCTCCACAACTTCTGGGAATTGCCCTTGTACAAATGACTGCCCTGGGGAAGCTCCAAGGATGGGGGGTGCCGGTCGATTCAATCTCAGGAGTTGGAGCAGCTCATTCTTCAAGGCAGTGATGGAGTCCTGAGTCTCCTGCGACCGAGTATCAATTTTGCTGCTTAGCTCTATGACTATAGCTTCTAGCTTCTTGATACGCTCATCCATTGTTGAGTTCTGATGCCAACTGCAATATACTAGAAAACAAGCAGAAATTCGAGAAAAGAATAGTAGGGTAGAAATTGAGAGAAGAGAGAGAATAAGAAGGGAAAATGAATGGAGTCTATATTTTTCATCATAAAAACCCAGCTACAATCCAGTCAAGCTAAAATAACAGCTAATTATTTTGCTAACAAAATCCCTATTCCAATGGCTATAAAAAAGGAATTAAACTGGAAGATGCTTGGAACGACGTCGTCTAATCGTGGTCATTCAACGGCACCCAACGGCTAGTTCGTAATGACGCTGTTTAGCCTTAAGTTCAACGACTTAAAACTGTCCCCTCGAACGACGCCGTTTATGTGCTGGCTTTATTTCTTCGATCCATCTCTTCTTCACTTCTGAGGCTCATTCTTTCCTCCAGTCCCTTTCACTCCATCGATGGAACCTTTCATTGTTGTTGCTGTAACACCTCGTGTTACGGCCTTTAATCCCGAATTAATTATTTAATTAATCCCGTTAATAATAATTAAAAAGGATTTAATTTGGTTAGGATTCCCTTTAATTAATTAATATGATCCACCATGGACCATGGACCCTTATCCCTAAGCCAAGCCCTTAATCCTATAAGGAATAGAATTAGTAAACCCATACCATTCAGACCCTAATTAGGACTCCTAGATATATATATATATATATATATATATATATATATATATATATATATATATATATATATATATATATATATATATATATATATATATATATATATATATATATATATATATATATATATATATATATATATATATATAAGGACATAGGAGGCACCTAGAAGTCACACCACAATAGATATCACCACACAAGAATTCCCAAGGGACTCCCCACCACCAAGCCTAGGGAGATCAAACAGATAGAAATCTTAGGGAAGAACCTTAATAGCCAAGGGAGGATTAATTAATGCTAAGAGGTAACCCATGTCTCAACAAAACCTATTTTCCTTGCTATGATCTCCTTCTTTGGCTCCCTCTATATACTTGTGTCTTGATGAATTTCTTTATGATATTTGTGACATAATCTTGATTGATTGATGTGATGATTCTATGAGAGATCTTGATGATCCTGATGTTAAAAAGAGGTTCTTGATATTTATGTGATGATTCTTGATAACCTTGATGGTTCTTGATAATGAAAATAAAATATGATTTTGATGATTTGGGTGGGATTAGAGCCCTAAGTTGGATTGGGAATTGGTATTGTGATGTTCTTGATTTATATTTGGGTGGGAATTTGCATGTTCGGGTGTTGTTCGTGTCTAGAATTCATGTTACGATGTGTTCAATATGATTCATGCTTTCGATCCATTAAATGTCTATGCGGTGTCGTTAATTGGGTTTAAAAGTGTCTAAGCATGGTTTCGGGTTCCACAAAGGTTCTCGGTACGCATATTTGATAAAAGAGTCAGTGGGGGGTAGGTGGGGGTAGGGGTACCCGCTGCCCAAAGTGAGACCGCCAGGCAGCGGGCAGCCGGCGGGCAGTCGTCTGCCCGCCGGGCACCCGCTGCCCGGAAGTTGTCGTCGGCCGGCAGCCGGCGGGTGGCCCTCCACCCACCGGCTACCCGCTGGTTTGTCACCCACTCCGGGTCTTTCGCTTCCCCGTTTGATGTTCCCCATTCCCCGCGGTGTCCCAACGGACCCCGTTTGTCGTGCTTGAGTCTAGTTTGATGTTTCGGGTACCGTTCGTAGGATAAAAGAGTCTAGGAATTGCATGCTAGTTGAATCGGTAACCCGTTGGCCTAGGTGGAAGTCGTATGTGTAACACCCCAGATTTTTAAGACATTTAAAACTTATATAATAAAGGTAATATCTCATTACATCCCAAAGTATAGCATAAGTGTACGGGGTGCTATGCCACACCTGGGCTAGAGAACCCAGGTGCACAGGCTGTCTAACTAATATTCTCCGAATATAAAGCATAACATGGCACGCAGGCCGAAAGGGGAAACTATTCTACTTCTACGCTCCAGTTCTAGCGCGCTCCAGTGCTCTAATCCTCTGTGCCTGAAAGCCAAATATATCTGTTCAGCGAGAGATGCTGGTAACCCACTCCAACGCGTTGAAATACAATACATATAGAGATATATATAGATATACGAAAACCATTTTGAGCATGAAGATATATCCTACGAACTCTAGCTTTAAAACCGGAAATGACTCGACAGATAAGGCTAGACGCAAGCAACAGCTATAACAAGTATATGCAGTTCATAACAGGCAAGGCAGATAAGGCAAGGCATAAACAATAGTCACAACCCAACATAAACAGTCCCCAACATAAAACCCATAGTCACATCCCCCAGGACACTCATAATCACAACTCATCCATATCACAACACATAGCACACTTTGTTGGCGCCACAGGACCAATCGCATGGCCATACATGAGGGTCAGCGCATATAGCTCTGACACGGCCCCGCAGCACCCTGCCCCGTATCGCAACACGGAGGGGTCGATCGCAACCGACCGATGAACCGCAACTCATCATAGTGTTTGATCGCAACCAAACAGTGGACCGCAGCCCAAGAGAATGTCATCTGACCGCAGCCAGGAAAGGATGAACCGCAGCTCATATAGTAACGTTTGATCGCAACCAAACGGTGGACCGCAGCCCAAGAGTATCAATCTGACCGCAGCCAGCTTCTGAACCGCAGCTCAGGATAACCAATCCGATCGCAACCGAATTGGGGTAACACACACACATAACACATAGCAAGCACATGCAACCCACATTACACATTGGGAAGGGGGAGAAAGCGTATAGCAAAACCTATGCATGCGTGATCCTTCACATACTAAGAATAGTCCTAAGGGGTTCATACTCCTTCCACCTAGGTCAACGGGATACCAATTCAACTAGCATGCAATATAATAGACTCATGAACCTACGATCGGTACCCGAAATATCAAACTAGACATAGGCACGATAAACGGAGTCCGTTGGGACACCACGGGGGTCGGGGGAACATCAAACGGGAAAGCCGGGGTCCCAAAGGGGATGATTTTCCAGCGGGTAGCCGGTGGGTGGGGGGCCACCCGCCGGCTGCCCGCCGGACTTTACTGTTCCGGGCAGCGGGTCGCCGGCGGGCAGCTGCCCGCCCGCCGGCTGCCCGCTGCCGGAATAGTGTTTCTCGGCCGTGGGTAGGTGGCGGGTCCTCTACCCCCCACTGACTCTTTTTCATCAATTACGCCCCGGGAACCGTTGTGGAACCCGAAACCATGCTTAGACACTTTACAACGCAATTAACCACGATACGTAGACAATTAACGGATCAAATACGAGAAACGAAGGGCACATAACCTATCATGCTTTTCTAAACATAATCAACACCCGAACATGCGATTTCCCCACCCGATAATCCAAGAATAATATCATACGATACAACCTAGGGTTCTAATCACTTTTATATCAACAAGAATACGATTCGCCTTCTAATTGCAAGATTCGGTAAGAATAACACATAAGCATCAAGGGCATCACACAATTATCAAGAACAACACATAATCATCAAGAACTCCATATAATCATCAAGAACTCCATAATTATCAAGAATCTCCCAATATCAAGATTATCAAGATCCCCCATGGGATCATCACATCAATCATCAATAATAATCATCACCAATCATTAATACACAATAATATGGGGAAACCCTAAGGGGGAATCATAACTATGAAAATAGGTTTTGTTGAGACATGGGTTACCTCTTAGCCTTAATTAATTCCTTGGCTATGAAGGATCTTTCTTTAAGCTTTCTTGATTTCTTGATTTCTCCTAAGGGGATTCTTGGAACTCTTTGGGTGATGAGAGATTATTGTGGTGGGAATTCTAGGTGCCCCCTAAGTTCTCTATTTATAGATCTAGGGATCTTATTTAGGGTCTAATCCTATTGGGATTAGGGGTTGGGTTTAGAGATGAGGGCTCACGGACTATGGTGGGCCTTTTTCCCTAATTAATCATTATAATTTATTCTTTCTCTTGGGTTATTGATTAATTAATTAATCGGTTTTAGGGGCCGTAACACGGGGTGTTACAGTATGAACCCCTTAGGACTATTCTTAGTATGTGAATGATCACACGTAAGCTTATTTATGTGTCTCCCCCTTCCCAACGTGCTATTATGTGCTATTATGTGTTATGTGATGCATGATTCCCCAATTTGGTTGCGATCAAATTGGCTATACGGGCAGTTGGATGGGTTGAGAACCATCCCAACTGTTAACCAGGCCGATTGCGATCGGTCAAGTATATAAATATTATATAGGGCTGTGGTCCATTGTTTGGTTACTTATGAGCTGCGGTTCATCCTCCTGGCTGCGGTCAGTGATTCACTTCTTGGGCTGCGATCCACATGGACCTCGTGTGCTATGACCCACCGACGGACGCGCCAGGCGGGTGTAGGACCAATAAGCCCGAGGAAGGCTGTAGTCCACCGATTTGAGCAACCAGGCGGTGTGTAGGGCTACGGCTGGCTGCGATCCACCGAGTGATGGGCCAGCGGTGTGTAGGGTCGTAGTCTCCGAGGATCATCGCCCACTGACTGAGTCCCTCAGCGATGTGTAGGGTCTGATCCGCTACGATCCACCGACTGTGCCTGTCAACGGTGTGTAGGATCGTAGTCCCCCATTGTAAAGAGGATCACAGTCCACCGACTGAGCGCGTCAGCGATGTGTAGGACTGTGATCCGCCGCTGAGTTCGTCAGCGGTCTATAGGGTTGGTTGCGATCAACTCCCTTCATGCTGCGGTATGAGGTAGGGTGCTGCGGGGCCGTGTTAGTGCTATATGCACTAACCCTCATGTTTTGGGCATGCGATTGGTCCCGTGGTGCCACCAAAGTGTGATTGTGTGACACAAATGATGATTGGATGATGATACGATTGATTTGAAAGAGATTTGTGACCTTAGATGCATATTCTTTATGATGGTTGTCTCTACTTAACTGTTATCTTTGATTATTGTGCTTGCCTCTAATTGCTGAGTCTATTCCTGGTTTTAAAGCTAGAGTCTCCTAAGTATATATCTTCCTGCTTCAAAATGGTTTTCATATATCTATATATATATATCTACCTATATCGTATTTCAACGCGTTGGAGTGGGTTACCAGCATCATTCGCTGAACAGATATATTTGGCTTTCAGGCACAGACGAGTAGACACCCGAGCGCTCTAGAGATCCGGAGCGTAGATTAGTTAGTTTCCCTTTCGGCCTGCGTGCCCTGATTATGTACTGATATTGCTTTGAGGATAGTTAGTTAGTATAGCTTGTGCATCTGAGTTTTCCAGCTCAGATGTGGCATAACACCCCGCACTCTTATGTTGATTTTTGGGATTTAATGAGAATTCACCTTTCTATATAAGTTTTAAAAGTTTCAAAATTTCGGGGTGTTACAGTTACAGCTGACCATTATGCTGCAAAAAAGAATGCATTTTCAGTGTTCAGGGGAATCTTAAGAACGGGTGGGATTCCCAGTTTGTATAGAAGTTTTGCCAAAGTTGTTACGTGTACGATTCCTGCGATGGCTCAGGTCGGCTCTTTTCTTCCGGCGATGAGCAAATGAGATGGAGCTCCCTCCGGCGAGCTTGAACTTCTCCAGCGAACCAGCACACGACGAACCACCGTACCCAGCAGATCTGACGGGCTCAGTGGCAGATCTAGTGATAGATAGACTTGGCTCCATTTTCCCGGCGAAGCTTGGTCAGAGAGGATGAAGAAGATGGCGTGAAAACACCAAATTGCCCATGGTAAATCGAAGCTCTCCCCGGGTTGTTGCTGGATTACGGCCGGAGGAATTAAATCGACTAAAAATAATTATTTTCAGGGACCAAATCGATGAATAAACGATTGAGGGATTACATGCATTAACATTTCGCTAATAACTGAAGGACCAAATCGTTGATTTTTCCAATAACAGAAAATTTCAGTGCGTTGCTATTCACAAAGAATTATAATACAAAAAGTAAACGATAATACGTAGGTATTGTAGCAGGTTAATTACCTAATAAGATGATACTACAAACCTAAACATAACTATAGCAGAAATTTTATTATGGGATAAAATTTTATTACTAGCTCTAATTAATTAATGATTTTTGAAGAATATTGGTAAATTTCAACTAAACCACGGTTAACCAATTCAAAAAACTAAAAGTGACATCCACTTTAATTACTAAAAACTTATGGACCAAAACTGGTGACACCTAAAATACATAGACTATATCTAATGTTCTATTATTAGCTTATAACTCATGGACCAATTAGTTTGGGATATGTTTAAGTGAAAATGACTCATTTATCCTTAACTAAATGTCAAGGGTCCGATCCTTGACTTTAGATAACAAATTTCGAGTACATCCAAAAAAAAAAAAAAAAAAAAAAATTCAGAAACCAAAAGTACAATTCGCTCTAGCTTTATCCATATTATCCATAACATCAAGCTAGCTTGGGTTATCCATAACATCAAGCTAGCTTGGGTGGGTTGGTGCAAGTCCCAATTCATACGATGGTATGACATGTGTCTTCGTGAATGCTACTTGAAGTGCTGCCACCTTCAAAAGAACTCGCTTAAAAAAAATATGCTCGTGAATGTTTTCTGAAGTGAAAGAAGCTTATTGATCGAAAAGTTGAGTATGGGTATAGTGTTCAATGAACATTCAAGTTGAATCCTTACCAGTGGAAAAATAAACTTTTGAGAAATAAACAAAACACTCAGACCAAGACCCACCCAAACCCTACCTCATTAAGGCACATCCCACGATTTACCTCTTCCCACAATACTCTAGCAGCAGAGAAGAGCTTAGGTTGCCATTTTCTTCTATGGCTTTTCATGCCAGCAACCAACCACTACTTCCATAGTTCCATGGAAGTTTGTTCTTTTCAGAAAATCTCAGGAGTTTCCCTTTTCCTATTGCACACAACTACAGAGTGACAAAGATACAAAGAAGAAAGAGATGCAACTTTCTTGTAAGAATTGAATATTTATTCAGTCATTGAGACTAAACCAGGTAGAACTAACTATTTTCTTTTAAAGCTCACATCAAACACAATATAAAGGCCAGAGGATGTAAAGGCCAATCCAACAGTCATATGAACATCCTTCTATCTATATATTAAAGCCATATAGCCATGGCCAATGAAATTGTTGCATTTTCCCGCTCAGTAAATACTACATCGTTTTGGCCCTAACCTTTTTCCTGATTAAATATTTTTTATTAATTCTTAGTACTTGGAAGGAGGAATCTGGGAAGGCTGCTTTTTGAAATTGATTAATCGATTTTGGACGGTTGCATTTATGGATAGTCTCTTTGGTTTTCGAAATGTGAATAGGTCTCTGGATGGCTGCACGCCTGCATTTGTGGATAGTCTCTTTGGTTTTCGAGATATGGATATCCGAATGTTTTCAAATTAAATCTGAGATGATTTATAATCCTACTCAAACACTATAAATAAGACCTCACAATTTGCAAGATAACCAGCACTCCGAGTTTATCATCGGAAAAAATGGCTCAAAGTTGCAGGAGAACCATTCGTGTATTTTTCATGGCGGTACCGGTTCAGGAGGCGGAAGACAGTTGAATGTTGAGGAAGATGAGGCACTAACAGTCACGCCTGCAAATAAAAGAAGAAGACAACAGATGGTTAAACAAAGGAGAAGAATAATGGAAAGAGGCCACAACATAATGGACTTTTTTCTCCCAATTCCTTTTTGAACCAAGGTATTTATGGAAACTGGTATATATTGATTCTTTATCTATTTAATCTTAATTTCTTTGTTCTTGCAAACTGAGCCTTTACATTTCAGATTTGTAAGGGAATTCAGAAATCACATTTCAAAGGAACCACAGTAACAGGGTGCAAGAGGAAGGCAAGATCATATATGCAAGGTATTCATTTTAGTTTCCTATGGAATTCTGTTTCATAACACAGCCAAATACAACAAGAACAAAAAGTTATATATATATATATATATATATATATATATATATATATATATATATATATATATATATATATATATGATTTGTAAGACTGCGTGAGAATGTATTTACAATAGAATACATTCTTTGCTTTTAATATCAATTTTTTTATGTTTTTAAAAGTTAATAAATTTTCAGTTTGTACAAATGGTCCATTAAAATCTGTATGACTAAAACAAGTTGACTTATAAAATGTTCCATTAGTTTATATATGTATCTGCATACTTTATAAATATTAAAGTATCAAATACTTCAATACAAGACTTCATATTTTGAAGAAAAAAAACTTCATTTAAAAAATGGTCATAAAGCCCTTTTTTAAGAAAAAAGGATTTATTTTCAAACAGAATTAAAATGTTTTCTGAAATCTGTATCTACACATTTCATACAAGTGACAACAAAAGTATACTAATCTAATTGAATATTGAGATGTAAATATTACCTGATTTATGTCTTCTTCTATTCAGTTCTTATATGCCTCTTATCAGTGATTAATCTAAAGGGGAGTTCTATTTGCACCACCCTATTTACTATTTGCACCCACCTATTTAATAGGTATAGTAACTTTATAGGTGGTGCAAATACAAAAGTGCTATTTGCACCACCTCATTAAATATGGTCAATCATTAATTTTATTATTTATTTTTATTTAATAATCAAATTACTAAAAGAAAAAAAAAACTTCTCCGGTGAGAAAGACTGCCTTCTCACCGGAGAAGGCGACTGGGCTGCCTTCTCCGGCGAGAAGGCAGCCCACTGTGTGGGTTGCCTTCTCCGGCGAGAAGGCGACCCACACAGTGGGCTGCCTTCTCACCGGAGAAGGCAGCCCAGTTGCCTTCTCCGGTGAGAAGGCAGTCCGTCGCCTTCTCACCGGAGAAGGCGATGGCTGCTTCGTGTTTTTTTTTTTTTTTTTTTTTAATAATGAAATTTTGACTTCATAAATGTAGTTTTAATAGGGTGGTGCAAATAGCATTTTGACCACCCATTATGTTATTTGCACCACCCATATATTTATTATCATTTACCACCTTTTTACATTTTCAATGCACTTTATACCTCATTTTAGTCAAAGGTGGGTGCAAATAGCAACACCCAATCTAAAATCTAATTAACTTTTTTTCTAGGATTCTGAATTTGAGATTCCAATAGAATTGGAATCCCTTCTCATAAGACTATGTTGTTCAAAGTTAGGTAAAAATGGAACATTTAAGAAACCAATCTACCATTTACAGTCTTGAAGATAGCTAATGATGATGAATTGGTTTCCACCTACTGTGCCTCAACCAAATGATGAGCAAGATCAGTTTTCAAGGATCATTGATGAAGCATAGAATCATTTTACTTTTTTCTGTGTTTCTGATGTTGGGTAGACTTTTTAGTGCAACAATGTTCTGGCAGGTGATGTTGAATGTATCTCTATGAAGGTTTTGTTATGTTTTTCTTTTATACTGTTCTTTATAACATTAAGGACTTGGAAGAAGTAGATTTGATAAATTATTTTCTATCTATCAGCAGTCTACTCACATTTTCAAAGAATAATTGCATCAGTTATATAAGCAAAGTAGAATGCCCAAAGTGCTTTCTTTGCTAAGCTAATATTTAGGTAACACTTGCGGGAAATTTGAATGAACCAATGCAGCCTACCTGGTGAAATTGTTGGCTCCAAGTTCAAATATCAGCATACTAATCATGGATCCCCTGTAATGGAAAAATGTAGGAAAACTTAAGATAAAGGAATCAATCACAATTGTATTTATAGACACTTTAAGATACAGTGACATGACTTTGTGGAAAAGTTTAAAGTTGTTCAATTGTAATCTCAATAGTGGTTACTAATATGATTTATAGATGTTGTAAGGAAACCAAGTTTTACACAAAAATGAAGACAATAGTGTAAGAAGATTGAAAAAGATATGGCAGAAACAGGGCACTTCCAACAATGCTATTTTCAATTGCAACTTTGAAGAAAGAACCAAGCACCACAATAAAATTAAGACCAATGTGTAAGAAGATTCAAAAACTGTGCACGGCAGAAACATTGCAACTTTGGACATACATAAAAAAAAAAAAAAAAAAAAAACAAAAGAGAATCAAAAAAAAATATCAAAAGAATGCCGAGTAATTTAGTTATAACCTAAAGAACAAAAGATGGAGATCAAGCACTCATTTCTGCATTTATACACATTGAGAGAGTTTAAGCAGCTTAGCTTTGTGTTCAAATGGAGGATTATCCTTTAAATTCCATTAATTATAACACAATTCTACTATAGATTCGAATTTAAGCGATGATTTCGAATTGAAAAAAGGAAATCACTTACCGTTCTTCGTCTGATCCCTATAGATTACTATAGATTAGCTTTACGGTAGTACATTTTCCAGATTAGTAGTAGAAAATCATGAACTCTATAATTACCGATTGTAATAGAGAGAACCTAGGGACGTAGAGATTTGGATAGTGAGACGGTGAGTACAGACAGAGAGACGAGAGAATAGGGTTCAGTCGTTGGTGTCTCTAGATCTTTCTTAATTCGATTTTTCTTTTATATTTTGTTTTAATTCATTTTATTATTACTATTACTACTCCGTAATTACTAATTTATTAGTAATCATTATTATGATATTTATTATTATTCTGTTTTTTTCTATATATATATATATATATATATATATATATATATATATATATATATATATACCAGGACTATGTGGTCTAATGGTATCCGGGTTGGACTTCCATATAAACAGATATTACAATGTAATAGAGCCAGTAACTTTCAATATATATATATATATATATATATATATATATATATATATATATATATATAATAGTATATTATAAAAGTTTATAATATTTATCCTTCTATATATTAAAACCATGGCCAATCAAATTGCAGTTCCGCCTAAATAAAACTACGCCGTTTTGATCATTTTGTTAAAACCTTCATATATATATTTTTTTCGCATTTATATCTTGATTTTAATATATAAATGGATAGAAGAATAACTGATGCACCGTTTTGGATTCCCCAGGTTGTTGGAAGTTGTTCCAAAGAACAATTCAGCCCTAGATTAATTGCAGCAGCACGTTTATTTAATCTATGGGCCTGTTTAAAAAATTGAATCTCGATTGGAGAATCGAAACACCATTTAATACTCTAGGAATTAATGTACGTGAAGAACTCTTACACTATCTACCAACTAAAGCCTATATAATACAGAGATAATTAGCGAATACAAACAATAGCAAATTCAGAAATTCCTTTGTGGCTCAGAGTTCTCTTCCAGAATGGGTGTTGTAATAGCGCTGTCAAGGTAAGGGTAAGAGAGAAGTTGTCTTTCATGATGAAGAGGTACATGTCATTTTCTACATTATTCTGTATAAAAAAAAAATTGTTTTTTTAATGGTCAGTGTATACCAAAATTGATATACAATGCTATGTAAATTGCTTATCTACAGGGTATACTTATACATGCTCATATACCAAAACCATATGTAGCAAATTTCATGAACAACAATGTCGTGTTAAGTATGGTTTGAGAGGTGAGTATACATCTCTCTGTACAAAATTTGTTTTCTTCACTGTCAATAAGATGTCTGTAATAGAATACGCCTTTACTTTTGGTGGTAAAAATTTAGCCACCAGATTTTTTCTTTGATAAACTATGGTTTTAATTTAAAATACCAATGAATTAAAAAGGTTGGATTAGAATTTAGGGTTTCATAAGCGATGAGCCAGACAGTCCAATAGCAACTCTTTTGAATGGCCAAGAAAGTGAAAGAGAGTGAATTGGTCATTAATATATTCTATTTGGTGGTATCTTGATTTTCTGTGTAAGTATGCATTTAACTTACATACCTTACATGATATTTGCAAGGCATTTCTTTACTGTTATGAAAATCATAAATGACAATCATAAATGACCGTAGCATGGTGGATGCCTATTGTCCTGAATTGCTGGATAATCAGCATAAGGACCTAACCTCACAGCTTGAGTCTAACAAAAGAGAAGAAAATTTTGGATGAGGTAACAATTCTAAATGTCCTTTTTTTTTCTCACTAACATATTTTAATTGATGATGGTTAATGTATGTCTATAAAATTTCTATATATTTCAGATTTTGAATTTCGAATGTGTCTATGTAAAGATGATGCATGAGCATGAGCTTTATATACTTGCACACATATCCTGTTTTCTTATCTATAAATTGAATACTATTATGAATATTATTCAATTTATTTGGCTTAGATGACTTTGGTCATTTTGGGATGGTTGGCTCTTGTGAGAGATGGTCATCAGGAAATGATGAAATCGGGCTGAAAATGTCTCTAATGGAGGAGATCACTGAGTGAAGATCCTAAAAGACTTGAGACTTTAGTTGTTAAGTTGGACAAAATGTAATGCTACTAAGTCTTTCTATGATATAGACTTTTGTACTTTGTGATAATTTTTTAAACCTGGCTTGCTTTTTAAGGCTTCTACTATTGTGCTAAACTATCTAAAACATTTGCCTTCACAAAAACACAACAATTTTATGAATCAAAAAAGTTGTAAAACCCAAATTTCGTACAGATTAACATTTGAAATAACAATTAAAGTGATATTGTGTGCAAAAGTCTCTATTTTTGTAGACAAATCAAATTAAAAAATTCGATTCGTGATTCGAATTCGAATATGTTGATTCGAATTCAAATATTTCGAATACGAATCCGAATTCGAATACTTTTTTCGATTCGAATACCAATACGAATTATTCAATTCAAATATATTTGAATATTTTACGTTATTTAAATATTAATTTTTATTACATTTTATCTTAATTTTTTAGAATATTTTGTAAAAAATTAAATTAGGCATTTCGAATTCGAATATTCGAGTCGAATCGATTATATTCGAATATTATACGGATATGAATATTCGAATATATATTCGAATTCGAATCGAATACTGAGGTATTTGACTCGATTCGATTCGTTTAAACCCCTACTGCTAACGGATATAAAAACGGCCTCCCGAGCTAACACGTGGACTGCACGATTCGCAGGTCACCTAACAAATCTAAAATTCATCCCATTTATGGAAGAAGAAACTTATGAAATTTTCAATCATTTGGGCCAGCTTCTGTGCCTCTCGGAGCGAACCGGGTGGACCTGGACCGTTAAACGGATAGAGAAAGACCCGGACCATAATGTGTGGTTTACACTAAAAAGTTGTTATTTCAAATTTAAATTCAAATTTTAGTATGCTGGAATCTATTTACATTATAAATATTAATATTTTGTATGTGAAATTTTCATAAATAATTTTATATTGTAAGTAGTAAGTACATATAAATTATTTGAATTTATATTTTACAAATTCTGTATGGTATTGAATAAGACAATTTTTTATAATATATACTGGTAGCATGTTGTGATTAGGGTTAGGAAATCACAGATTATATATATATATATATATATATATATAATGAGTGGTGTCTTGGGTTAGATATTTGGGGTTTTTTTTTTGGTTGAATTTCGACAATAAGAATCATGACTTTGATTTTGGGAGTTAAATAAATGCGCTGAATAATATAGTTGATTATTTTATTTAATAAATGAGATGGATTTGACTACATAAATTTGCATTAATATGCAATTATTCTTTTTATTTTTAAATTTATATTTATATAAGTTTGAATTTATGTAATTATTTCATCTAATTTTGTAAATTTTTTATTTATAATAATTTACAAACTTTGACGCTTGACTTTTTTCTTTTAAGAAATCGATATTTAAGTATGGTTAGTTTTTGTTTTTATTTTTATTTTTTTGTTTTTATTTTTTTTTTTTTTTGTTTTTTTGTTTCTTTTTTTTTTTTTTGTTTTTTGAAAATCAAATCGAAAACATCATTAAATTAAACGTTCAATACAAGAGGGAATTGAATAAAGCCGAATAGAAGAATTAGTTTAAGAACGGGCAGCCTGCAGCCCTTGCCAAGACATGGGTTAATAGTTCACATGGACTAAAAATTTCAGTATGTTGTAATCTATTTTGATTATAAATATTAATATTTTTGTATGTGCAATTTCCATAAATATATTTATATTGTAAGTACATTTAAATTATTTGAAAGAAATATTTTTTTCCATTAAATTTTGAGAATAATTGCTTGATTTTATTATTTTAAATTATTTTTATGTATTTTTAGTCTCATCAACAATAACATTATTTAAATTTTATGTCGTGCATCACATAACAATACAATTTGAAAGTCGAAAGACCACGGGTCGTCAATTTGAAAGTTTGGAACTAAACAGGGTAAAATTATTATACTCGATCACAAATGACCTCGAATGGCCACATATGACATTAACACTTTTTAGTAATTACCCCGTTTAAATATCAATTTTTAATTTAATTACAACAATTTATAAAAGAATAAATCTCATATTTGCTTTCTATAACATGATTTTAATATTTAGTCCGTGCATCGCACGGGTGAAATACTAGTTAAGAAAATAACATCAAAGGATTTTGGGCAATGGAAAGGTTAGTGTGGCTTGTTTCTATTACAGCTGAAATCAAATCAGCCAACTAGTCAAGCCATAATCTAAGATTCTAAGTCTAGTTTGACTCGTTTCTCTTAGCCAAGTACATTATCTGATTATCTGTATCTTTATTTTCTAAATTTTTATTTATTTATTTCCTTTTTGTTCTTTCTCACATGAAAATTGCACACCTGAGAAAGCAAGATACATCTGTACAACAAAATACATATATTCGAAGAAATTATGTATCAAACAGGGCATCTAGAGGTATGAAAGGAAATCAAGGACACTATTAACATACATATTTCTAAGCAAACAGAAATATGAATTTGACCACATATCCACCAGAAAACTTTAAGAACGGCAAAAGGACAAAAAGTATTATCGAATTCAATATAAATTTCTTTCTTCAATTTCAATGTAATGAGTTATTTAACAGTACACCCAATGCAAGGAAAATGATTATATACAGGGCCGTATTTTAAGTTTTGGTGGCCCTGTTCTGGTAAATAAATGTGGCCTACTAAAAATCGCAATTTTTAAAATCAATACATGCAAGTTTCGAACCTTTGACCTCAAAATTAAAATACAATAACCACACATTCTTACCATCTCTTCATGGAACTTGTTAAATTCAATTGAAAAATTTTAATTTTTATTTCTAAAGTAGCTAGATAAAAATTAAATATTGGACCTCTAAAATTTGGGGCCCCTCTAAAATTTGGGGCCCTGTGCGGTAGCCTAGCTTGCACAGCCTAAAATCCGGCTCTGATTATATATGCTACTCAAATATTTGTATTCATTTCGTCTAGTTTCCTAGTAGCACCCTTGCAGATCCACATTCAATTCAATGGACCACATCAACCCAGAAAAAGCACTAAGGAACAATCAACTTATCAAATATATGCATTTTGGAAATGTACCCACAAGACTATGAGTAATATAGTGTTGGACTTACAGATCAGGGTTAGCATCAATTTTCCTGAAGAAATCAGCACTTGTAGGATTCAAAGAACACATCAATCTGTTTAACACAACATCTGTATCTACATTAAAATATTGGGTAGATGAAGATATACTAAACACTCCTTAGCTAGAATTTCATACACATAGGTCTAAATTGGAAAATGGTACTCCGGTTACGGCATCTCAATTTTGTGCCATAAATGGAAATGGGGGATTGCAATTTGGTCAAAACTTTGGCAATGTAAATGTGACTGCTTAAATAAATGGCATGCTTGTACAAGTGTTATCACAGAATAAAATAAGTATAAGATAAAATTTTCTAGATTGACTTACGTGTTGGGTACTCGGATGTAAGATGCATAAAAATGATGAAATACTTCACATTATGAAATTCAAATCTAAGCTATCCCATTTGGTATAAGCCTAATTTATTCTTCAATCGATTTACATGTTGGGTCTAAGACACATCACACACGAAACACTTAACCTTACAGTCAATCTTTTTCTTTAACCCAAACGCTATTTTGATGATTATTTGTACATCACTTCTAAAACTTAAATACATAACTGAACTATTTTTACAGCCCAAAAGAATATTTGAAATAAAAATATTTATCACCTAAACCAGTTTGGTAATCAGAAAATAGCTCGTGATTTCCTGATATAACGTAGTGAAAAATGGTAAATGATTAGTACCACTTGGACCTGAGTTCCCTGACCAGCATTCCCACCATTATTTGGAGGAAATATCTGCAGATTTGCTTCAGGAGCTGTAGGAAGAGTATCCAAATAAGTAAATTTTTAGAAGGAATTACTAAGAGATGGAAATTCAGTTCAATCACAACTTCGCGATTAGTGTTGTTCTTTTCTTCTGTGACAACAGCCTGTAAAAGTCTTTAAATAATTCTTCAACTTGGTAACAGGAGCCATTAACCAAGCAGCTTTAAAACTTAATTTCGGGACATTTATTAAATTGAAATTCACTTCAATTTGAGCTAAAACCCATTATCTTCATTTTGGTAACAGGAACCATTAATCAAGCAGCATTAAAAATTAATCTCGGGGCATTTATTAAATAGAAATTCACTTCAATTTGAGATAAAACCCATTCCCCGACACAAAATTTTCCTTTTCAATTACAAACGGTAAGAAAATGCTACATCCATTTTTGCCAATTCAGCAAACAGACTCTCTTGATGTCTGCTGCAAAGAAAGACTGCATGAGAATTTTCAAGCAATGCACTATTAACCTTGAGCTCTGTTTGGAACATACAACACTGCAAAAAATTAAAGTGATTCTCAAGAAAATAATTTAATCATGTTTAAAAAAAAAATGAAGAAGAAGAGTGAGCAATACCTATATTGTAGAAATCAGTAAATCAAGTTTCTTTATAAAATGTAAGGAAATGAGATAAAGTCTTATGAACCAAAAGATGTGCTCTTATCACTTATGCTTAGGGATGTCAATTTAGCCCGAATCCGATGGGCCAACCCGATAAAAACCGAAACCGACAGGGCTATGGCCCGAACGGGCTAGCCCGATAAAACACATTAGCCCGACGAGCCCGAAACCGATTAGCCCGATACCCGATAGGGCTAGCCCGAAATTAAAAGGGCTAGCCCGACAACCCGAACTACTGAAAATTATTCTTTATTATAGAAGTGATATGAAACCTAACACACATAAAATAATTATTATAATTAAAAAGAAATAAATAAATAAATAAATAAATAAATAAATATATATATATATATATATATATATATATATATATATATATATATATTTGTAATGCTACTGTACAGTAGCATTACTAATATATATATACAGTAGCATTACAAGCTACTGTACAGTACAAATATATATATATATATATATATATATATATATATATATAAAACTAAATGCTACCCCCGTTTCGCCCCGCCTCGCCCCGCCCCGTTATTATTCCTACTCTAAATATGAGTACTCACTTTCAGTTTCTAATTTTAGTTCAGATTGTTCAACCCGCCCGATTAGCCCGACAACTCGAAGTTTAGGGTTAGGGCCAAACCGAACCCGAGAATAAAATATTAATTAACCGATTAGCCCGATCCGATTAGCCCGACAACCCGACAGGGTTAGCCCGAAACCGAGTGGGCTGGCCCGATTGACATCCCTACTTATGCTTCAACAATCGGTTCTAACATTGGGGCACTTTTTTCCATAAACCTACACCCTATCCTAGGGTTCTTTATTCTAATCTTCCTTGGATGCTCTACACTGCTCTCTGCTCTCTCTCTCTCTCTCTACATGCTTTGTCAAAAACTCTGACACTTTATCCGGGCCAAAGGTAAATGAAACTCCTCTATCATTCATCCCCCACCCCTTAACATCTTTACCAGGATCCGACCAAAGCAAATCACAAAGTAAACCCGTATCAGGGATAACAGTAGGGCGCGGTAATTGTCTGATTTGATCCAAGTTTGATAGGTCAGGGGATAGACCACCATGCATGCACAATATCTTATCATCAACCAGTGCCGCAACAGGAAGACAGTTGAAGCAGTCCGTAAAGGCTTTCCAAAGTCTTACATTAAACCGCCGCTTACATTCATCATAAAATCCATAAATCCTATTAATAGAAGCGCATTCATGGTTTCCTCTTAGAAGGAAAAAATTTTCTGGGTATTTAATTTTGTAGGCAAGCAAGAGGCATATCGTTTCCAAACTTTGTTTGCCACGATCTACATAGTCTCCTAAAAACAGATAATTAGCCTTAGGAGGAAACCCTCCATATTCAAAAAGTCGCAATAGGTCACTGTACTGACCATGAATGTCACCTGAAACCACAAAATAGCTGATAAGTAACACGGCAACAAACCACAAGACACCAAAAGGAAGAACCAGGGTAGCCTAAACTCTAAAGTCATTCTTGAAAGTTGAAACACAAGTGATTCAGATCATTATAATCCACTTGATCCCTAATCATTTCCAAATCAATATATGCACTCGAAAGACAACCTTAAGGAACAACCTTGCACTCCATTTAACACTCCATGTAGCCGCAATCAAAACGAGATTATAGTTCAAGGTATAATCACTTCGATTTAGCCGCACAAGGACTAAACTACCTTCGTAGCCGATAACATGTTGCTTAGTCAGCAATGGTTTTAGAGTTGTTTGATTGATATTAATTAAATTTTTAGGACTACCAGAGCTCATTAGGGTTAGTGCATCCTAAACTTTTTGTTCATCAAAATCTAAATAGTGATTAAAAATAAAAAGGGTGAGTTTAATCCTATAACAACAAGAATTCAGTTTTATACAAAATAAAAATTTAACCATCTAAACGTACTGAACTCCATGCTTATATGTGTAACTAGTTTTTTCTACGCACTTTGCGCGAAAACTTGTGCCCAATAGTTAAACTCAATTAGTAAATTATTTTGAAATAGATAAAATGCATTTGTAAATTTTTTTTTTTTTTTGAGTTGGTGAAGTTTCATAAATATTCACAAAAAGTTTATTTTGTTGATGTAATTGAAATTTACACAAGAAATACAAATTCATTGTGATGAATATATAAATTTGTAATTTTAAGTAAAGGTATTGAACGTTCTATTACAACTATATTCTGCTTGTATATTTAGTTATGATGTATCTTCCATTAATAAAATTTAAATTAAGAATGTATTAATTGGTATCCACATTTCACTGTTCTTTTTTTTTTTTTCTATAGTATATGGAATGAATATTTTTTGGCCAATTAATTAACAAATTCACAATATATTTCATCAAAACATATATAATGAAAGAATATCAATTCATTTTCAAAATTCCTTGTCTTTTCAACTTACCATAAACACATATGTTCAATTCAATCATTTTATATCATATTTTAGGAGGACAATGTCCACACTACGTATCATGACAGATTCACCAATTCATAGTGATGTCATATTTTATTGAATCAAACAATGAGATGTGTGATTTTATAACATTCACATTGAACTAATTTCACCCATAGGCTGTTGTCTTTAGTAACTTTGCTATTCTTAGTTCTAGATTATGAAAATTGATAGATGGAATCCTAGAGTATTGAAACTTAGAAAACTTTGAATTACAGTCCCTTTATATTTTCTAGGCATGGTCTTCTTAATGTAAATAGACAATAATGGTATGTGAAGGTAATTAAAGTAATTTTTGACATAATTGAGAAAATGTTTTCAAGTAGATCCAAGAGTAAAATAGCCTTTACAAAAGTGTGCTCCATGGATGGTTAATGTTGCAAAATCCATAATGCTATTAAATTTACTTCCTACTTTATGGGAAGCCGTACGTGCAAGTTAGATCATGGGCAAAATAAAACACATGCATTTACTCAAGTATGCACATATTGACATTTACAGTATTACTGTGAAAAAAAAAAAACAAAAAAAAAGGCAATGAAGAAAGCAAAGAATAAACATGTCCTGCACTTATACAGTGACACGTGCGTATACAGAGTGATGGGGGCAAATATATGAACACACAGGGGAATAAAGGAGAATTGCGTAAATTTAAGTTAAGTCCATGAGAAAAGAGAAATGCGTAGTTCGTAATGAGTAATGGAGGAGACCAAATTATGGATGCGAAGGGACAACACATTATGGATGCGAAGGGACAACGCGCTATACACTCATTGTTGGCAGTCAATTAAATTGGAAACAGGGAAAAAAAAAAGGAAAAGTATTTCACATGCACGTCAGAATGTATTCAATCTACTGGTCTCCACCACAGCCACAAAACCCCAAACATAGGTGGGAAATGGGATCAACGAGAAAATCACGCTGAAGCCAAATAAAACACATATACACTTCACGTTTAAATTACGAAAATATCCTCTTAAAATGTACGCGTTTGAACTAAAAAACAATAAAGGAAATGTTGACCTTTGAATTAGGGTAATTTTAGCCAAAGCCTGTGTTACAGGGTAATAACCTTGAACCATTAGTCCATGACCACCAGAAAGTACAATCTCCTGCACATAATGAACCATTTATCATATAAGCACTCATGCAATACTAATCATATTTATTGAAAATATATTGTGTATCTCATACTCTTTTCTGCACATGGCATTTGAAAGCACTTAATCAAAAGCTAGCATAAACATTGGCAATAGAAGACATACTTTATACTTGATAGACATACATGTATGAATTATGAATATTCTGAAATCTAGATTAATATTCACTAACTTCTAGATTTTTTTTTCCTTGAGAAGGTTATATAAACTTTACTAAAAGGAAAAAAAGTGAAGGAAAAGAAGCAAAACAAAACTCAAAATAACAACAGCATTGTAGAAGAAAATAAGCAAGCTCCCAAATTGATTCCTTACAAAATTCCATCATCCTTTATCTCAAGTGTTCCACTTAAAGGTGGTCATGATAGCCAGGACTATTTGACAAAACAGGGTAACATCTCAACAACTATGGACGCATATAAAAAGGAGCACTGGATAAAACTTCTGAAAGGAGCACACCAGAACACAAAATATCCAGTATTTATTGTTTCTAACTAAATGAAATATTAGTTATATAACCAAGCTGATTGAACCTACATGTAAAAACTAAATGAAATAGTAGTTATATAACTACGCTCATTGAACCTACATGTAAAAATGCAGAAAAGTGCATTCTAGATAAAACTTTTGAAACTGAAATAGAAACACTTACCATAATACTTCCATGTCAACAGGGCAACCAAACGAGTAGTCTGTTTGAATATGTCCACCAATTCTATCTCTTGATTCCAACAATATCACCTAGTACAATACCATATAGCCTTTGTTGTGAAATTGGTCCCTAAAAGTAAGTTTCCAGCCAATGAGGATAAGATAAATGAATCCAATCTACCTTGAAAGATGCATCTTGGAGGACACGTGCAACCGCTAAGCCTGAAATACCTCCACCAATTACAATTACAGATGGAGAAGAATTATATTGCCTGCCAATGTGGGAGGTAAATGTACCGATCAACCAAACAGCAAAACATCAAGAAAAAATAATGAAACTCTTTACAAAATGGATGTAAAAGCATAGCAGACCATAAGCAACCTTGCTCGACAAGTTGGGTTTTGACGAGTAACTAATAAGAATAAAGTCATACATTTGGTCTTTCATGATTTATCTCTAAAAGCATAGATCACTTAACCATGAACATAAATATATTATAATACATCAGACATGCAGATAAAAATGAAACTTTGCACTCATAAGAAAGACAAGAGTTGATCGGTTGAGAAACAAACAGGTAGGATTTCATGGCTGGTTATACACTTCTAAACAGAATGCAAAGATGATTGTATTTCTCATGTTTCTTAGTCACCACCAGAAAGACACATGCAGCGGTAGAATATAATCAAATCCCAGCATCAATTTTAGACATTAAGATGCTAAGATCAAAATCTGTGATGATCATGGTCTATAATGAGAACTATGATCCCCTCTCCCAGGACCATGCAATTAGACACCCATGTAACAGTTTTGCAACTAACCACACACAGAATTCCTTTTTCCTCCACGTTTGCAAACATTACAAAATACAACCAGTAAATATTATCAGTCATCTTAATCTGCACTTTCATCTGGCAAGCATTAGCTGGACAATTGTGATTTTTCAAATAAAGCATAAAGGTAAATTACACACCTAGTAATTCCTTCCATTTATAACATTCAAAAATTCTGAAATTTATATGTGCTTTCTAAGCAATCACAGTGGAATTCCAAATAACTGGTTTTTATTAAACATATATATACTACTCCGACCGATAATCATAACCAGTAGTATATAACAAATGCATCTACTCTACCAAAAAAAACAAATGCATAGAATTTTCAACCAATAACAATGATTCAGAACGTCCACTTAAAAATTAGGCTTTAATCAATAAATTTACCTTTGATAAATAAAATTAGAAAAACCATAGCCTCGATCAACGATCAAACCCATTGAATCCCTTTAATTGCTTCAATCCTACCCAATCTCTGCTTCGAATATCTTGTTTTTCCCTTTGATTGCTTAAATCCTTCATCGGAATTTATGCTTACTATTAGGGTGAAAAGGAAGTGAAGGAGAAACTTATCCCTTTGATTGTGATAGTAGATTGAGACTCATATTCTTAGGCGATGACGGAGGAAGAAACGTCTCAAATTATTAGGCGATGAAGGAGGAAATCTCAGATTCTTACGCGATAAAGGGAAGATGAAGGAGGAATTGAGGAAACGTGATTGCAAATGGTATTTAACAGTAACAGAATATTCTGGGGCATTTTTGTCTTTAAAAAATCATGTACAATATTAATAACACAATGTATAAACAGATCAGCAATAATAACACGGACAAAAATTCAAGGATATAACCAGTATTAACACTTATTTTGTTTTTAGATTTTTTCCATATGCGAATGTATTCTGTAATGGAAAAGAAACACTACAAGAAAATTGGTCATTAATGACAGGTAAAACCCTCACTAAAGAATCAAAAACAATCATAAAAGACTTTTAATGACGGGAAATTTACCGTCGCCACCCGTCGTTATATCTTCCGAGGTTAAAAACAATTAATGACGGTATATGATACTGTCATTAGTGAACATATAGTGATAGTATATTTACCGTCACTAAAATGTTCTTTTTGTGACGAAGAATCCCGTCATTAATACAATTATTGACTAACATAATTTCCTCTCATCTATTCGTTGTGATGGAGAATCCCGTCATTAATATTGCTATTTACTAACAAAATTTTCTCTCATTATAGATTTTTCCTGTCACTAATTGTTATATTTTATTGTCAATTTTTTTTTAATTTTAATTTGTATATATTGTTGTTGCTCAATAAATATTAATTTTTATAATACATTTTTTTTATCATAGATATTATGCTGTAACTATAGATATTGTGTGGGTAAAAATTTTAATTTTTACCATAATGCAATCAAAGTAAACTCGATCAATATATTAAAAGGCTTCATCATCATTACAAAAATGAAATGATTCATACAACTTTGTAAAGACCAAAGGCAAAGAAACTAATTTTTTTATTTTAAATCCTATACAAAAAGAAATTAATTGATGTTGACAATTCTGAAACATAAAAGTCAGTGAATTAGTGATTCAACATGAACTATTTTACATCCTCTAGCCAACTAAATTTGATCAGTCCCACTTTCTGATATGCATGCCAACCTGACCATAAGATAAGAGAACAGAAAAAGTCACTTGAAATTAATTTGCAAAATATTTGAGAAGAGAATTAACCTTAGTGCAAGCAATCAGATAGAAATACATTTATAAGCATCAGTTTGATGTAAATGAAAATACCTCTACAGTTTCCCACGCCACTCATGGTTATATTCCTCCTAGTGGCCAATATCAGCATCTAGTTCATAAAGCACATGTTTCTGCAAATGATATGTTTCTGCAAATATCATGTTTCTGCATATGACGTAAACATAAGATAAACTAAAGCAAAGTATTAATTGGTAAGATAAACATTTTTCTCATGCATTTATAAAGTGATTTCTAAACAAATTAAATTTCATCTCAACCAAACCTCCAGTATAGCAGTCAGTACTCATTGCATTGGCTCTTCTTTGGTCCATGACCTCTTTCTTTAGCACAATAGTTAGCTGCAAAATAGAAAAAACACCAAGTAACAAATAAAAGTAAATATCAGTATGTGAACTTATTTTTCAGGTATAATAACTTAATAAGCTATTGACTTCTCAAAAATATTTTCTACTTGGATGACTTGGCATAGATTCATATTGTAGCAAAATGCACAGTCCAAAACACACTAGCATATGCTTAAACAATCTATGTTTTTCTCATATAATCCAGCAATTTATGTTTAAAGGAACAAGTGCAATTTCCAAACACACTATCAGCAAAAAAGCAAAATGATTACAAGTTGTAGAACAAAAAGCCACATGTGGCACATCATCCTTACCTCCAATCTATCTCCTTGTTATACAATATCAATTTTGAGAATTCAATCAACTTCATGCTTCTTTAGATTACAAACATTCTTTACAAGCATACTCTGTAAATGCATGAGTAAAGCAAAGAGAACACATATCAAGCTTTGCAGTACTAGAAAATTTTATATAAATCAAGAAATCATAAATGCAATAATTTAAGGCAAAATGAAATTAGAATTTAGGGATCAATGGAATTAGGAATTTATGAAATTAGAGATGTGTATCTAACATTGCATTACATACTTGAAGAGAATGATTTTGTTCCAGTTTGTAGCATAATGGGACCTAGTTGATATCAGCATGCTTTGGTCACTGGTAAAGAAAACATCTCCCAAGCTACCATCTCCCACAAGTCACTCTATACTCTATAGCAAACCTTCCCTCCCTTTCTTACTGGGCATCTCTATGATGTCACCCCTACCCACTCAGTCAACACAATACAATTCTCTATATTAGAAAACTAGTACACATGCTAAAAATAGTTTTCTTTCTTTCAATAAACTACAAACTATCTCTTAATCTTCCCATCTATTTGTTCTAAAAATTGAAAAATAAATGCACACGATTCTACAATGAATTTCTTGAATTTGTATAGAATTAAGAATAGAATAGTATATTGTTATACACTCAAAATTCTTGAAACTACAACAATTTACTGTATGCATGTCTTTGTGAGCAATCTTGAATAACAAAAATCAAAATCTTTATCATCACCACAATGTAATTAAATTTCAAATATGTGTACCAATTCATGAGTATTAGGACAAAGAGAACGCAATAATTTAATCTAATCTATAGTTTATAATGAAACCATAAAATGAAAATCAAATATACCTCATCGATCCAGTCCCACCACCAGGCTACACAAATAGGGATTCAAGAAATTAAAACACATAAAAATAATTGAAATATTCAAGCAAACTATAACTAAAGAAAATGCATGCACTTTACCGCAATGGTTGATCACCTGATTAACAACTTGTTTTTTGATATCTCTGTGATATTCTGGTGTTTGATAAAACTGATCTGATAAAGCACAGAACTGGAAGATCGATAAAAGTGAAGACAAATGGTTATTATTTGAAAAAGTAAATAATGTTGTGACTACATAATCTCAAACTTGGTGCACGACTACTGCACCGAAATACAACATATATATTGGCAAGTTTGAAACAATACATGTTACTTCATGAACCAGCATAATGATGCTATGTGTTATTAAGAAAGCATGTTTTCTTAATATTGTTTATATTTTTGTATGGCTGCACCTTGTTTGGCAGAATGAGATCAGGTTTTCCCTAAACTAAATTAGAAAATGCCATTTCACTTTTAGCCTAGCAGAATACAGATATGAGTCACAACATGAAAAGTGCTCTGCTACGAAATGGAATGATAAAGTGAGTAAGAGATAGATAACCTGACAGTTTCCATCCCCTTCAACTTCGTGCTCAACAAAGCCACTAAGCCGCAGTCTGAAACCAGATCAAAACACTACTACATGCAAAGACTAGAAGAAGATGAAAAATGAAATTCCATCCAGCTATGAGATGTTGTGAAAAGTTCACCACCCTGGAACTAAACAAAAAAGTTCAAAACATGATGAACCAAAATGAAGAAGTAAAATGGAAAATGCCAGTGATGTAAATATACCAAGGTTTTAAATGACTAACAGAGCTTCTAAATGATAAATGCAAAACAAAAGCAAATTCAAAGATAGAAAGGGTTGCAAGTCATCTGTTCTCTCTCAAAGATATAATTTGTGATTTACACTCTAAGAATGGATAGCTTCAAAAATTTTAAATAGAAACAGAAAAGAAGTTTATCTGTCACCCTTTTATGTTGCTATACAGTTACTGCTCATTGGACAATGATAGTATTTATATTTTTTAGGGTGTCACCTCTCCACCCCCACCCCTCACAGACAAATTATAAAAACAAGTTCAGAAAGTTGTGTATTCATCAATTACAAAGCTCTAGTTTCTTCATGTTTAGAAGGCAAGTCTCCCAATAAAAACATAATGAGAACAAATTATTAAAAGAGGTTGTATTCCATAAATTTGTCTGTGAAGTAATAGCCATATCTCTTTATTAAGCCAACTACCTATTTAGAAGCAAGAGAGATGTTCAGGCTACACAAATCCGAATATGCGAGAATGCATAGCTCCAAATTGCCAAAATTAGGGTTCATTAAAAATTCAAAATTTGCACCTGAAATCTCGAACGGCAAGAGAAAAGGACAAAGGAGCTACAGGAGCCATTTGAGTGGTTAATTGAGCATTTGCTAAGGGTAATGTAGTCTGAGTGAACGTTGAAGCTGATAGATTCTGTTGTGGCTGCGTGGCCCCAAGCGGCGTCGAAAAGCTGAATGCGCTGGAGCTCTAGGGAGTCTGAAACAACGAACCCTGCTGCTGAGGTTGTGCCGGTTGAGAAAACGGAGTGGAGAACAGGGAGGTTCCGAATGCCGGAGTAGAAGGTGTGCCGAAGCTAGGAGTGGATGAAGGGGTTCCGAAGGTGGGGTGGATGAGGGAGTGGCGAAGGCGGAGGAGGAGGCTGAGCTCCGAACATTTTGGGCGGAGAAGGCGAATCAGACTTGAGGATAAACTCTAGGGTACTCACTACTTGAAATTGGGATAAGTAATTGGCGCTCAAAAATAATATTTTGGTGGGAATTAAATTTTAGTCAAATAATTTTTAGATATCAAGAGGGAATAGTGAGAGTAACAACATTTTCTTGTGTAAATGTACTTTTGGGATCTTTGGGAACACATAATGAATTAAAGGAACACAACGTCAAGAATATTTTCTTTATATATCAACAACAGAATGAATTAAAAAAACACAACGTTAAGAATGATTCCCTTTATATATCAACAACAGAATGAAAAGGAACACAACGTCAAGAATGATTCCCTTTATATATCAACAACAGAATGAAAAGGAACACAACGTCAAGAATGATTTTACTAAGTATACCCTTGGATATTCAAAGTTCTATGACGAGTAATAAGGAAAATGATACTACAGAGTGCAGCCCCTCTTATTACCCAAAAACAAACAAACAAAAACTTTAATACGTCAAAGTCATTAGTATAGGTACGATAGGTTGGCCCGAGATTCTTATCCAGTACTGCAAATCAAAATTGCTGCCAATCCTGACTATCTGACCGTTATCTTCGTAATAAAATTTTAAGTACGCAAAAGCCAGTGGAGCCCACCTCTCTATAACCGCTTCCCTTAAACTGACCAAAGTAACGACTTCAAGCGGAAAACGGACTACTTCCCCCACGTGTTCAATTTGTATTAAACGCTGAGGAAACGCAAAGTTCGGATGCAGGGGTCCATTAGGCCCATTCCCATTCGGGACATTCCCATTTGGCCCAAACACATTAGCCCCTTCGGCAAAATTTTCGAACGGAAACTGGCCGCCGTGCAGGGGTCCATTAGGCCCATTCCCGTTCGGGACATTCCCATTTGCCCCAAACACATTAGCCCCTTCGGCAAAATTTTCGAACGGAAACTGGCCGCCGTGCTGGGGCTCTGGCGAAAACGGTGGAAGGTCGTCATCGTGCTGTGGCTCTGGTGGAAGGTCGTCATCATCAAACCCTATTGGGTCGTCCGGGTCGGGATGTGGCGGTGGAAGGCCGTCATCGTGCTGGGGCTCTGGTGGAAGGTCGTCGTCATCAAACCCAATGGGGTCGTCCGAGTCGGGATGTGGCGGTGGAAGGTCGTCATCGTGCTGGGGCTCTGGTGGAAGGTCGTCGTCATCGTGCTGGGGGGCTCTGGTGGAAGGTCGTCATCATCAAACCCAATGGGGTCGTCCGGGTCGGGATGTGGCGGTGGAAGGTCGTCATCGTGCTGGGGCTCTGGTGGAAGGTCGTCGTCATCCGGTGCTGGGGCTCTCGGTGGAAGGTCGTCATCATCAAACCTCAATGGGGTCGTCGTCCGGGTCGGGATGTGGCGGTGGAAGGTCGTCATCGTGCTGGGGCTCTGGTGGAAGGTCTCGTCATCGTGCTGGGGCTCTGGTGGAAGGTCGTCGTCATCAAACCCAATGGGGTCGTCCGGGTCGGGATGTGGCGGTGGAAGGTCGTCATCGTGCTGGGGCTCTGGTGGAAGGTCGTCGTCATCGTGCTGGGGCTCTGGTGGAAGGTCGTCATCATCAAACTCAATGGGGTCGTCGTCCGGGTCGGGATGTGGCGGTGGAAGGTCGTCATCGTGCTGGGGCTCTGGTGGAAGGTCGTCGTCATCGTGCTGGGGCTCTGGTGGAAGGTCGTCATCATCAAACCCTATGGGGTCGTCCGGGTCGGGATGTGGCGGTGGAAGGTCGTCATCGTGCTGGGGCTCTGGTGGAAGGTCGTCGTCATCAAACCCAATGGGGTCGTCCGGGTCGGGATGTGGCGGTGGAAGGTCGTCATCGTGCTGGGGGGCTCTGGTGGAAGGTCGTCGTCATCAAACCCAATGGGGTCGTCCGGGTCGGGATGTGGCGGTGGAAGGTCGTCATCGTGCTGGGGCTCTGGTGGAAGGTCGTCGTCATCGTGCTGGGGCTCTGGTGGAAGGTCGTCATCATCAAACCCTATGGGGTCGTCCGGGTCGGGATGTGGCGGTGGAAGGTCGTCATCGTGCTGGGGCTCTGGTGGAAGGTCGTCGTCATCAAACCCAATGGGGTCGTCCGGGTCGGGATGTGGCGGTGGAAGGTCGTCATCGTGCTGGGGCTCTGGTGGAAGGTCGTCGTCATCGTGCTGGGGGGCTCTGGTGGAAGGTCGTCATCATCAAACTCCAATGGGGTCGTCGTCCGGGTCGGGATGTGGCGGTGGAAGGTCGTCATCGTGCTGGGGCTCTGGTGGAAGGTCGTCGTCATCGTGCTGGGGCTCTGGTGGAAGGTCGTCGTCATCATCAAACCCTATGGGGTCGTCCGGGTCGGGATGTGGCGGTGGAAGGTCGTCATCGTGCTGGGGCTCTGGTGGAAGGTCGTCGTCATCAACCCAATGGGGTCGTCCGGGTCGGGATGTGGCGGTGGAAGGTCGTCATCGTGCTGGGGCTCTGGTGGAAGGTCGTCGTCATCGTGCTGGGGCTCTGGTGGAAGGTCGTCATCATCAAACTCAATGGGGTCGTCGTCCGGGTCGGGATGTGGCGGTGGAAGGTCGTCATCGTGCTGGGGCTCTGGTGGAAGGTCGTCGTCATCGTGCTGGGGCTCTGGTGGAAGGTCGTCATCATCAAATGTCGTCCGGTCATGTCGGGAAGGTCGTCTCCTGTGGTCCGCCCTCCCCTGGGGTCGTCCGGGGTCGGGGATGTGGCGGTGGGAGGTCGTCATCGTGCTGGGGCTCTGGTGAGGTCGTCATCGTGCTGGGGCTCTGGTGGAAGGTCGTCATCATCAAACCCTATGGGGTCGTCCGGGTCGGGATGTGGCGGTGGAAGGTCGTCATCGTGCTGGGGCTCTGGTGGAAGGTCGTCGTCATCAAACCCAATGGGTCGTCGTCCGGGTCGGGATGTGGCGGTGGAAGGTCGTCCATCGTGCTGGGGCTCTGGTGGAAGGTCGTCATCATCAACTATGGGGTCGTCCGGGTCGGGATGTGGGCCGGTGGGAAGGTCGTCATCGGGTGCTGGGGGGCCTCTGGGGTGGGAAGGTCGTCGTCATCAACCCATGGTCGTCCGGTCGGATGTGGCGGTGAAGGTCGTCATCGTGCGGGCTCTGGTGGAAGGTCGTCTCGTGCTGGGGCGGTGGAAGGTCGTCATCATCAAACCTCAATGGGGGTCGTCGTCCGGGTCGGGATGTGGCGGTGGAAGGTCGTCATCGTGCTGGCGGGCTCTGGTGGAAGGTCGGGATGTGGTGGGAACAGGTGTTCAATCCCTGGAAATGGGTCGTGCGGGTTGAGATTCGCCCAGAAATTCTCCATTTCAGATGGGGGGGGGGGGGGGGGTTGAAGGTTTAGAATAGATGCGGAGTATAAATGGAGTATGAATACAGGTTAACGATTCTTGCCCAGTTGGTTATTAGTTGATTCTAGTTGTTATCTGTTACTAACTGATTCTTTGATTTTCCATAAATTTATAATATTTTCTTTATATAACTGATTCTTGACGTTGTGTTCCTTTTCATTCTGTTGTTGATATATAAAGTTGTACTGTGGTATTTTAAGACTTATTGGTGAAGTTAGAGTATTTTGGTGTACATATATATAGTTGGTTTGATCACTTTGATGTATTTGGCAACTGTGTCTTAGTTCGTAATGTTATTGTATATATGCAGTTTGTATTTTGCCTCCTAGGTGTGCATATAGTTGTAGTACCATTACTCATGATTAGTATTTGAGGCAAATACTTTTGTTTACATTTAGTTTGTTACTTTGCCACCTAATTATCATTTACTTTGGCTAAATATTCAAGACTTTTGCCTTTATTGAATAGTCGTAGGTTACTTCGAATGTCTATCATTGCAGTCATTACTCTGGTTGTAACCATCCTTAACCTAAACCTAGATGCCTTCATTTTTAAGTAAGTCCAATTCAGGTTAGATGTTATGTTAGGTAAGTCTGATTCAGTTTAGAAGTTAAGAGTGTTTCCCTTCTAATTTTTGTCCTTTAGGTTTGCAAAATCTTACATTTACATCCTATTGATTATGTATTTCATAGACAAACCAACATTACACTCTTTCTAACTTGTCATTTTTTAAACTCTGCAGTGTTATACTGTTATACATACAAAGTAAGACTACCTATAGCGTATGACTGCACAGAAGCTTCAGTGTCCAAGTCACACATAAAGTCGGCTGAATACCAATGACATTTTCCTGCTCTAGGATTGCAGTTTCCAATTCCTAATAGGTATGTGTGACTTTTTATTTACATAATAGTCATAGGTCACTGATCTTTGATGCTTGAATTATTGATTTAATCTGTTATGGGTTTGTTTGCACAATAGTTAGTGGTTAAATAGTGGTTAGAGGTCAAGCTTCATTGATTTGTTCTGTCGAGTCATTAATGTAGATTGTTCTAATACATACATTGGTTTTATTACATTTGCACAAGATCTCTATTTCTATTATCGCTATGATCTAATACAGGGAACATAGAGATTCTTTCAACCCATACATTTTTTTTATTGCATTTGCACAAACATATAGACCAATCAAACTATTACAGTAGTTCTTTACTAATGTAGTTTAAAAAACTACTTCTTAGGGCAAAAGTAGTCTGATTCTGCCATCCATTCATGTTGCTCCATATTATTTAAGAAGCAAGTATTTTCCTCATGTCTGCTATCTCACTGTGGAGCAGAGATGTCTGTCTGCTTGTATTGTAGCTGAAATAATTGCTGTGTTGTTTTTGAGTTTTATTGGGTGTATAGCATTAATGTTTTGATTCAAAATAGCATGATCTGTGTTCTCTAAGAAAATGCTTAATTTAAGCCCAGTTTTTAGCACATGAAGAATCATTCATTTTGATGCCATGTTTTTATAAAGGTTTTCTGTGTGAATAGGATGGCCCTTGAAATAAGATACTGAACTTTTTGTGAAGTTATAAGTATGCATCATCTTCTGAATGTGTATACCATAATCTAAGTATAATAGAAAATCAGTTTTATATGTTTTTTACATCTCAATGAAATGTATATGTATTAAAAACTTATTTGTCTAAAAAAAGTGCATATAACAGTTTATAGCTAATAAGATAATAATCAAATGAATCAATTTTTTTTTTTTTTAAATTACCAATTGTTCGAGCTTGCCAAATGTAGAGTTACTGCTTACTTTCCAAATGTTCAGAGTTCCTGATAATTGTTTGAACTTGCTAAATGAACAGATTCCCCTCTATGTAACCTATAAGCATGATAAAGGCCAAAAGGAAAAAAAACAATCAAATAACATGATTATATATATATATATATATATATATATATATATATATATATATATATATATATTTGTTTTTGTTGCATTTGGCTAAATTATACAATAAAATCCATAGGAAACTAAAATCAATACCTTACTGCATATATGATATTGCCTTCCTCTTGCCTACTGTTTCTATAGTTCCTTTTGACTTCACCATGAATATCAAATATCCTCTTCATGCATGGATTTCCCAAAAAAATAAAAATACAAAAACATTATATAAAAATGTAAACAGTGGATACCTCTTCACCGTGTGAAATGGATGGCCCTTGAAATAAGATACTCAACTTTTTGTGAAGTTATAACTATGCATCATCTTCTGAATGTGTATACCATAATCTAAGTAAAAATCAGTTTTATATTTGTTTTACATCTCAATGAAATGTATATGTATTAAAAACTTATTTGTTTCAAAAAGTGCATATAACAGTTTGTAATTAATAAGATAATAATCAAATGAATCGATTTTTTTTTTTAATTACCAATTGTTTGAGCTTGCCAAATGTAGAGTTGCTACTAGGTTTCCAAATGTCTAGAGTTCCTGATAATTGTTTGAGCTTGCTAAATGAATAGATTCCCCTCTATGTAACCTATAAGCATGAATGCATGATAAAGGCCAAAAGAAAAAAAACAATCAAATAACATGATATATATATATATATATATATGATATTGCCTTCCTCCTGCCTACTGTTGCTATAGTTACTTTTGACTTCACCATGAATATCAAATATCCCCTTGGATTTCCCAAAAAAACTAAAAATAAAAAACATTATAAAAAAAAAATGTAAAGAATGGATATCTCGTCACCGTGAAACATGCATTCCTTACATTTGATAGAATCACTGCCCAAGCGAAGTTTAGTAGCACAGGGAGTTTTCAATGGCAAAATGTCACAATAAATGTCACAAGCAAGAATGTAGATGTCCTCAATGTCGTCGAAGGAATGCAGGTTTGTAAAGAAAACATCACCTCAATGGCGTAAAGGACACATTATTGACTGTTATTCAAATTTGTAAAGAAAACATTACCTCAATGGCGTAAAAAGGACAAATTCTTGACTCTTTATGGCAGGCACACATTCTTGACTCTTTATGGCAGGCACAATACATGTTTTTAACCTAATAGCTTTCTTATATGTAGTTGGGCAGATGTCTTTTCCAAAGATGCATAGTGGAGCCATTTTTTTGGTTATATCAGGTGGATGGCGTAGTCTAAGCTGAGGAGAACAAACACGCTGAGGATTAATGCAAAGTGTGAATTGTTTGTGTATAGAAGGATTTATAGAAGAGGTTTGAAGGCTCTAAGAGTTCCAAAAATAATCAGCTTCCAAGGATTTAGAGTTCCAAGCAGAATTGGATACTGAAACGTCCGCCCAGAGTTTATATCTTCTAGAATTTGAATTTTTTTGAATTTACAGTGATGTATTTATTAAGAGCATCCACATTAGTTGGGGAGATTTGAGAGATAATGTAAGAGTGATTAGGAAAGAGAATGTGGGAGGGGAGAGAAAAAAAAAAGTAAAAAAAAAAAAAAAAAAACAAAACAGAAATTGAAAAAAAAAAATTAATAAAAACCTGACGCAGCGCGCCTGACGCCCTACACAGGCGCGTGTATTGCATTGCCCGTGTAGCCATTGGCTGTGAGCAAATGCGCACAGCCTGTGTTATCTTTTTTTTTTTTTTTTTTTTTTTTTTTTTTTTTTTTTTTTTTCTCTGACATTATCTTTGTATTTGCAGAACAAATATTTTCACAAATAACCTCATCCCACATTTGTTATTAACCCCACCCAAGATAATTCATCTGACAATAACTCTATAATATCCACGGATGTGGATGCTCTAATGCAAACGGTGGCTTGCAAATTTAAAATTATGTGGAACAACTTCCCACAAAATGGGGAAACCAAAAAGGTGGCTGAGCATAAATTTAGTATTTTTATGTATTCATTTAATAATAATACAAAGTTAATAAATAATCTGTGACTGCAATCTTGTAATGCCAAAACGATGTAGTTTCATTTGGGCGGAAAATTGAAGTCATTTGATTGACTGAAATCTTATGGCTTTAATATATAGTAGGATAGGATAGTAGGGTAGGATATAAGAGAAGAGATAAGAGATAAGGATAGAGACAATAATTACTCACCAAAATAATAATTGTAACATTAATTACTTTCCAAACCGTATAGCTTTATTACAGTTAAGATAAGATGTTAATATATGTAGTAATTTGTGATTAATTGCGTTATTCATTATACCACAGATAATACTAGTATTTGCATCTGTGCGATGCACGGCAATATTATTAGAATATAACTACATAAAATAAAATGCTAAAAACATGTCAAGTAAAAGTCAAAAAAGATCTGGTCACAATACACATAAATAAAATGATTACAAATTATTAAAAAACTTGTTGTAAACTCTAAACCCTAAATAATAAATCACTTAATACTCAACTATTAAAACTATATAATATTTGGTTTACTAAATTTGAAAAAAAAAACAGCAATTCATCATATTAATACACAATTATAATAACAATTCCCTTGGATTAAACTTGACCAACAATACAAGTGGCTTGTAATCCATTGGTATTGGGTTGCTTCCCTAAGTGGGAGGTGATGGCTGATGGGTTTGAATCTTGGTTGAGGCTGAGGCAAGTAGTGTGTGTATATGGGGTATCTCCTTCCTTATAATAATAAAAAAAAAAAGTTGACCAACAATCATTTATACTATATATTTTAAGCTTTAAATATAATTGGGGTATAAACTCTTTTTCTTAAAGAGATAAGTTTATTATGTTTATTTATTTGATATTATTAAATGAATTTTTTGAGATGATTTTATTGCAAAATTATTATTATTATTATTATAAAAATAGAAATGCTATAAGACATACTGACCATTAGAAATGCTATATATATTCTAGGCCCAACTTAGTCATCATTATTGTGACCATCATCTACACAAATTGTGTGGGCAAATTATGCCCTGGACCCATCTCCACAATGAATTGTGGACACAGGCTCAAAACGACGTCGTTTTAAAAAAAAAAAAAAAAACGCGTCATTTAGTTAAAAAAAAAAAAATCGCGCGTGTTTTGTCGTTAACGGCGTTATTTTTTTTGGATTATGAATGTACAGTTATGCAATTATGAAATTATGAACACAAAACTCTAACATTATGAACTTACAATTATAAACATTTATAGTGATAAAATTATGACCATGGAGCTTTAAAATTGTGAATATAGAGCTTCGAAGATTATGAATGTACAGTTATGGAGTTATGAATGTACAATTATGGAGTTATGAATCTACAGTTATGAGATTATGAATGTACAGTTATGGAATTATGAATGTACAGTTATTGATCGAATTATGAACAAATAGCTCTGACATTATGAACTTACAATTATGAACATATAATGATAAAATTATGAACATAGAGCTCTAAAATTGTGAACATGGAGCTTCGAAAATTATGAATGTACAATTATGGAGTTATGAATGTACAATTATGAAGTTATGAATATACAGTTATGGAGTTATGAATGTACAGTTATTAACATATAGTAATAAAATTATGAACATATACTCCTATAACGAAGCAGTCTGAAATTAAAAAAAAAAAAAAAAAAAAAAAAAAAAAAAAAAAGATAACAGTGCCTAACGGCACTGTTACCCGTGTCCAGCATGCATGCTGGACACGGGTCTAGGGCATAACGATTGAATTGTGTGTATCATATTTTGTTTATTGTAAAATAATATACATTCAGTACAAAAATCATGTAAATTGTATTTAGAGGATGTATATTATATATGCCAAGATAACATGTATTTATTTTAAGCCCAAAGCTAGCATGTATATATTTTAGGCCCAAAACAATACAATATTTTGCTCATATCTTTCAACAGTCATTTTTCCTTTGCCTTCTAGATTCATCCTCCATGCTTTTTAACCTAAGAGATCTTCCCCTCTAACCTAACAATTCTTAGATGAAAACAAACATGAAATCCGAATCAGGAAAGTTCAGTGCACTTAACCGTGATCTTCGTACTCACAGTTTGGATCGTTGTGTACTACTTAGAATTGAAAAAAAGAATTGAAATGGTATTTTATCACAATTCTGTGTTTTCTTTTTTTGAGTTAATTACCGATTTGGTCCCTTGACTATGAGGATTTCACCAATTTGGTCATCGATTATCAAAATTCTTCAATTTGGTCCTCAATTATGCCATTTTTATCCGATTTGGTCATAAAGTCAAACTATTATTTTTAAGGTAATAAAACTGATGATAGATTTGTAATTTAGGCTCCACCGACTATTTCCGACCGACCATCGAGTTTTCACCTGCATCCGTCTCGCCACACCCGCCGCCGACGTCCTGACCGGCCACCGAGTTTTCGAGTGTATACCCACCTCTTCTCCGCCACCGAAGCCCCTCTTTCCACCACTGTCTTCCCTGCCGCTAATCTCCTCACGCCATTCGCCTCTTTCACCGTCTTCGCCCTAGAAGTCTCCCCCAAACCCTTCTTCCCCACCCTTGAAAACCCTCATTTCACTCCTATCGACAAAATCGTTTCTCTCGACCTCCTAATCGACAACCCGGACGCCAAAACCTTCTAGTTCCAAGCCTTAATCGGCGCCACTGTTGCTGGGTACGCTCCCTAACTATTCCTCGTTTCTGGCAAAACCCGAGTTCTACATCGAGGATATATTCGTTCAGGATGCCTACCAGAGCTGAGGAAGGGATTCAGGCGGATGCTGCTGTTAGCCGTGGCAGCTCAGGCGACGAAGATGGGGTACGGGAGAGTTGAATGGGTGAGAATACTATTGAACAGCTAGGTTCCTCCTCGGTAATTGTACTGCTCCACCTTTGTGTCGAGCTTCTTCATCCACCCTAGCGTCCAAAAGGCACCGATTGGGTCAGATGACGACGGGCAGCCGCCCACCGTTGAGATGATCCCCACCACTGGTCACAACAAACAACCACACATCCACCCAACATCTGCTGTAAACATTTGCTCTGACCACAACAATGATGAGGTAAATCGCCTTTCCTTTTCCTTTTTTTTTTTTAACACCTTTCTTTTTCCTTAATTTTCTGTTTTGATCGGATTCAGCTTTAATTTTTGTGCTTCTTTGAATCTTTTTCATGTGTGCTCTGTGACCGTGTGGTGTGGATATGAACATGGCGACGCCCAGAAAGTAGCTCGCTTGTTCTTCTTTAGTTAAGAGTTTCACCGTCGGTTTGCCAGAAGTTCTGGGCGGAGACAGATGGCGGTTTGGAAAGTGAAGTTACAAATCTATCCTAAGTTTTATTACTTTAAAAATGATAGTTTGACTCTAGGACCAAATCAGGTAAAAATGGCATAGTTGAGGACCAAATTAAGAAATTTTAGTAGTCGATGACCAAATTGGTGAAATCATTATAGTTGAGGGACCAAATCGGTAATTAACTTTTTTTTTTTTTTTTCGATTATTTCTTTAATTAAAGTGTGTATCAGTGTTGAATTTGTTAAATTAAAACACGATTTAGGGTTCTGGTAGATTTGGGATTTTTTTAATACTCAAATTCTAGATCTAGGATTTTTAATTTTTTTAAATAAATAATTCATACTACTTGTACCAATTTACCGTACTGCATGTTGATTTGTAGCTCAATTTCAATCTAAATCAGTTTAAATTGTTCTTTCGAACATGAAAAGGGATACTGTTTAATTTCTTAAATCAACCACAGATTTTATGCTTCTATATATGTAATACAGATTCAAACATTATTTTAATTATTTTATCCATGTTTGTGTGTAAGGATGTAATAAAACTGTTTGATAGGAAACTAAGCTATGTCATCAAATATGTATTCATTATGGGGATAACAGGGGTACATGTTTAAGATAAGAATATTGAAACTTTTCATTTTGGACCACATTATGTGTGCTGAAATGAGAATTTAGATTGTCTAAATTCTTAAAAAATTAAGACAGCACAGTAAGGTTGCCATATTCAACTGGTTCCTTGGATATTTTCATTGCATGTATGTATTTAAAGTTTTTTTTGCACAAATTGTTCCCTGTGCTTTTGTTAAAATCATGATCTCATTTTAAATTAATTTTCACAACTTTAATGTGAATAAGAAATTAAAATAGGCAAGTTCGTAATCAAAGAAGAAGCTTTATTTTATTCATAGTGAATAGTGAATACATTTAAGCCCTATAATAATATATTATCCACTGTATATTATTATTTACATTAAATATAAAATTGTGCACTTTTTTAGAGAAATTAATTTGTGCTTTTAATAATTGCCAATGTCTTTTTTTGATCTGCATTCACTTAATTTTCACACACATGTCACCTGTCAGTTCATTTATCTATATAAAATATTTGGCTAAACAGTTAGTAAATAAAGATGTACTTCGTAAAACTTAGCAGTACATATATATGCAATCAGATAAAAATTTATAACATAATGAAAGTTGTGTATATAACAGATTACATTAATGAAAGCAATATTAGTCCATAATCTAAAGCACATATAAAATGCCACAATCCGACATGTCATTTTCTGCAATTTAATAGCAAACTATTTATTTTGCTTTGACCAGAGACCTAATCTGGGTTTGTTAAGAATATAGCGAAATAATGCGAAAGCAAAAAATCGAAAATTGAAAATTATAGAGGTTAAATAATAGGGAAAATATGTATAAAAGAGAAATGAATAATTAACAAGGGAAAATACAAAATATATATAAACTCTCTATTGAGAATTACAAGGAGTATATATATATTTATATGAATATAAGTGAGAGTAGCTAAAAGAGAAAGAAAGATGAAATCAATTCTAATTGATGTGTGTAAGAGGTGTGAATTACAAAAGCAATTTCCTAACCTATTTATACAATTTATAAGAGAGATTTGTGCATGGAAAAAAGGAAGGACATGCACAGTAACACTTTGAGAGCCAAAGTCGGATGATGTGCGTAGTGGAGGATGTAATTAAGCATGCAACGTGGAAGACTGGTCTTCATGAATTTGAATGGATTTTGAACCACAAATATTATTTCCTAACAGGGTTGATGAGAATTCATCCACCAGAGACCTCTTTACTGTACTACTATCAACCCAACTGGAGAAGTTGGCTCAGTCTTAATCTGTCCACCAGAGAATTTATATCTCTATTCCTGTGCAAGCATGTCTAAAAACCGGGAAGTGAAGACTTTGTATTTGGAGCTTTATATGCCAGGAGGAAATAGCCCAGGAATTATGATGTAATGGTAAGGCCTCTCATGCAACTGGAGAAGTTGGTTCAATCTTAATGATAGCACACTTTTAAATAACACCCAAAAGCATTTATTATTTATTGTTATTGTAAATTTTTATTCTTATTTTACAGCACAAATGAAGTAAATTATCCAAAATTATAGCTCTTTAGTGTTCTATTTCAGAACTACTGAAGCAAAAATAATCAAGGAACTTGGTACTTCACAGTTTATAAGATCTAAAACAGGTATGTATACATTAGCTGTATTTTCTTTCAGAGTGTATAGATTAACATTATTTTATGTCTGTTGATTTATGTGCATATTTTATTTGTTCTGTATTTGTGCATAACAGTTGGCCTGTATACTGTGTTAAGAGCTATAATTCTACCTAAGCCTTTATAGATGGTCTCTTGGCGTATACTCGATCCCATACTATGTAAGTTTCATTGCCCACTTAAGCAGCCGTCTTGACGAGGTTGGGCACCGCAAGGCACTTGCCAGTGGTAGGTCGGTCAACACTTCAACCTGGTGGGCACCGCAAGGCACTTGCCAGTGGTAGGTCGGTCAACACTTTAACCTGGTGGGCTTGGAAGTAAGGGACCAACTTCCTCACACTTATGACTAAAGTAAATGACACTTTCTCGAGCAGCGAATATTTGATTAACGCCCCTTTTAGAGTCCAGACGACATATTAGACTAGAAATTACACCTTTTCCTCATCTTGAACCAAAACAAATCCGACTACCTTCTGGGAGGCGGCCAGGTACAAGAACAAGGTCTCGCCTTCCTTTGGCTTAGACAGTAATGGGGATGATAAGAGATACTTCTTCAAATCCTCAATGGCAGCTTGACATTCCCTAGTTCACCGGAAACCTTCCTACTTCATCATAGCCCCGAAGAAGGGTAAAACACGGTCAACGGTTGGAGAGCTATCGTAGGCTCCCAAATTAAAACCTTACAAACGTAGTAGCGCGAGTAAGGATCGATCCTACAATGAGTAACTAGTTTAATGTATGTGCTCAAATTAAAGGGAAGGGGGGTTTGGTATGAAATTGACAATCAAAGTAAGTAAATGAATAAAACGATGAATACAAAATATTGAAAGCACTTATAATAGAAAACCTTGGTTACTCAACATCCACCACCAGAATTTAGCATTGATCATTAATTCAAAAGATAATTAATATGCAATTGAATATTTGTCGTGAAATTATTTCATTTTCGTTTTTCCTTAGTTCGTTGTGGGTAACTAAAGCACAAACGGTTTAATTACCTCTAACTACTAAATAGTCTAAGACGAGCGCTACATATTTAATTCAATAACAGCAATAGGAACTAGGAAAACCAACAAACTAAATAACACAAGCACAAGCGGTTGCGTTTAATTTAGGAAAATATTCTACCTGAGACCAATTTGCACTAAAGTCGTCAATAATTAATCTCAATTGCTACTGAAATTAGAATAATTTGTAGCACAACATTAACTAATATAGGTTGTCTATCCCTCCATCCAGGATTATATGTATTGAAAAATGGATCATACTTTCCTTGAGGTTGTCTAGGAAAACCTCCCACCATATTAACACGTTCAATAGGTTATTCTTGAAGCGTCGGACATGCATCAGTTTGGTGTCCAATTACCGAGCAGATTCCACATGCTTTTACAGTTTGCATATTTCCTACAGCTAATTGACAAACAAGAGTAGTTAAACCAGAAATTTGTTGTTCAAGAGCATAAATGTTTACCTCATTCACTTGCTTAGACGGTTGGACAAGTCTATTGCCAAATTGTTGAGAATTTGCAGCCATGTTTGCAATTAGATTTCTTGCAGCATATGGTGTCTTGCCAACTAAAGTACCTCCGCTTGCAGCGTCAATCATGCTCCTATCAGTCAGAAAAAGTCCTTCATAAAAGTATTGAATGAGTAATTGATCACTGATTTGATGGTGTGGGCAGCTTGCGCATAGCTTCTTGAAATGCTCCCAATATTCATACAAAGACTCTCCATTGTTTTGCCTTATACCACACATTTCCTTTCTAATGTTGGCCACCCTTGAAGTTGAGAAATATTTTTCAAGGAACACTGTCTTCAAGTCATTCCATGTGGTGATGCTTCGGAAAGTAGATTGTATAGTCAATCCTTCGTTGAATCTTTCAACGAAAAGGGGAAGGCCCTCAACTTGATTTGTTCCTTAGTAACCCTTATGGATTTCATACTTGACACACTACATAGAATTCCTTTAAGTGTTTGTGCGGATCTTCACCTGCAAGTCCATAAAAAGAAGGCAAAAGATGAATTAATCCAGATTTTAATTCAAATTGTACATTAGCATCTAGAGTAGGAAAAATAATGCATAAAGGTTGCTGATCTAAATTTGGAGCTCTAAACTCCTTTAAAGTGCGATTTTGAGCCATGAGTTCTTTTTCTAAATCAGAATTGATGAAAGATTGGGGATCGGTGGACATATCACTAAACTCCAATTTCCTCAAAGCTTGTTTCCTCCACCTGTATAGAGTTCTTTCAATTTCTGGATCGTATGGCAATATTTCTTGATTAGCAGATCGATTTATCGGCATAATCGTTAAAGATATTGCAGCAATTATGTAAAGTAATGAAGGATATTTTTTTTTTGGGACAAATGAATGAAGAAAAAAAAAAACACAAAATGAACTAAAAAAGCTCCCCGACAACGGCGTCAAAATTTGGCGAGCTGTCGTAGGCTCCCAAATTAAAACCTTACAAACGTAGTAGCGCGAGTAATGATCGATCCCACGAGGAGTAACTAGTTTAATTTATGTGCTCAAATTAATTAAAGGGAATGGGGGTTTGGTATGAAATTGACAATCAAAGTAAGTAAATGAATAAAACGATGAAGACAAAATATTGAAAGCACTTAGAATAGAGTCAACATCCACCACCGGAATTTAGCACTGATCATTGATTTAAAAGGTAATTAATATGTAATTGAATATTTGTCATGAAATTATTTCATTTCCGTTTTCCCTTAGTTGTATGTAACTAAAGAACAAACGTTTTAATGACCCCTAACTACTAAATAATCTAAGACAAGCGCTATAGATTTAATTTAATAGCAGCAATAGGAACCAGGAAAATCGACAAACTAAATAACACAAGCACAACCGATTGCATTTAATTTAGGAAAATATTCTACCTGAGACCAATTATCACTAAAGCCGTCAATAATTAATCTCAGTTGCTACTGAAATTAGAATAATTTGTTGCACAACATTCACTGCTGGAAATTATGGAATTTTCGACCACCTGAAAGTGATCTTAAATCAAGTCGAAAGCCTTGTTCCGACCACTTTTGGCATCCGGAAAAAAACCTTTGTTGCTATTTTCGACCACTTTTTTCTTTCAACTTGATTTAAGATCACTTTCAGGTGATCGAAAATTCCATAATTTCCAGTAGTGATTAACTAATATAGCAAATAATTATATCAAATAAATAACTAGTAGGCCTTCCTAGCATTGAATGATACAACTATTCAAATAATTTAGAAGAATATTTAATACTCAAATGCATAAAAATTATATAACAAAAATAAATAAATAATCTGACAGCATAATCAATTCCGGAGCTTCAATTTACTAAACCAAGCTAAAGAATATTAGTCATGCAGAAACATTGGTAACAAATTCAGAAAAAGAAGAATTAAGATAAACTAGAGGAAGAAGAATGGACGTTCAACAAAAGAAAATTTTTACTATTTTTTTTTAAATAAAAGAGCTAATTCATTAATTATACGATGAAAAGTTTACAATAAGATCGATGGAATGATAACATTCTTACAATCATAAATTGAAACAAATTTCCAATGCTACACAAAACTTGAATTTCTTATTGTTTTTCAAGATTGAAGCTGAATTCGTTTGGAGAACCTGAAGCCTCTTTGATATTATTAATGATCTTGCTACCCAAATCTGACTCTATTGTGACTCTTCTGTCCATAGACAATATCTCCATTAATCTATTTATACAATGCTCAAATCATTTTCCACCATCCATTTCCTATTTTTGCGCCTGTACGACGAGTCTTCCGCAATTGTCACCCTCGCCGTCCGAATAGCGCCAATTGACTTTAGGGATGGCAACGGGGCGGGGAGTATACTCCCCGTCCCCGTCCCCGAAACTCCAACCCTGTCTCCGTCCCCGTCCCCGTCCCCATCTCCATCCCTGACGCGAAATCGAAAATAGTCCACATCCCCAACCCCGCAGGGAATTAGGCGGGGACGGGGAATAACTCCTAGTCAAAATTTTAAATTATTATAAATTTTAATTTTAAAAACTAAACTTTTTAATTTTTTTTAATATTTAATTTTAAAAAATAAACTTTTAATTTTAAAAACTAAAAACTAAATTTTTAATTTTTAAAAATTAATATATATATATATATATATATATATATATATATATATATATATATATATATATATATATATAGAATTAGATTCATATGAGAACCCATCTTTAGGTAGGAACATAGGAACTAATCGTAGCCTCTTATTTTAATCGATCGACGGTCCCTATTTTTTAATACGTTAATAGCTAATTAGTTTTACTTCTTACGCTAAATGGATTTATTGTACGTTAATGGGGGGTAGTTTAGTATTTTGCCAATGCTGGTTAGTGTGTGATAGTAGGCTTCTATTTGCAGACGGTAAATTCAAATTTTGGTGGACTCCTTCACACACTCGACTACCGCATCCCATTGTTCGTCGTTCTCGCTCACCTTACGTTGCTTCTGTTCTCAGCTAGATGGGCGACGTTCATGGTAGGAATCCCAAACGTCCTCGTCCGGCGACGAGGTCGTCCATTAAAGGTCGTTTTTTTTTTCCATTTGCGTTGTATGCGCTAGTATGAGCTGTTTGCTGTGTTTTTTTATCATTCTATTTTTGTTTTCCGTCTATTATTGGGGGTGGGTGTGTAGTTGTGTAGGGTTTGGGTTTGTGTTCATTGTCGACGGCCATGTCGTTTTTTCCCTTTTTCGATTCTGCCTTGTTTTAGAGTTGTTTGATTTTGTGATTTGCATTATGGTTTAGCTTGTTGCAAGCACGGTTGGCGTTCGGAGTTTGTGTTTTTTTTTTTTTTTTTTTTTCGTCCGTGTTGCCTGTCCTTTTTTTTTTTTTTTTTTTTTTTTTTTCTGTGTGGGTGAATTTTTGATTTGGTATGTGGGTTTGTGGGTTGGTCATTGTGTTGGGGATGTGGGTGTGCTTGTGGCTGGGAACTATAGGGGCTATTTTTATTTTTATTTTATTTATTTATTTATTTTTTTGTTATGGTGTGCTTTGTACTGTTTGTGGTGTTGATGGGTGTGTCTAAGTCAGTTTGATTTTATGCTTTATGTGTTTGTTAAGTTGGTTTCGATGGTGGGTATATGTCAATTTTTGCTTTTGTCCTTTTCTCCAACCTTGAGTTTGGGTTTGTTTATTGGTGTTAGTTAGTTTGTGCTGTGTGAGGACCTTAATGTCTGATTATGTGGGTTGGGTTATTGTGCATTTGTTTATTTTTTTCTTTATGCTTTCTTGGGTGTTTTAATGGGCGTTGTTCCCTTTCACTACTGGCCGAACCGGAATTAGGGCTCACACTATTCATCCTAACATATGTTTAGCATTTGTTAGTAACCTAGGTGCACACTGTATCTTATTCTAGCTGCTTGGTAGTTTTTGCTGTTGGACACTATGGCACATATATACCTTCCTGAGTGCACTCACATATGTTTCACATTTCTCATACACTTGTCTTCTCCTGATTGTTGGTTTCTCTATATCATTTAGTTGACATTGTTCCGTTGTGCTCTTTGCCTTTTGATAGAAAGATTTGTTGTCTATGTTCCTTGATGATGAGGTTGATGAGCGTTATGGGGCTATTGTGCGGAGGATTACCCGGAGAAGGATGCAGATGCATTGGCGTGATGCACGTAACAAAGTGGATTATATTGTGGCGTCTTTGCAATGCGGCATATGGAGTCCTTTATGGGCGAATCTGTGAATGCATGGGATTGTGGTCTGCATAAGGGTGATTGTAGGGGTCTTGATATGTTGAGAAGGTCTTATATGCGCTAGATTTTGGCATCTGAGATTAACGTTCACCGTTACGATAACATCTGTAGTGTAGTCGAATACCATGATGCCATCAAACAAAGATAACCAATGTGTTCTTGTTCCGTAGCTAGTTGGTTAATATAATAGTTTAGCTCTCTTGGTTACGTTCATGTACAGTGTATATGTTTTTTGTTAGCTTATCCTAGATTAATTTATACTTTTTTTGTGTAGACTTTTCAATCATGAGTGGTGATTCATTCCGATAGTAGTGTCGACCTTAATGGCACATACATGTCAACGTTAGTGCGCATACTGGTGTGTAGCATTTGACATATGCATTTCTTTCCCCCTGGTTATTAGTTATGGCACATGCGAAGTTCCATATGTGCACACAGAATTTTATCTCAGTTTAACCCCGTTACACACCAACTTCAGTGTATTCTTTAGAACAGTCTTGGCACAGACGTTTCCACAATAGTTCACAGTGAGATGAATAATGGCGACATTTGGACTGGTTTCTGTTACACCCGCTCTGGCAAAGACATTTTCCCTATATTGCACACTCAGATGAGTAATGTCGACCTACGGTCTGGTTTCCTTGGTTTCGCACTGTCATTACATCTTCTCATATTGGCACACTCAGCTTAACTCAAATGCACACTAACTTCATAGCTTACCATAAAACCTCTCTGGCTCCGACTTTTTCTCACAAGTGCACACACAAATGACTAGTGCCAGCCTAGTTCCTTTGCACTACAGCTCTCATACGTTATGGCACACACATAGTTTCATAAGTGCACACAAAAAATTTTCTCAGTTTACCCCCGTTGCGCACGAACTTCAGCGTATTCTTTAGAACCACCCTGGCACAGACGTTTCTACAGTAGTGCACACTGAGATGAATAATGGTGAACTACGGGCTGGTTTCTGGTGGTCGCCCTATCTGTACATCTTTGCATACTGACACACGCAGTTCATCCCAGGTGCATACCAACTCCAGAGACTACCATACAACTTCTTTGGCAAAGACATTTTCACACAAGTGCACACATAGATGAAATCCGCTCTGTCAGTACACCTTTGTATACTAGCATACGCAGTATAAGCCAAGTGCACATCGACTTCAGGGTCTAACATACAACATATCGACACAGACATTTTTCACACTAGTGGACACACAAATGATGGATACATACACTTTTCTCACACTCAGATAAAACAATGTGCACTCATGTTCATGGTTACAGTAATGCTTCACGGTATTTGACACACGTGGGGGCAGTAGATTACACTTATTCATCACATAAAGGCACAATTAGTGTGTCCACGGGGCACACTCGCATGTGCATGAAGTTTTATCAACATGCACAACTTGCTATGTGTGAATGCTCAGAATTTAACCAAAATTTATATTCGTAAGCTAGTAAATTCAAGTAATCCAACGTCTATTCATTTACAAATAGAGTAATGAATAGTTTCGAGAACTGGAGTGCAAGGCCACAATGACACATGACATTGTGCACAGTGGCAGTGAACTTCTACATTCTTCAGAGTTTATCGTACAACCCCTTTGGCACAGATATTCTCACATGAATGCACACGCAGATAACATACATACAATTTCCCGCACTCAAATAAAGTAGTGTGCACTCATGTTCATGTCTACACTAATGCTTAACGGTATTTTACGCACAGGGGAGCTGCAGATTACACTTATTCATCACATGATGGCATAATCATTGTGTCCAGGGGGCACACTGGCGTGTGTAGAATACCTTATCAACGCACACAACCTGCTATATATAAATGCTCAGAATTTAACCCAGGTTTATATTTGTAAGCTAGTAAATTCAAGTATTCGATCGTTTGTTCATTTACAAATACAGTAATTAATGGTGTCGCAAACTACAGTGCAGGATCACAGCGGCACACGATATTGTGCTCAGGTGCACAGTGGTAATGCACTTGTACATTCAATTAGTTATGCAGTATGGCACACCCAGTAGGCCCAACGCGCACGTCCTTAGGGTACTGTTGCGTGTCTGGCACAACCGTGGACACGCAGGTGCACACTCGGTAATCTCGCATTCAGATTTTGGATGCAGTTATAGGGGATTGAATTTGCTTCATCTAAATTGCAAAAACAGGGGCGTAGGGCATCTCTTCGTGCGGTGCCGCACACCAAGTTGATGATGATCAACTCATCTGATGGTAAGGGAGAACCAGTACGTGGCGCATGAATGAGATCAATTCAACACACAATTCAGATATTATTATTACCTCCGTGATCTTCACTTTCCATTCTACAGAAGCAAGATTCTGCTGTCTCCAGTTAGTTGAGTGTATTCCGATGCACACGGCCGTCAAGATGACGAGAACGGCGGTGGCGGTTCTTCTCCTGTGAACTGTTGGGGGACGCAGTCGTGGAGTCAAATTAGATTCCTAGTTAATCTTCACTTCCTAGATTCTTAGAATTGAATCAATTCAAATATATTATTATCATATAATTGGTATCCAGACAAAATTACACTAATATCCTTTTTAATCATTTATGGTAGAGATTTAAATATAAATGTTACTTTATCTACACCGTTGATTGAGTGAATACGTGGGGCTTGGATTGGTTCTCATGTTCTTACCTAACCTAGGGTTCCTACTTGAAGGTTTCCCTATATATATATATATATATATATATATATATATATATATATATATATATATATATATATAGGATCTGGTGAGACCATCCCAAAAATTAGGTGAGATCGTGAGATTACATCATGATAATCTATTTTCTTATTTTAATGGTTCAGATTTGAGGAGGATTTTGAAGTGTTATGTGCTCAAACTAAATAAGCTAGGGGTTGTAGAGGTTGTGATGTAATTTTGCATATTCATTAATTAAATACCATTTTTGAATACCGAGATATACTTGGTATTTTCCTTGTTCAGTAGTCTAGGTTTTCACGAAGCATTCCAGCCGTTCCTCTATTTCACACGGTGTGGATTCGGTCACCGGCTCTCGCCTTTCATCTCTGTCGCACACAATGTTTCTCCGGTCGCCGGCTTTCCCTTTCGCGTCGTGTGCAGTCGCAGAGTCTCCATGGTTGGCTCTTCCAACAGGCAGTCAAAGCGTCAAAAGATGAATGCTTCCGGTGGTGGTCAAGGTATTCCAGTTCCAATTGGTTATGTTTCTTATTTTTGTCGCATTTTTGCTTCCTTCCTAAGGATTACTAGTTGAATAATTATGAAAACGAATTCACACGTCAGACTTCAGAGACTTAGTCTATGAGAAGAAATTTTCATGCTTATTGAGCAGAACATAATGATATTTCTAGGCAACTTTTGATTAAGATTTCTGTAATTCAGTTTGATACATCATTATAACAAGAACGAAACAGTCTAGTACCTTGAGTCATTATACTTATTATTATAAATATTGATTAATTGATTTTTTGTTAATATATTAACTGCATTGTTAATTTAATTAAAGTATTTGTAAATTGGCATGAGCTTAAAAATGGTGGTTATTTCCCTATGATGAATTTTTTCAATTAAAATGTTAAAAGTAGTGGACTGGATAATATGCATTTTGAGGATTAATGTGAAATTGTGGGGGGTTTCATTTCAGCTATGTTTATTCCAATATTTCATTAAACTAGAGAAGTAAGATGGAAACATAATCAATGGTGTGTGCATAGCCTATTGTTTGGGGTTTATTTTTTAGGCAAATTCGTTTTGTTGTTGGACCCATTAGTGTGGTGTGCTTTGGTCATTTGGGGTGTGATTGTAACTTACTATAGTATGGGTGTGTAGGTGGGTTTGTGCCGTGGGAAGGTATGGTGTGTGCATTTCAGTGTAAGTGGGTGCTATTGGTGGATTTAGTGTGCTCTTTTCCATTATTTTGTTGGTGACATGTGTGGATTGATGTGTTTACGTTGTTTTGGGTTGGGGTCGTGATTTAATGGCGTATTAGAGGGGCAAGCACCAACTTATTATTTGACTGAGGATGGGCTATTTTTCTTCCCATGTGCATTGTAGTAGGTGAGTGCGTCCAGTGGTGCATATCAGTTGCAACTATGTGCTAGTGGTTGGATTTTGGCAGTGTTTTGGGTGCATGTCAGTTCAAAAGTGCATGCAACTGTGCCCAATTAGCTGGAAGGTTTGTATGTGCAAGCAATAACAATGGCTTAGGTAAGAGTCTGAAATCAGCAAAGGAACTAACTGCTCAAAAGAATGTAAAGGCAAAGAGCGTGTGCTGAACGTGCAACCCGTTGGCTCACCACCATAGTCAGAATTGTCCCAAAATGTAGAATATAGAGTTGTAATTATATATATATTTTTTTTTCACTTGAACCGTTACTATAAACAAAATGTATTTTTTAATTGTTGAAGAAATTAACCGCCTTAGCACTATGATTTTAAAATCAGAAAGTGAATTGATATTTCAGTTACCCATGTGCATGTATGTGTGGTAGTCTGTGCATAAAATAAATCACACACCCTCCATGCCCTACCCGTGCGGGTTCACACATTTGCACACACCCCCAGTCCAAACGCACACGCCCCACATAGGAAACTATAGTAGAATCGGATTAACACATTGTTTTGCACACGCCTTACAGATTAGATGCACACATTGTAAATAGAAAATTCAACAACAAAAAACAGGGAAAACACATTTGTACACACCCTCAGTTCGAATACAGCGATTGATTCGCACACGCCCAACGTCACACACCTCGCACAAGCCCAACCAAATACACGCACACACCAATAACTAGAAACCAATCAAACAAATACTTTACATACATTCATTTTAATTCATACATGGCCAAACACCATGCATCTACCCACATCCCTAATAATAGCTTTTTGTTATCAAATAAAAGAAATACGGAGTAACATTTTAAAGCTCACATTCTACGATTCGCACACGCTAAAAGACCTACACGCAGACACCGCCGAATACCAACTTCCCTTCTGCTTTACGATTTTTTTTTTTCCAATCTAAAAATCCAAACCTTCTTGCAATTCCAATGCCAGAACGAAATTTCAAAACACATTTTCAAACCCAAATTATCAACTACAACCACACGTCCCAATCTAAGATGTTGCACACGCCATAACTATCTAATGCACCAACCTTCGTACAAAAAGAAATTAAAAATCAGTCCAGGACCACATACATGTGTTGTTAGTCGCCATGCATAAGCTATTCACGTTGTCTGCTTCGTGGTACTTTGCATAGTTGTAATGTCGTCCAGCTCTCCAATCACAAAGAATATATTACTAATTAGTAATTACCATTCATAATTAGTCTATTATTATGCTAAACTAGTATTTGCGCCCGTGCGATGCACGGAATGAATTTGTTGTAATATATTAAAAATATTTGGATCGATATATAATTATTTAAATTAGAACATCAAAATATTATATAGTGCAAGTGAAGATACAGTTTGGATCATTTATGTGTTTTGATGTTATCATTGCTTGAATTTAAGCAAATAATTGCTCAAATTAATAGCTAATGTGTATATGTACACGCATGCGGTACTGTAACTTTGGAGATTTTATTTATCATTGTTTAGTATTTTTTTTATAAATTAGGCAAATGTGCTCATTCTCTATCAACTCAGTTATATGAACGAATTTCTATCTTAATTCATTTGTATGGAAGATATTTTATTTTATTTCTCTCTCTCTCTCTCTCTCTCTCTCTATATATATATATATATATATATATATATATATATATATATATATATATATATATATATATATATATATATATATATATAACAATTTTGTCATTTAAAAAAATATTATATCAACGATTTTATTTACACATTATTGAAACATCTTTGTAGACGACATTGGTAGTAGCAACACAATCTTGTCCATCATCGTCTAGAGCTAACACCTTCAATCGATCAGGATGGTATTCCTCTGGTGAAAGGTAGAATATTAGTCAATTAGCGATCCTTTTATATTTTAAGTGAATTAGTAATATCAGATTCATTTTCAACCAATAATTATTCTTTTTTATTTTTAGTCAATTAGAATATCATGTGTAGTGATATTTTTTTTACCTAATTTCCGTTCCATTTTTAATTGATGATGTATAATATTATTATTAAAATATTGCTGTTCCATTTTTAATTTACATTTACTATTGTTTAAAATATGCATTTACTATTTATGATGTAGAATATTATTATTGAAATACTAGTATTTGCGCCCGTGCGATGCACGGAATGAATTTGTTGTAATATATTAAAAATATTTGGATCGATATATAATTATTTAAATTAGAACATCAAATATTATATAGTGTAAGTGAAGATACAGTTTGGATCATTTATGTGTTTTGATATTATCATTGCTTGAATTTAAGTAAATAATTGCTCAAATTAATAGCTAATGTGTATATGTACACGCATGCGGTGTTGTAACTTTGGAGATTTTATCATTGTTTAGTATTTTTTTTTTTATAAATTAGGCAAATGTGCTCATTCTGTGTCAACTCAGTTATATGAATGAATTTCTATCTTAATTCATTTGTATGTAAGATATTTTGTTTTATTTTTTTGTCTATATATATATATATATATATATATATATATATATATATATGAGCTAACACCTTCAATCGATCAGGATGGTATTCTTCTGGTGAAAATATATAATGGTAGAATATTAGTCAATTAGAGATCCTTTTATATTTTAAGTGAATTAGTAATATCAAATTCATTTTCAGCCAATAATTATTCTTTTTTATTTTTAGTCAATTAGAATATCATATGTAGTGATATTTTTTACCTAATTTTCGTTCCATTTTTAATTGATGATGTATAATATTATTATTAAAATATTTCCGTTCCATTTTTGATTTACATTTACTATTGTTTAAAATATGCATTTACTATTTATGATGTAGAATATTATTATTGAAATATTTCCGTTCAATTTTAGTTTCCCTTCCATTTTTAATTAAAATGCAATGATCTAACTATTTTTTTTTTCATATTAGTCAATTATGGATCATTTTTATATTTTCAGTCAATTAGTAATCCGGAAAATCAAATTCGATATTGCAAGTGCAAGTATCATATTCATTTTCAGCCAATTATTTCTTTTTTTAGTTTTAGTCAATTAGCCAATTAAAATATCAGATGCAATGATATTTTTACCCAATTTTTGTTTCATTTTTAATTGATGATGTAGAATATTATTATTGAAATATTTCTTTTTCATTTTTAATTTACCTTTGCTATTGTTTAAAATATGCCTTTACTATTTTGATGATGTAGAATATTATTATTAAAATATTTCATTTTCATTTTTAATTTACGTTTACTTGATTATTGAGATATTTCCATTCTATTTTTTAAAATTGTGAACAATTTATGACATAATTGTAATTTGATGTATTATAATGTATAATATTATTGTGAAAAATTTAAATGCAATGATCTAACCATTTTCTTTTCTATTTTAATCAATTATGGATCATTTTTTTTCCAGACAATTATTAATATTCATTTTCTTTTTCAATTAACCTAATTTTTGTTCCTTTTTCTATCTTTAGTTTTCTATCAATTATTAATATTCATTTTTTTTCCAATTTATCTAATTTTCATTCTATTTTTAATTGATGATGTAGAATATTATTGTGAAATAAATTGTTTTTTTTTTTACATCCTTTTTTAATTTACCTATATTATTTACTATTGTTTGGACGGGAAATCAAGTAAATAGAATTTGTTTTTAATTATAGTATAGATTTTCTTTTCTTTTTATATTGTTTGGGCGGGAAAGTAAGGAAGGAGGTTTTTGTTTTTAATAATAGTATAGATTGATAATCTTTTTATATTTTCGATTATTATTAGTATTAATCAGTGAATTTTGATTCTTTTTTCATTTTTAGTGAATTAAGGATCTATTTTTATTTTTCTATTTTACTGCTAACTTTTAAATTTACTGATTATTATTAGTATTAATTAATCAGTGAATTTTGTTCCCTTTTCTATTTTTCGTAAATTAAGGATTTTTTTTTTTTCAAATTTTTTGGTAAGATTTTTTACTGTTATCCTTATTATGACCTTTTTTTTTAACAACCTTTCATTTCTTTTTTTCATTTTCATTGAATTAAGAATCCTTTTTTATTTTCTAATTTTACTTATTATTATTAGTATTAATCAGTGAATTTCGTTTCTTTTTCCATTTTTAGTGAATTAAGGATCATTTTTTTTTCCTATTTTACTGCTAACTTTTTTAATGATTATTATTAGTATTAATTAATCAGTGAATTTCATTTCTTTTTCTTTTTCTAGTGAATTAAGAATCTTTTTTATTTTTATTTTTCTAATGTTTGGTAGGATTTTCTTTTTTTACTGTTATCCTTATTATGACTCCTTTTTTCCACAATCTTCCTTTTTTTTTTCTTTTTTTTTTTTTTCATTTTCATTGAATTAAGACTCCATTCCTTTCAAAAAAATAAAATTAATTAAGTTTTTTTTTTTTTATTTTCCTATTTTACTGATCATTAAAATTCCATTTATATTTCCATTTTTAGTGAATTAATAATCCTTTTTTATTTTTCTATTTTACTACAAACTTTTTTTTTTTTACTTTTTTTTTTTGATTTTTTTTTACTTATTATTGTTAGTATTAATTAATCAGTGAATTCTGTTTCCTTTTCTATTTTTTGTGAAATAATGATTTTTTTTTTCTATTTTACTACTAACTTTTTTACTAATTATTATTATTAGTATTATTAATTGGTAATTTTTCACCTTTTTTATTGTTTGGGCGGGAAACTAAGAAATGATGATTTTGTTTTTAATAATAGTATAGATTTTTAGTGAATTAATGATCCTTTTTTTATTTTCCTATTTTACTGCTAATTTTTTTACTGATTGTTGTTAGTATTAATTAATCAGTGAATTCCGTTTCCCTTTCTATTTTTCGTGAATTAAAAATGTTTTTTTATTTTTCTAATATTTGGTTGGATTATTTTATTGTTATCCTTATTATGACCTTTGTTTTCACAATGTTCTATTTTTTGTTGTTTTTTTTCATTGAATTAAGACTCCTTTTTTTATTTTTCTATTTTACTGATTATTATTATTAGTAATAATCGGTAAATTCCGTTTATATTTCCATTTTTAGTAAATTAAGGATTTTTTTTTATTTTCCTATTTTACTACAAATTTTGTTTACTGATTATTATTAGTATTAATTAATCAGTGAATTCAATTTTCTTTTCTATTTTTCGTGAATTAAGAATATTTTTTTTCTATTTTACTACTAACGTTTTTATTAATTATTATTAGTATTATTAATTGGTAAATGTTTTCCCTTTTTTATTGTTTGGGCGAGAAAGTAAGAAAGATGTATTTTATTTTTAAGGAATAAGGGTCAAATAGGCCATTGAACTGCACAACATAATTCAATTAGGTCACTGAACCTAAAAAAGCAACAATTAGATCCCTAAACTAACCAATTTCAAACATATTTTCCAATTTGAAGGTTTCTAACAGGTCTTCCAAATTAATTATTTTTTTAAAAAATAAATTTTAACAATTAATTATTTAAATTAAAAAAAAAAAAAAAACAGGACTCCGGCCGGAGACGAAGAGTTTCTTCGTCTCCGGCCATGGAGACAAAGAGTTTCTCTAATTAAATTTTTGGTTAAAAATTTAAATTTCCTTTGTATTTTATTTTATTACTTTTTTTTTTATTTATACTAATATGTGAATGAAGTAACACAAAATCTGAAATTGTATTTGTTATTTATTTCTTCTTTTTAAATAATCAATATTTTTGTGTTTTACAAAAATTTAGAAAAAATCAAATATAAGTGAGATTTTTAATAGGTTAAACAAACACTCTACTCAAGTTGTTATATATATATATATATATATATATATATATATATATATATATATATATATATATATATATATATATATATATTATAAAAATGCTGTAAAATGAACTCGTTATAAAAAAAAAAAAAACATAGAAACTTGAATGGCATGTACAAATCTCGAAATCAACATACTAACTCTAAGTTTCAGAAAATCTTACAAAATTATCAAAATGACCGTCTCTATCATCATCGATCGCATCTCTACAATCTTCCTTAAAAACTAAACCAATAGGGTTATGTTACAAATGCTCTTCCTCCTCAATTTCTGTTTGTTGAAGCAGAGCCTCCTTAAGTATCTTCAAACTCATACCAGACGATATAAACTGCAAAACATATTGAAGTACGTGAGAATATAGTTAGAAAAATGTAGAAATTCATACAAAAAGAAAGCTGATAGATGAGTCTGAGATTCTTTGATTGAAGAAGCCCTTGTATTTATAGGTAGAAAAATACTAATTCAAAAGGAAAGTATAATAATTTATTTATTTAAGGGAAAGTATAATAATTTATTTATTTAAGGTAATAACATTATTGTTATTATTATTATTATTTATTTAATTTCCATTTGACATTTACTTACCAAATAAGTTTTACTACAAAAGTTTTGGGGGGAAAATTTGTTAGGAGGATTTTAGTTTTATATATATATATAGATATAGATAGATATTACAATATTATTATAACAAAAAATAACCACACTAATACAATTATTCTATTGTCCTTATGTTTAAAATCTATCCTTAATTAATTTATAAATCTCTTCCGATCACCACCATCAATTTTAAATGACTTAATGGCTGTGATGAAATCTCATGATCCCATTTTTAATCGGGACCTCATGGGAACCAAACACACACACACACACACATATTAGTTAGTGGTTTGGTGTTTAAAATTTGTTTTGGCTGTTTTAGATTTGATTTTCATCTGTTGTTTTGTTAAAGTTATTTCCTCTCGTTTCGTTTGCGAGTTATTTCCTCTCGTGTCTTTAGCGAGTTTTCCTCTCATTTATTTGGCGAGTTCTTCTTTCATAAGGTGAAACAATTTATCTGATAATGGAGCATGTTTGCTTCATCCCGAGCACCGAAGAAGATCTGAACCTTGATATGCAATTCAGATTAATGGAGATATTGTCTATGGACAGAAGAACCACAATAGAGTCAGACTTGGGTAGCAAAATCATTAACAATATCAAAGAAGCTTCTGGTTCTCCAAACGAATTCAGCTTCAATCTTGAAAAACGGTCAACGATTCAAGTTTCGTGTAGCATTGGAAATTTATTTCAATGTCTAATTGTAAGCTTTTCATCGTATGATTAATGAATTAACTCTTTTATTTCAAAAAAAAAATCAATTTATCTCTTATTAGTATTAAATTTTTTTTCTCATAACCAGTTATTCAAAGTATTACATTTTTTTTCTCAAAACTAATATATACATTTTCTTTATAAGTAATAAATAATTTATTTATTTTTTATTAATATTACATTTTATCGCATAAGTATTACATTTTCATAGTGACTAACCCGTTTCATAAAGAATGATCCCTAAGATGTTCGCTTAGGAGACTCACTCATAATCATTTATTTTACTCACCTATTTCTATTAATTAATTATGGTATTAACCATATTAATACTCCCAATAATTATAATTAATTAAGAGTTAATTCTATTTTTTGTCCTAGATTTATAAGTGGTATTTCACTTTTAGTCCCTTTTTATCGGAATATTCTATTTTGGTCCTAGTATATATTATTGTGATATGACCAAAAAAAGATGTTCGGATAAAAAAGTACTAAAAATGAACTGCCAATAAAAATTGACATTAACTCATTAATTAATTATATATGTATATATTATTCAACCCAAGAAATCGCCTGTCAAACTTGATTTTTCTGAGTTGATTAATCAAAGCCGTCGCTGGAACACATGTTCAGGACACTACAGTAACGATGCCTCTAGAAAACAACTACATGTCTGACCCAAATTAAACTTCCTCTGCTAATCGCATTATAAATTCTGTCATCCTTAAAGAACATTAATATATATTCTCAACTACATATATACGACCCTTGAAATGACTAGTTTGTATTCCTATGTCGTCATTATTGCCTTAGCTTTGCTTGGCAGCTTAGCTACTCCTCCAGTGAACATCATTTCCTTAGCTCATCATAATTATCATGTAGCTCTCTTTGTGTTTGGAGACTCAATCTTCGATCCTGGCAACAATAACTACATCAACACTACCACTTATAACCAGGCTAATTTTCCGCCCTATGGCGAATCATTTTTCAAGTACCCAACAGGCAGGTTTTCTGATGGTCGTCTCATCCCAGATTTTATTGGTAAGCTTACAATGCTCTTGTTTGGTAACATAATTTATCAATTAATTTTGATTTATTTGATCACTATTAGCCGTTTTTTATTAATTAGTTTTTTGTAAGAGTCTATTACTCTAAAATGTTAAAATACAAAAAATTGTTCAAAGCTGTTTTTTCAATTAGCTTTTAGATAAAGTAATTTTACATGTAATCAGCTATCAGTTACTAGTTAATTTACCAAATATTTTTCTACATTCAACTAATGTTATCAACAGTGAAACTCACTAACCCAATCAGTTAATAACTATTTACCAAACACAATCAACGTCAGTGTAACTCACTGATTGATGTCGCCCTTAATTACGTGTTATGTTTGGTTGCACAGCCGAGTTTGCAGAATTACCATTAATGGAGTCAACTTTGCATCAGCTGGCGCTGGCAGTCTTGTTGAAACCTTTTTCTGGTTTTGTGCGTCGTCGATATTTATGATGTTCCATAATTTATTTTTGAGTTAATTTTATTTTTTGCCATAAATTTATAATGACAGTCCACTTTTAGTCATTTTCCAAAACATCTTTATGAGACAATTTTGTATGTTGACCATGGTCCACACAACACTGTGTGAACCATAAAAAAAATACATTTTTAATATATTAAAAATACATTATTTGTGTACTGAATGTACATTATACTAAATAATATATTTTCAAAATTCAAATAATGTATTTTTTACTGAATACAATGTACATTTTTAATATGTTAAAGTACAATGTAAATGTGCATTATTTGATAATATATAAAATATTATGCTCTTAGTACTCAAATAATGTACTTTTAAATAATGAATTTTATGTACACAATTAATGTATTTTTTTATTTGTAGCCCACACAACTGGTCTTGTGTGGACCATGATCCATGCAATAATGACTCTTCATTTGGTTTTAATATTATTGTGGCATGATTATTTTTGAGCTTCTGTCAACAAAATTGTTGAAATGTGGTTAAATATTATGACATTTCGATCTTTCTTTAAAAAAAAAAAAAGAATGGGTTGACCTGTTATATCTTTATTTTTATTTTCTTGAAAAAATCATAATTGAAGACCTAAATGCCCTTGTATTTTATGAAATTTCAACGATTTTATTGACGAAAGAAAAAAAATGGTCATGCCAAAATAATACTAGAACTAAATAGGATGTTCTAAAAGGAAAAGAAAAAAAAAACTACAAATGAATTGCTACCTATAACTACAAATGAATTGCTAACTATAAATTTAGGACCAAATGTTTTTATATGTACATGAATTGAACTCTTGAATTTTTTTTTTTATTTGATTTTTGCATGCATGGCAGGTGATTAATCTTAAAACACAAGTGGAATATTTCAAGAATGTTGCAAAAAAATTGAAGGGGAAGTTGGGTGATAATGAATCAAACAAACTGCTGTCCAGTGCTGTGTACATGCTTAGCATTGGCAGCAATGACTACTTCAACCCCTTTACCAAAGATTCCACCATCTTTCATTCATATACCCATCACCAATATGTTGACATGGTCATTCGTAATTTCACTAATGTCATCAAGGTATCCTCATAAATTAAATGTACTTTTTTTTTAGTGCTACTGACTCTATTACAATATAGTATTTGTTCATAACTATTTTCTCAACCTACTAAAGCATAAAGAGTCAATGCCGCCTCCACTGAGGCTCGAACCCACAACCTGTGCAACCTTAGTGCCATTAGACAACAAAGTTAATACTCAATTTAATTATGGACTATACTGATTTTTCTGGATTTAGTCAGAAACATCTTTTTGTGTGCTTGATTGAGTCATCGGTATCGATGATTTTACCTAATTGAGTCATTTATAACTATACAACGTGATAATTTTCCACTCTATTAATACCTATTTTAGTCTTTTGCTATAGCGGTTTTATATTATCAAATTAGTCATTGAGTATAGTGGTTAATATCCAATTTAGTCATTGATTAAAGTGATTTTTCTTGATTTAGTCCTTGATTCTAATCAATGAGGACTCAATTATATAAAACCATCAAAGTCGATGATTCAATTAAACACCAAAAGGCATTTAAAACTAAATTAAAAAAAAAAAACTTATAGTCGATAACTAAATTCGTATCAACTCCTTTTACAAGCATATATATATGACCAACCAACATTATATATATCTATTTATCTTAATCTATTTTGACAGGAAATATACAAGGAAGGAGGGAGAAAATTTGTCATTTTTTTCTGTGATACCTTTAGGGTGCATACCATCTACTAGGGCTCTCAACATTCAACAAAAAAACACCCGTGGATGCTTCAAGAAACTCCAAGACTTGGCAAAGATTCACAATAAGGCCTTGCCAAAACACCTCACCATACTAGACAACACATTACAAGGATTTAAGTATTCTTATTTCGATTTCTTCACAGCCATCACTAACATTATTCATCATCCATCTACATATGGTATGTTACTGTAGGTATTTTTAATCTTTTCCCCATCTCCCAAGTTGCAGCATGAGTATATATAAATTTAGGATTATTCCGCTCAAAACGATGTCCTTTTGAGTGAAATAACACATTTAAAAAAGAATGGAACAATAATTAATTGACCGATTAGGCAACCTAGTCGGTGCCTAGGAGGCCAGCCGCCTAGACCACAGATTATGGTAATACGCTAGGCGATCGGCCAGCACCTAGTGTTTAGGCGCCGATTAATCGGTTCCTAAGTGGGATATATTTTTGCAACAGTGCTTACATAATATTTATGTTGTTGCATGTTTTAAGGTTTCAAAGAAGCAAAGAGAGCATGTTGCGGAAGTGGTCCTTATAGAGGAATACCAAGATGTGGTGGGAAAAGGGAGCCATTGAAAGAATATGAGTTATGCAAAGATGTTAAAGATTATTTGTTTTTTTATCATGCTCACCCCACTGAGATGTCCAGCCACCAGTTTGCTACATTACTTTGGAATGGAGACCTCAATCTCACCAGGTCTTACAGTGTGAAGTCCTTGTTTGAACAAATCTAGCTTATACAGAATAACACTTGCAAGTAAATATTTTTTATATATTGGCCCTGTTTGGTAAAAAATTGGCCTATAGATCAATTTTGGCTTATTTGACCACTATTAATTCTTTGATTTAGTTAAAATATCAATATAAATGTTTGATAAATTAGCTTTTTGCAACTCCAAAAGGCTAAAATTCAAAAGTCTATTCCAAGCAACTTTTTCAATTAGCTTTTTGAGAAAAGAAATTATACCAAACAGCTATCAGCTAACAGCTAATTTACCAAACACTTTTCTACAATCACCTAATGTTATCAACTATTTATACCTTCTAATTAACACAATCAGCTAACAGCAAACAACTATCAGCTAACAGCCATTTTACCAAACAGGGCCAATGTGAGCTAGATAAAGCACAAATTCTGAATAAATCGTTATAGTATGGTTGGTATATTGTGAGCTATTACAATTGTGATTCGTGAGGCTTGTTCAAACTTCATATAAATTGACAAGCAGACATGTCAATCGTTTAAAGGTAGCCCCAGAGACATAGCTAAATTACAAACATGCATCTTGTTGGATATGCAAACTAGGTTTGATTATAAAATATTTTGTCGATAGGGGATTTACTTATCCATTGATAATCCTTGAAAGATCATTTTGATCAACAATTGGTTGTAATCTTTGCTTGAATTGTGGTTTTATTGTACTGTCGCACAATTGAAACTATGTAAGCAGAACATTACAAAATAAAATTGATAAAAAATACTCTATTAGCCTTCCAAGCAAGCTACCTTATTCTCCGGCAGTAATACATGAAAAAAATCATATTAATTAAGAAGCCTTCAAAGCCCCGGTTTGGAAAATTCAGCCAAGCCATTGAGAGGTTTGACATGTTAAAGGAAAAGTCTGATCATTCTGTTTAATTTTTATAAACGCTCCAAAGCATGTATTATCCTATTTGTGGTCTATGTGGATGACATTGTCATCACTAAAAGAGACACCGTTCGTATTATATCTCTTAAGACCTAGCTTTCTTCATAATCAATTTTAGACTAAAGATCTTGGTACATTAAAGTGTATTTTCTAGGCGTCGTGGTAATACAAAGTAAGAAAGGTATATTTCTCTCCTAAATAAAATATATACTTGATCTATTTACAGGAACAGGGAAACTGGGAGCTAAGTCGTGCAATGCTCTAATGATCCCTAATTCACAGTTGACATCAGAGGGGGAGCTATTTAATGATCCAAACAAATACAGAAGATTGGTTGGTAAGCTAAACTAACTTACTGTAACCCGTCCTGATATCACTTACTCAGTCAGTATTGTAAGTCAATTTATGGCATCTCCAACTGTTGACCATTAGAGAGCGGTTGAACAAATCTTGAACTACTTGAAAGGGGCTCCAGAGCATGGAATTATATATCAAAACCATGGACATATGAAGATTGAGTGTTTTACAGATGCAGACTATGTTGGGTCTACGGAGAATTAAAGATCTACAACCGGATTTTGTGTCTTTTTGGTGGGAACTTGATCTTGTGGAAAAGCAAGAAGCATAATGTTGTATCACGATCGAGTGCAGAGTCAGAGTATAGAGCAGTGGGCCAGTGGCACAAGCAACCTGTGAAATCTTGTGGATATATTACATTTTGAATGAAATATGACTCAAGGTTCCTATTCCTGCGAAGCTATATGGTGTGACAATCAGGCGGCTCTCCATATTGCAGCCAATCCTGTCTTTCATGAACGAACCAAGCACATTGAAGTTGATTATCATTTCATTCATTAAAAAAAAAAAATACAATGAGACTTAATCTCTACAAGGTTTGTGGAGATAGGAGAACAATTAGGAGGCTCTCCATATTGCAACCAATCATATTTTCCATGAACGAACCAAGCACATTGAAGTTGATTGTCATTTCATTCGTGAAAAAAAAATATTCGAGACCTAGGCTCTGTTTGGCAACACTAAGCTAGGAGCTTATAGCTTATTTTAAGCTACTAATAAGCTATAAGCTCTGGTTGGTAATGTTCCCAAAATAAGCTCCTAGCTTAAAATAAGAGCTTATTTTGGAACACTACTTTAAGTAGCGTTTCAAAATAAGCTACTAGCTTCCTAACTTTTTTTCCATCTTTACCCTTATTATTTTAAAGTAATGACATATTTTAACCTTATGAATTAAAACCCTTTCTCTTCCCCTATCCGAACTTTCACGTCAATCCCTTCCTGCTAAACAATTATGGTGAAACTTTAGCTTATTATTATTATTATTATTATTATTATTATTATTATTATTATTATTATTATTATTAATGTTATTATTATTAATGTTATTATTATTATTATTATTATTATTATTATTATTATTATTATTATTATTATTATTATTATTATTATTATTATTATTATTATTATTATTGTTGTTGTTGTTGTTGTTGTTGTTGTTGTTGTTATTTTTAAATTAGCAATATGGCTTCAATCTCAATTTGAACAAGAGCCGCCAACTAATGCTCAAGAAGCATTCAGTCGTGCACATCTTCTCTTCGAAGTTGTATTGAGAGATCGTTTGGAATATTGAATAAGAGATGGAAGATACTTGCTAAAATGTCGCAATTTAGTGAGGAGATCCAAATTGACGTTATTATGGCCACATTTGTACTACATAATTATATTCGGAAGAATTCGAGTAGTAATATCTCCATCAATGAAAATTTAAGTCACACCTCTATGGAGATGAAGGAGATTCGCAACAATATTGCTACTTCATTATGGGGTGCTATATCATGATCATGCTAATAGTTTTATTTTAAAAAATGTTTACTTTTTTTGGAAGACGAAATGTTAAATTTTAATATGTAAACAAACTAATTTAAATTTTATGAAGATGTCCTTTTTAGTCTTTTTACATTTATCAGCTTATCAAAAAGCTAATTTTACCAAACACTTTCAATCATAACAGCTAGCTTAACAGCTCTTCAATTTTCAGCTACGAGCTTATAGCTTTTCAGCTTTCAGCTCCTTTTCAGCTATCAGCTCCTAGCTTATAGCTTTTCAGCTAGGTTTGCCAAACAGAGCCCTAATCTCTACAAACTTTGTGGAGATAGGAGATAGGAGAACAATTAGGAGATCTTTTTACAAAAGCCATGAATGGACGTCGAGTAAATTACTTATGTAACAAGTTAGATATGATCAATATCTATGCTCTAACTTGAGAGATAGTGTTAGACATTAGTAGGAATATAGTGATTGAAGTTTTGACCCTTAGTCTGAGATATATGAAAAATATAGACTTCTTCCATTATGAGGGCAAATTGGTCATTTTAGAGTCTTCTTCTTCATTCACCCCTTCTTCTTCGTTCTTCTTCTTCTTCGTTCTTCTTCTTCTTCATCCTTGCACTGGGAGCCAAATTAATCTCCGATCCGATCCGATCCTCCTCTTGGACTCATTAGAACAACCAGACACCATAATATCATCCATTTTTCGGGGATTATGAAATCAAAGTGTAAAAAGCATCAAATCCAATAACCAGTGAGATTACCTGTTACACATCTCTCCGACTGTGAGCGTGAAGATCCTTTCGCCGCTAGATTTCAATGTGCGACGCAAGTCACCATCAGTAAATGTGCCCAGCAGATGATAATCATGATCAATAACGAGGAGGCATCCACATCCTTTGCTCGTTAATTCTACTAACTGGTCCATAATGAGATCTCCTTCATTGCAAATTGGAAGTTCTTCTTTCTTCTTCATTACATCTTTCACCTGCAAAAGAGTATCTTCTGTCAAGTCTAGTTTTTCCTTCCTATAGATACACAGAATTCTTCAATCTGTGTTCGTTTATTCATCAATTCAAGTATTCAACAGAACAAAATTCTAAATGTATTTCAATAGCAATCAAATCTATAGGATCATAAACTAACTCTTCATGTGATTAAACTTCCCTGTTAACTTTCTTCCATATAATTTAATGAACTGGATTGAAAAGATTTCATTTCTAAGGTTTATTGCAAAACTTAACCCTATATCAAATAATCAGAATTTCTAAGCACAAATATGAACAGGATTCTATCAAAGAAACCAAATCCAAACAGGCAAATCAATAGATAAGCGAATTCCGATCAAATCTTATGTTCACATTTCATAAGCGATGAAGGTTTGAGAAAAATTGTCTCACCTTGAAGATCAAGCTCTTGCCAATCCTGCCAGAGGGGTGGTTAGAGGCGTACTCGTCGCGGCTCAAATTTTTCGGGGGCCATCAACGCAATCGCCACCGTGTCTCCGAACACCATCTGGATAGCGGTGGAGGTGACGGGGGCCAAATCGAAGGGGCACAATTCTCTCTATCCACCATCGGGCTCCCAGTGCAAGGATGAAGAAGAAGAAGAACGAAGAAGAAGGGGTGGATGAAGAAGAAGACTCTAAAATGACCAATTTGTCCTCATAATTAAATAATTAAAAATAGTTTTAATTTTTCCGGCCAAAATTGGCCGGCAATTTGGCCCGGAGGACCAAATCTGCCAAAAATTGCATAGTTAAAGGTTTAAATTGGGAGTTTTGAAAGTCACGTACTCAAATTGTCAGTACCCTAATACTCACAGGACCAAAAGTGCAATTTGTTCTTAATTAATTAATTTTTCTTTCATTTGGATTGAGTTTGCTTATTTTTTGCATCTTTGGAAGGTAATTAATGTTATGTTCTTGGCGGAAAGCTCTCTCGTCAAGGAGCTGCCCGTGTTTTATAATTGTTGATAGTACCTACAGATAACAAAAAAAAAGGTCATTTATGGAATGATGATGGATAGATAACATGCTTATGCTTTTACATGAAGAAAAATTATTATGGTATATTGTCAAATAGGTGTAAAAGTATAACCTTGACTCCCTTGGATGTCCAGAGATGGAACATTATATTATCTCATTAAGAAAAAAAGAGTACCGAAAGAAGTGTTATATTCCATCTTTATGATGATTTTTGTTAATTAAAATTAAAAAATTTTAATTCAATTAGAATTCTTAATTTTAAGTAAGAACATGTTAACAATATTATTAATCATAAGGATGATATAGGTTTCATTGTCACTGTCGTGGAATTGAACTTGCAAGTGTAAAATTATTAATAATTAGATATATAATTATTGACATTTAGTCTTAGATATTTACAAAAAAAGGACCCGGTTAATATTGACTTTGTTTTTTAATAATGTGGCATCTTCTCCTTCACCGCCGGTGTATAGCATCTATACACCGACGGTGCATCAAATATTAATCCTATTACTTACTGAGCAAAATTCATGAAGCAGACATTATTAATTTCGTTAGTTTTAATATCTAACTATAGTGGTATTTATTTGTATTTTCTTTTCTTACATTTAGTTTTACTATTTTAATTTCGTCACATATTTAAATTTAAGGGTGTAATGCGATTAAATTAAAAATAAAAATAGATGTAGAGGTGGCAGATGGGCTGGGTTTGCTCGGTGGCTATAGTAGCGATTTGCATTGTTCATGGCAAATTATATGAGTAGTTATGCTGTGCATCCGTATGCATCATGCATGGAGCATACAGATGCAAAAACGACGTTGTTTTATTAAAAACGTGTGTCTTCTCTTTAAAAAAAAATCTGGTTCGATTTTCAGCAACAACATTATGTTGTTCATTCATTTTGGAATGTTAGTTCATTGATTATAGAATTATAATTCATCAATTTTGGAATTGTAGTTCATAGATTTTAGTTCATCGATTCTGGAATTTTAGTTCATATGTTGTTGCTGGGAATCGAACCTGAATTTTTTTTTTTTTAAGGGAGACGCACGTTTTTAATAATACGGATGCACAGCATAATTTGCCAAATTATATCATACACTTTTGGGTTCACTTTGCAAGATAAATTTGTAGTATATTAAAAATAATGAATTTTAATGAGTGATTTATCTTGTTACGTGAAACATAGTACACGGTATAAGTATTGCATTGTTCATGGATTGGGTTGACCTAGTCCACATAGTCACTATGTGAACCCAAGCCACAACCCAGTCCATAACCCTCAAAAAAGAATTGTGCAACAAATATGACAAAAATAATATTGGTAAAAATATGGAAGTGATTTAATTTTTATGGGATCAAAAATATAAATAAGGTGACGTTTAGTTAAAAAATGTTATATTTTACTATTGGATTTGATATTCATTAACACGTTTGTTTGTTTACTTTTGTTGTTGATTTGTAGATTAGCAGCTGCGTGAACAATTTGGTTAGTGTCTAAAATATTTAATAGATCACTAAACCACGTATGAAAAATATTTGTTGCCATCATGGGGATTGGGAGGTGAGATTGCGCCCAAATGGAACTTGCATAACCACATGTTACTAAAGCATGCATTGTGTCTTCATCCATTATCCCACACATAGCACATGTTGGTTGTACTTCCACCCTCTTTATAATCAAATTTGCTGTAGTAGGGAGGATACCACTCAAAGCCTTTCACAAGAATGTTTTCCATTTGGGGGGTACTTTTAATTTCCATAGGCGCAACCAATTATGAGTCTCTGTATTATCATTGAGACTTCCCACAACTGTTTTGTAGCCAATTTTAACAGTATAATTACCTCCCTGATCACCATGCCAATACCACATATCCTCATAATCCGAGAGTCTAATTGCAGTCAAATGTCCCAATATATGAAAAACCATTCTAGAGCAACATTAACTTAACAAACACTACAAATTGCAACCAAATTCCCAAATCATGAAGCACAATTCTACAGCAACATTCAACACAGTGCTATTTTTACGTTTTTCATACTAAGTATCTTCTGGGTCAAAAAGTTCTATGACTAATGAGTGTACTCATTATTATATTACAATTCACAGCCCGTCTTTTGACCCAAAAAAAACAAACACATTTTTAATAGGTCGAACCCATTAGTATAGTCACTATCGGCTGCCCTGCAGAGAGGCGGATGTAGTACTGCAGATCATAGTCACAGGCAATCCTAATTAGCTGGCCACCATCCTCATAATAGAACAGCAAGGGGAGCCAACCTCAATACGACCGATTCCCTTAAATTGTCCATACTGACTACCTCAAGCGGAAATCTGATAATTTCCCCTTCGTGCTCTATTTGAATCATTCGCTCAGGAAACTCAAAGTCGGGATGGAGTGGCCCATTCGGCCCATGATCATGAAATCCATTAGGCCCATTGGGCTGAGCAAATTCATTCGCATTCGGCAGAAAGGGGTGGGGGTTCAAACCCTGGTGGGAACAGCGGGTTGAGATCTCCCCTGAAGTTCATTTTCAAGAATCGAGGGTTAGAAGGTTCAGACTGATTCAATGGTGAGCATAAATACATGTGAGTGAATCTTGAGGAGTTGGTTATTTCGTTATTTGCAACTGTTACTCTTAACTCATTCTTTGAGGCCAGCTGCCATTTTTTATATTGAAGTCTATGCCAACAAGTATCAGTTCGATTTCATATAATAGGTTAAGTTGTTCTTTTGCTGTGTTGCAGGCACAGTTGCCAAGTCAGAAACATCTTTTTGTGTGCTTGATTGAGTCATCCGTATCGATCATTTTACCTAATTGAGTCATTTATAACTATACAACGTGATAATTTTCCACTCTATTAATACCTATTTTAGTCTTTTGCTATAGCGGTTTTATATTATCAAATTAGTCATTGAGTATAGAAAGTGATTTTTCTTGATTTAGTTCTTGATTCTAATCAACGAGGACTCAATTAGATAAAACCATCAAAGTCGATGATTCAATAAAACACCAAAAGGCATTTAAAATTAAATTTAAAGAAAAAAAAAAACTCTATAGTCGATAACTAAATTGGTATCAACTCCTTTTACAAGCATATATATGACCAGCCAGCATTATATATATCGTTAATCTATTTTGACAGGAAATATACAAGGATGGAGGGAGAAAATTTGTCATTTTTTCTGTGATACCTTTAGGGTGCTTACCATCTACTAGGGCTCTCAACATTCAACAAAAAAACACCAGTGGATGCTTCAAGGAACTCCAAGACTTGGCAAAGATTCACAATAAGGCCTTGCCAAAACACCTCACCATACTAGACAACACATTACAAGGGATTTAAGTATTCTTATTTCGATTTCTTCACAGCCATCACTAACATTATTCATCATCCATCTAGATATGGTATGTTACTGTAGGTATTTTTAATCTTTTCCCCAGCTCCCAAGTTGCAGCATGAGTATATATAAATTTAGGGTTATTCCGCTCAAAACGATGTTCTTTTGAGTGAAATAACACATTTAAAAAAAATGGAACAATAATTAATTGACCGATTAGGCAACCTAGTCGGTGCCTAGGAGGCCAGCCGCCTAGACCACAGATTATGGTGATACGCTAGGCGACCGGCCAGCGCCTAGTGTCTAGGCGCCGATTAATCGGTTCCTAGGCGGGATTTTTGCAACAGTGCTTACATAAGATTTATGTTGTTGCATGTTTTAAGGTTTCAAAGAAGCAAAGAGGGCATGTTGCGGAAGTGGTCCTTATAGAGGAATACCAAGATGTGGTGGGAAAAGGGAGCCATTGAAAGAATATGAGTTATGCAAAGATGTTAAAGATTATTTGTTTTTTGATCATGCTCACCCCACTGAGATGTCCAGCCACCACTTTGCTACATTACTTTACTTTGGAATGGAGACCTCAATCTCACCAGGTCTTACAGTGTGAAGTCCTTGTTTGAACAAATCTAGCTTATACAGAATAACACTTGCAAGTAAATATTTTTTATATATTGTGAGCTAGATAAAGCACAAATTCTGAATAAATCGTTATAGTATCGTTGGTATATTGTGAGCTATTACAATTGTGATTCGTGAGGCTTGTTCAAACTTCATATAAATTGACAAGCAGACATGTCAATCGTTTAAAGGTAGCCCCAGAGACATAGCTAAATTACAAACATGCATCTTGTTGGATATGCAAACTAGGTACGATTATAAAATATTTTGTCGATAGAGGATTTACTTATCCATTGATAATCCTTGAAAGATCATTTTGATCAACAATTGGTTGTAATCTTTGCTTGAATTGTGGTTTTATTGTACTGTCGCACAATTAAAACTATGTAAGCAGAACATTACAAAATAAAATTGATAAAAAATACTCTATTAGCCTTCCAAGCAAGCTACCTTATTCTCCGGCAGTAATACATGAAAAAAATCATATTAATTAAGAAGCCTTCAAAGCCCGGGTTTGGAAAATTCAGCCAAGCCATTGAGAGGTTTGACATGTTAAAGGAAAAGTCTGATCATTCTGTTTAATTTTTATAAACGCTCCAAAGCAGGTATTATCCTATTTGTGGTCTATGTGGATGACATTGTCATCACTAAAAGAGACACCGTTCGTATTATATCTCTTAAGACCTAGCTTTCTTCATAATCAATTTTAAACTAAAGATCTTGGTACATTAAAGTGTATTTTCTAGGCGTCGTGGTAATACAAAGTAAGAAAGGTATATTTCTCTCCTAAATAAAATATATACTTTATCTATTTACAGGAATAGGGAAACTGAGAGCTAAGTCGTGCAATGCTCTAATGATCCCTAATTCACAGTTGACATCAGAGGGGGAGCTATTTAATGATCCAAACAAATACAAAAGATTGGTTGGTAAGCTAAACTAACTTACTGTAACCCGTCCTGATATCACTTACTCAGTCAGTATTGTAAGTCAATTTATGGCATCTCCAACTGTTGACCATTAGAGAGCGGTTGAACAAATCTTGAACTACTTGAAAGGGGCTCCAGAGCATGGAATTATATATCAAAACCATGGACATATGAAGATTGAGTGTTTTGCAGATGCAGACTATGTTGGGTCTAAGGAGAATTAGAGATCTACAACTGGATTTTGTGTCTTTTTTGTGGGAACTTGATCTTGTGGAAAAGCAAGAAGCATAATGTTGTATCACGATCGAGTGCAGAGTCAGAGTATAGAGCAGTGGCACAAGCAACCTGTGAAATCTTGTGGATATATTACATTTTGAATGAAATATGACTCAAGGTTCCTATTCCTGCGAAGCTATATGGTGTGACAATCAGGCGACTCTCCATATTGCAGCCAATCCTGTCTTTCATGAACGAACCAAGCACATTGAAGTTGATTATCATTTCATTCGTTAAAAAAAAAAATACAATAAGACTTAATCTTTGCAAGGTTTGTGGAGATAGGAGAACAATTAGGAGGCTCTCCATATTGCAACCAATCATATTTTCCATGAACGAACCAAGCACATTGAAGTTGATTGTCATTTCATTCGTGAAAAAAAAATATACGAGACCTAATCTCTACAAACTTTGTGGATATAGGAGAACAATTAGGAGATCTTTTTACCAAAGCCATGAATGGTCGTCGAGTAAATTACTTATGTAACAAGTTAGATATGATCAATATCTATGCTCTAATTTGAGAGATAGTGTTAGACATTAGTAGGAATATATTTAGCATAATATTAGGGATTAATGTGTATATTCTTAGGAATTAAGTTTTGAGGCAAATTATTGGTCAACACAATTGTGTGAACCATGAATATCAGATACATTTTTAATATATTATAAGTACATTATTTTTGTACTGAAGGTACATTATATAAAATAATGTACCTTTAGTATATTAAAAATGTACTTTCAAAAAATGTACCTTATGTATATAAATAATGTACCCTTAGTATATTAAAAATGTACCTTTCATTTATGGTCCACACAATTGTGTAGACCATGGTCCATGCAATAATGATTGAAGTTTTGACCCTTAGTCTGAGATATATGAAAAATATAGACTTCTTCCATTAACATGGAAAAAAAAATAAAAAAAATCAAAGACTTAAATTTATGTGGGAATATAATGTTCCCAACTTGATAATATATCCGGTCATTGGAATGTCGTCTCATAAGGTCTTGAGGTCCTTAAAAGATATATGCTTTAAGGTTTCAGAGAAGCAAAGACGGCATGTTGCGGGTGTGGAGGGAAAAGAGGGCAATTGAGTAATTGACAGAGTACGAGTTATGCGAAGATTTAAGGCCATCCATACAGAAGAAGTTCATTTGTATGCAGAAATGAAAATAAAATTTGCTTTTTATTCCATTCATCAGAACAAGAATTAAATACACCACTTTGATGACTAATTTCCAACTCCATATTGATTAGGATTCAAAATTACACCTACCTTAATTCAAAGCCTAAAGCTGCAATTTGAAATTCCTCATCCCTTGAAGAAAATGATTAATCTACTATTGGGTAACTAAATGAACAGCCACAATCAAGATTTGCCTATCCCATCTACACTTTAAACAGACCAAAGAAAATGTTGTTCATTTTGCTCCTCCGATGCTTGTAAATCAAACCGTCATTTTTCTTCCTAAAGAATCGTTAGTAGCATTATGAGATTCAGCTCAAAAAAGCAGTAAGCTATATTATTACCTGCAAATAACGCTTGCAGGCCATCATGAGTGCATGATCTCCGCCTACAATTTGGGCTCAACCAAGATCGGAGCCCCTTCAGTAGAATGTGGCCACAATGGTGAAAGTGCAACAACCTTCCCAATGATGATCAAAGTTGGTGATACCAATTGATGTGAAGCAATTTCATAATCTACATTTGCTTTGCTCCTAAACTTAGTTCCTTAATCCCCTAAGCAATCTCCCACTCTCCCTTCAACTCCATTTACACTTGTTTTTTGTAATTCTCAAAGTACTTTAGCTTTGACATTCCTTCATCCATTATCCTTCAAGACCAGGTGCAAGGTCATAAACAGATTGATTCTCAATCTATAAAATACCGCGGTCGGCCTCCAGCCGAGGCCTTAGTCAGCCCATGCTGGGGTCGCCCTTGGCCCCTTATACCGCGCCTTCTCGGATCCGTTTGCTCCGAGCCCGTTCCTAATATATCCATCATATATGTTTCTAAATATGTCACCACATGATCGCTATGGTTGAATAATGTTTAATATATACATGCACACTATATTTCTGTGGGAATCAATTTTTATTTATTTATTTTTTTTTTTGCAATACATTAATTTATTTATGATTCATAAAAAATATATTATATATTATAAAAGTTTTTATATGCAAATTATAAATAATTTATTAATAGAAATTATGAAATGTTTGTTAAGGTTTATTTAATTTAGAGTTTTAATTACGTACTTTTGTAGGCTTTTTAATATGATTTTTTTAAAAATTTATAAATATTTGTCATATTGACTTTTATAGACTTGTATAGAATTTACGAAGTCAATTTTTTTATAGAGATTAGAGATACAAAATTTATTACTTTAAAAATCTTTGAAACTTTATAAAGTCTTAATTGAATATGCCCATGTAAGTTTATAAAGTCTTAATTGAATATGCCCCAAAAAAAAAAAAAAAAAAAAAATCACAGCCCAAACTAAATTAAAAAAAAAAAAATGCCCATGTAAGTTTGATTATTTACTTAACTTCAAAGATTTTTTTTTAATTACTACTGAAACTATTACATTGTAATATCTATTCAAATATATTTTTTTAACATATTGAAGCACAAAGACTCAAAGGGTCAATACCGTCCCTGAGGGGGACATGACCTCCCATTTGAAAGTGTCACTTCATCCACTTGACCACAAAATGTTTTAGAAAGTCTAATAAGCCTATTGACCTCATCTAACTTATTCTTCTAAATCCGGACCATCATATAACATGCTATCAAATTATTACAGAGGCAATAATTTCACCATTTATTTTAATTTAGTCAGAACAATAAACGTAAATATGTATGCAAGTAAAACGAAATTTTTTAATTAATATTGGGAGGGTTAATTATTGGGGCTTCCACTATCTTGGCCTTGAAAATGTCTGCGTCGTCCACACTAAGATCTAGGGATGCTTTCAGGATTGAAGGAGATAAAGCTTTCCAAACTGATCCATACCCAGCTAAGTTCCCTAATATTGGCCTGAAAAGAGAAGAGAGAGAGAGTTTTGTCAAAAAAGAAAAATAATTAAAATAACTAAAAAAAAAATCTAGATAGAGCAGCACCAGAAGTGTGTAATATTATATTTACTAATATTAATATATGTGTTACTCACTCTGAAGATGTTAAGGTAGCCACAAGTTCGAGTCCTTCTTTATCAGCTATGAGTGAGGCAGAAAAGAATTTGGGTACGACAAAAAGTTGGCCAGCCTCAACTTTGTCGTCCAAAACCAGTTGACCGTTAAGGCCAACAATCTGAACCCGAGCACTGCCCTTCCAGACATAACATAGTTTATATGAGCCATCTTGCGTGTATCCCGGAGTTAACATTGAATCAGGTTCGAGTTTTACGAGGAAAACGCTTAGGCCAACGTCCTTGAGCAAAGGGAAATTCCCAGCCGTGGCTGAAACCAGAGATCCGCCGTTCTTGATGTTGGCTAAAGGCGAAGTATTTTCTAGATTGAACACCATATCTTTTCGGTTATTGTTTTGGAAATCTGAGTTGTTTATTTTGGCTTTAAGTTTGGTTATGATGGTAGCATTTTGGGTTTGGAATAGGGCTTTGGATTCACTTGCGGTTAAGCCAAAACCTTTGGCAAGAAATTGTGTGGAGAAACCGCCAAGTTGGAAGGTCGAGAAATAGAAGCTGAACTGGCCGGCGATAATGGAGTCGGTGGTGTCTCCCAAGAATACAAGTACCACCATGAGACGGCTCCTAACCCCACCGGAATCGCATCACCTTTCTCGATTTTGACTACCTTCTCAGTGGTACTGTTCGGAGATATAATTCCAACCACGCAACTACCTTCATTTTCAAGTGTCACATTGCACATCATCAGCACATGAATCCATGATTAGCATACAGCAGTCACACTATATATGTGTGGGGAGGGGGGAGGGGGGTGAAGGGAATTTTACTGTGGTCCATAATAGTTCATGTAGGAGTGTGGATCATGGTATATATGAGCTATGCAATCGTTATACCCTGCACTAGGGCGCACATAGCACTGTGCACTTCGTGCCTTCTAAAACGACGTCGTTTTGGTAAGTTATGTCAGGAGTTGACGTGATTATGTGTATTTGTTTATACAATTATGTGCATCTTTTTATACAGGTATGTGTATTTTTTTTATACAATTATGTGTATTTATTTATACAATTATGTACATTCATGTATACAATTATGTGTATTCTAGTATAAAATTATGTACATTTTTGAATGAACTTTTTTTTAAAGAAAAATTAACCACCAACACTGGGTAGCGAAATTTCAAAAAAAAAAACAAAATTGAAACGACGTCGTTTTACATCAGGGCACACAATGCAATGCGCGCCCTGGTGCACGATATAAATTGCCATTAGCTATGTGCGTCGATCATGATATGAGCTTTGTTTTAGTTCTATTTTCACACACTAATTTTCATTATAGTAATGCTAAAAAATTATTTTAATTATACTTCATGCATGTGTTATCTAGTTTAATTTTAGGGAAAATGACACTTTTTGGCCCCGGTATTGTTTCGCTTTTAAAAACTTAGTTTCATGTAAATTAATTTAAACAAATTTAGTCCCTTAATTACTCATAATATTGCACTTTTAGTCCCTAGTATTATATAATTGTAAAAATCTATTAACATATGGAGTTATTTTTGTTATTTAGAATTAATAGTCACTATTAAAAATAATATTCCCATAAATATTGATTCTAACTGACAAAATAACATCATAAAAAAAGTTTACTAACAGAATTTGATAATTATATAATAAGATCAAAGGGACTAAAAGTGCAACATAATGAACAATTAAGGAACTAAATCTGTTCAAATCAATTAACAAAGACCAAATTTTCAAAAGTGAAATAATTCAGGGAGGCCAAAAATGTTATTTACACACAGTAAGTTCATTATACCAACATTATTAAAGTATCATTTTAATTCTACTACTATAGGTTCATGTATGTTATAACAACACTAAAATATCACTTTAATTATACTTCATTAGCAATATACATATTTGTACGTGATGTATCATTATGGTTGACACAGCCATAATCCACCGTATAACTATTGGTGTGTGTGCACTTTTCTGCGTATAGTATTCGATGCATACCTTGAAGAACGTAGCCTATCTTTTTGGCGTCTGTGTAGTGAGGGAGTCCAAGCCATTAGGCTGCAGAACCAAGTTGCCGGCACCAAGCTTTGCCTGGGGGAGAAAAGGAGCCCCAGAAGTGGACCAAGTGTAGTATCCACCACCCTCTCCTTCATAAATGGTTTGATCAGCCATTTGGGGTGCTAAGGAATGCGCCCAATTCGTGGCTAAGCTGTCAAGCAAAGCCAAGGCATACACAAAGGAATACAAACTAGCCATTTGGAGAGGTAAGAAGTAAACCCTTTGGTTATTAATTAAATAGACTCAGCTGTGCCACATGAAAGTTGCAGGTTGGCCCCCCAACCATTTTTTTTTTTTTTAAATTTTTTTTATATTATTATTATTATTATTTTTTTTTTTTTTTGCCCCCTCCAAGCAAGCTTCTAGGTAACTTAGTGGATTGCTAATTTGTTATCTAGTTAGTTTTTTAATTTGCAAATGAAATACATTGTAATTGTGTTTATTATAATAATAAATTGTCATTTTGCTACCAAAATCTTTAAATTTATGCTACTTTAATCTTTGTATTTTTTAATTTGCAAATGAAATACATTGCAATTGTGTTTATTATAATAATAAATTGTCATTTTGCTACCAAAATTTTTAAATTTATACTACTTTACTCTTTGTTTATTTTTTTTTTTTCAGTTTTAGTTAATTCAATTGATTTGTCAAAATAATAATAATAATAATAATAATAATAATAATAATAATAATAATAATAATAATAATAATAATAATAATAATAACACTGTGAGCATCGGAAGTTTGAGTTGAAATAGAAAAGACAAAAAGAATTGATCTTGATGTAAATTCATTTACACGTATTGAGCCATTGAATTCTAGAAGACGTTCCAAATTTTAGTAGATTTGTAATATAATGATGTATTTTAAAATATGTTAAATAAATATTAATATGTTTTATTATTCTCTCAAATTATGATTGACCTCCTGCACCAACAAATCCTGGCTCCACCCGCTCACAGATTATATTGGGCAAGGGAATGAAAGATATTTTCTTATCGTTGGTTGTATAGATTATAGACAACTTGGTTATGCTAGTTATAAAGGAAGATAGATCATAGATGGGTGACCATGCATGGTTGGAGTTACGTTTGGTTCTATAATTCTACTCTACACAATTAGGGGAATTTGACTTTTTTGGGATTTTTCTTTCATGAGCCAAAGTATAGCCTACCTTGCATTATAAACACTCATCCTTGACATGCATTCATATTAAATACAAACACATTAACTACAAATACCTAATATTTAGGTAACATATAATGTATTTGTTGTGAACCTATTATGTGAAATAGTTAACGATATTATGAGGTGTTTGGTAAATAGCTGTTAGCTGATAACTATTATAAGGGTTTTTGGTAAATAGCTATTAGTTAATTGGGTTAGTGAGTTTGATTATTTGATAGCATTAATTAGTTAATTATAGAGAGATATTTAGTAAATTAGCTCTTAGCTGATACTTAGATGATTACATTCAAAATGACTTTATCAAAAAGCTGACCAAAAAAGTTGTTTTTAGTAACTTTTTGAATATAATTTTAGCGTTTTGGAACAAAAAGTTGTTACCAAAAAAAAAAAAAACTAATTAATCAATCACTTATATTGGTTATTTAACCAAGTCAAACAGCTAATAGTAGTCAAACAAGTCAAAATTTGTTGATAAGCTAACTATGTTATTAAACAAGGCCTATGTGTTTGTAGTTAAAAAATTATGTATCTTCAATTTATTTATAGACACATAATTTATTAACTGAATACACATAATATGTTAACAGTAAATATCTAATTTTTGGATCAGAATTGACGGCTTGCAAGGTGGACCCAGATCTGAAATACACAATTTACATACTAAATGTTCACTACGTACATACTAAATGTTCACAATTTTGTAAAAGGTAAATTGTAACATTTAGTATGTAAATTGTGCACATTAAGTATGTAAATTGTGAACATTAAATATATAAATTGTGTATATAAATTATGAACATTCAATATGTAAATATTCAGTATACAAATTGTGTATTTTAGACTCGAGCCTACTTTGCAAGGTGTACTCTGATCCATGAGTGTCCAGAATTGACAATACAATGTCAACTTCGGCCCAAGGTACAATTGCTTTTATGAAGGGTTGGCCATTGTTGGGACAACTTTAGGAAGTGGGATAAAAAGAGAAAATTACTGATTTGGTCCCTCTACTATGAGGATTTCATCAATTTGGTCCTCAATTATCAATATTACTCAATTTGGTCCTCGACTATGACATTTTTACCTGATTTGGTCCTAAGTGTTATTTGCAAGTCAAACCTAAAGGTCAATTTTGAGATTTAAAAAAAGCATTTTCCTTCTTCTTCCCTAAATCTAAGTCGTTTGTTTTATTTAGATAGATTATTTGTTTTCGATAGCAGTCGCAGCTTCAATATGCAACCAAAGTGCTGAATCATCTTCATCAAGCTATAATAATCGAATGATGTTCAAACATTTGCTGCCTTGTGCCAACATCATTTAAATTCCAGCTATAAGCATCTCCATTTTCGAACATCATTCGATTCTTATAGCTGGATGAAGATGATTCACTGCATTTTGGTTACATATTGACGTTGCGACGGCTATCGAAAACAAATAACCTATTTATATAAAACAAACGACTTAGATTTAGAGAATAAGAAGGAAGATACTTTTTTAAAATCCCAAAATTGCCTTTTAGGTTTGACCTGCAAATAACACTTAGGACCAAATCAGGTAAAAATGTCATAGTCGATGACCAAATTGAGTAATTTTGATAGTCGAGGACCAAATTGGTGAAATCCTCATAGTCGAGGGACCAAATCGGTAATTTTCTCGGGATAAAAATTATGAAATACTAGTCTGGGCTTCGCGTTCGTATTCCCGGAAAAATTATATCGTGCACCGCGGTGCATAATCGAATACGCATCGCACATCAAAACGACGTCGTTTTGTTTAATGAAAAGAAACGACATTCATTTCTCGTCGTTCCGCACCCTTCTGCAAAAAGTAATTCTGTTATTCAGTTTCATTTTGTATACACTGCAGTTTCAGTTCAACACAACTACAGTTTTATTTCGATATAACTGCAGTTCCATTCAATATTTATGGACTCAAATATGTGAAAATGTTATTTAATTTTATTTTATATACACTATAGTTTTATTAAAACACAACTACATAATCATTTTGATATAATTACAGCTTCATTGTACAATATACACTCAAATATGTAAAGTGTTATTTAGTTTCATTTCACCACAACTACAGTATCATTTTGATATAACTGCGGTTTCATTTGAATATAAAAATAATACGTGAGGCAGTGTCGATTTAGATATATACTATAGTATCAGTTGGTAATTAACATACAAAAAAATGCGCGCTCCGTTTCTTTACTACCGCGGTCCACAATATAACGACCCGTATTCCCGTGAATTTTTTCTACGTATCTACTTTATTAATAATAAAACATTCTAAAACTTATTTTCTTTTTAATTAATTTATATTTATTATTTCAATAAAACTTTCCCCTCCCTTTAAACTTCCTTTCTCTAGTCCGTATTTTTCTTCTCCCAAAAGTTGAATCCTTAACTCTAAGGTATCCTCACATACACTTCGGTCTGTCAGAGCATGTGAAATGATGTAAATCATAATAACTTAGTGATTTAGCAGATAAAGCCAAATTATATTGTGAACCATGGTTTATTATGTTTATTATATATTTATATTATTAAATTTATTAAAATATATATATCATAGTTCATTATTATAATATTGTATGTTCATTACAACAATATTGTATGGTAATTAAAATAACATCAATTTGCATATAGTCCATTTAAATATTATTTTTTTATAAATAAAATCAATGATATAAAATATATTATTAAAAATATCTCATTGAGATCTTTTGATCGAATAATAGTCATGCATATAAAAAAATATTTTGAATCTCAATGGTTTATTGATAGACTTCCAATATTAATAAAATGAACATTCTGCCTTTTTGAAATGAAAATCAATATTATAATATTGTTGCACTATTATTGTAAAGCTAAACATTCAGTATTATCAAATAAACCACCAATATTGTTAAAATGAACTTTCAGTGTTCCATTAATGAATCTATTTGAGATCAGTAATTGTAATGTTATTGCATTAAAATTGTGAAAATGAATATATTGTATTTTGAAAAGAGTTAATTACTGAAATAGTCCCTTGACTATAACGAAATTACCAATTATCAATTTAGAAGGGAGAAGGATGTGACTTTAGAGTGTAGAGATGGTGTTGGAATTCCCAAGGCATATATACACTTGTGATTGGATGAGACTTGTGATTGGATAATGTTTTATTTTAATTTGAATTCTTAGCGGTGTAAGACTTCAAATGCGAGCCATCTGTTGGAGGTATTGTGGACAAGGCGCGATACCTGATTGATCAAGGTCGGAGCAGGAATACTCTCTTTCACTGACGACTTCTCACAGCTCAAAGAGTAGGAGACTGATGATAGATATATTATAAATGGATCCGGTACGGATCGACTTGAAGGAAACTAAACCCGAACAGCCCCGGGGCTCTGGGGCCAAGTAGAGCCTTGGCCGAGCCTAGCCGACTACGACATGGCTGAGCCTAGCACTTGCTGCCTAGGGTCGAGCCCAGCGCTGGCTGCCTAGGCCAGGTACCGAATCTTCGGCTAGTGCGATCTGTGCGGCGCAAGGTGCGGTCTATGGTGGTTGTAACCTTCCGTCGTTTTCTCACGAGGCGATTACAGGTAATCTAAATATAAAAGCATTCCATTTTGTCTTTTTAGGACATTCAATCTAATTATTGTAATAGCATTACACAATATATGAATACAATTCTTGTCTCTGCGACTAATATTCATTTTCTTTTCCTTATTCTTGTCGATCCCCCACTCTCTGAGTTGCGAGTTGTCGACAACGAGAGAGTAAACGTTTGGCCCAATTGAAACTGCTCGGGACTCCATGCTTGGATGAATGCTTCAGGGTCAACTTGAAAAAATATTTCGCTTATTCCAACACCTTTTAAGCTTTTAGCTTCGCACTTTAATCCGTGATTCGAGTCCTCTCCGTTCGAGAGCGGGCTGTCTAGACGACGCATGGTCGTTTATTAGATTCTTGCTCGCGTTATTTTTTTTATTTTTTTTTTACGTAGTATGTAGTTATTTGACCAAGGGTACTCTTGGTCCAAAAACTCTTCCGTTGGGGTTGGTACGCGAGGTCGGACCTCGTGCCCCCTTAGGGTACGTTAGCCGCTTAGGCCTAGTCCTGTTGGACTAAGCCACCAAGCTCTTCCGTCGGGGTTGGTACGCGAGGTTGGACCTCGTGCCCCCTTAGGGTGCGCTACCGGCATGAGCCAAGTCCTGCCGGACTAAGCCATCGGATTCTCCCGTCGAGGTTGGTACGCGAGGTCGGACCTTGTGCCCCCTTAGGGTGCGCAAGCCGCTTGGGCCGAGTCCTGCCGGACTAAGCCACCGAGCTCTTCCGTCGGGGTTAGTACGCGAGGTCAGACCTCGTGCCCCCTTAGGGTGATAGCGCTTTGACCCGATTCATTTGACACTAGGCCGTTAGGCTCTTCCGTCGGGGTTAGTACGCGAGGTCAGACCTCGTGCCCCCTTAGGGTGATAGCGCTTTGACCCGAGTCATTTGACATTGGGCCATTAGGCTCTTCCGTCGGGGTTGGTACGCGAGGTCAGACCTCGTGCCCCCTTAGGGTGATAGCGCTTTGACCCGAGTCATTTGACACTGGGCCATTAGGCTCTTCCGTTGGGGTTGGTACGCGAGGTCAGACCTCGTGCCCCTTAGGGTGATAGCGCTTTAACCCGAGTCATTTGACATTGGGTCGTTAGGCTCTTCCGTCGGGGTTGGTACGCGAGGTCAGATCTCGTGCCCCCTTAGGATACGATAGCCCTTCGAACCGAGCACTTTGATCTCGGGCCGTCAGGCTCTTCCGTCGGGTAGCTAGCGGGATCGGATCCCGTGCCTACCCTTAGGGAATAGAGTGAGCAAGCTCGAACAAATTGGAATTAAATTCAGTGACCGTTGGTCTGGAGTCCTTGGTCCTGGCCTCTCTCCCACCTCGGAATGGAAAAATTTTTCGAACTTGGGCTAATTTTGCAATCCAACAAATATTTTATTCTAATAAAACAGATTGTTGGTCGGACCAACATAAATGGAATATGCCAATAATAGGCTCTTCCATCAAGCAGTGGGCGGGGGCGAATCCCGTACCACCGCTAGGGAGTGCCAAGGTCAGGGCCGGCACGCAGGACCGTGACAATGAATATATTAATTATTTTGCCCAGGCGAGGTCGGACCTCACAACGCCAGAGAACCAATAATAATAATAATAATAATAATAATAATAATAATAATAATAAAAAATAATAAACCACGGTGTGTTTCCCCCTTACTGCAGCAGATTCCTTTGATTCTTGCTTCATGATTTCAAAAGCAGTTTGAGCTTAGCTTGGTCCACATCATGTTGCCATGACATAGAGGTTCATGCCTCCTTCATGGTTCCCTTGAGGGCATCATTAGCAGAGCTTGTAGGTTTGAGGAATACCAGCTAAGTGAATTTATTCCCCACGCATGGCGGCTCTGAGCCTAATATTCTTCAGTGATGCAGAAAACTGTGGAGCCTGCTATGAGATAAGGTGTGTAATTGCAAGAAAAGCCATAAATCTTTGGTGATCGTAGTCATTAATTTGAGCTTTGCAAGTGATGCATCACCACATATACATTTAGACTTATCTCAATAGGCATTTCTCCGAATCGCAAAGGGGTAGCGATGCTCCTGTCCAATATCCATCTCCAATATACTTTCTGGTGGAGGTGTTTTGTTGCTGCTACGTCACTTTGAGCATGATAAAACGGGTTCATAGTGAGGTTAAAAACTGCCAGGGAGTTATCACGGTGATCCAAAAAATGATTCAAGCAGGCTCTAAGCGGTTAGAGTTTCATCAAGAGTTCAAAGAGATCACAATATTCCGGTCACTAGTTCCACTATTCCAGGCCGAATGTGCCTCACGCATCATCGCCTTTGCCCCAGAAATCTCTCACATGCATTCTAAATTGCTGCCATTCTCCCATAAACAGACCCAATAACATTGTTAAGAACCACAATCTCTACAGTTGTATTTGTCACAATGGTAGACATTGCTGCTATTCTGATTTATTCCAATTTGCAGCTGCGATTACGCCGGGGCTTCCTTAGAGAACCCCGCTTCAGTCTAACTGCCTCCCCCACTGCGGGCACTGTCACAGAGTCTCGCCATCTTTGCCGTGTCGCTTTCGGAGAGCGATGTAGATGGCTCTACTTCCGGCGGTGGCGTTGTGATATGAATAATGATAATGCTTCATCCGATATTCTGCCCAAGCCGTGGACACTGTGTTTGAAGTAACATAATTGTAGATACGTGATAGAGAGATCGAAGCGCTCCACTTCGCACCTCCTTCATGTGACCCAAAACTCCCGCAACTGCCCGGGCAAAGGGGCGGAAGTTCCGGTTTGTTCGCCACACTCATCGTCAACAACAATTTCTTCATAAGAGAAGTTTATTGAGGTTAAGGTCTGAAGCATCGGCGCCCCATTGAGATCTTGGATTTGAGCCATTAGCGCCCCTGGGGCTGTTTCCGGTCGCCGATGTCAGGCTGGATCCAAACTGTAGCAGCGAAGCCCGAGCCAAGGACAACATGTGGTGCGCGCCTGTGAAGTCGCTGCGCTCGGCTTCCGCTCGCGTGGACACGAAGAGGCTCCTTAGAGTTGAGCCAATCACCATGGCTTCACGCTCACAGAAGGCAGGCAGCGCCGCACTGTTGTGGTTTATGATCCGAGGAAGCACTGTCATACCGCGGAGGACAAGAAACTGGGCGGCAGATGGTCTCTGGGACGCATCGTGGAAAAGCCATCAAGGTCACCATGGACTACGCGAAGAAGATCGAGGGAGATCCTTAATTTGTTGTTCTGATGGGGATTGTGTCAAATTTTCGAATTGATTCAGCAGGGAATTAATAATGAGACCCAAAATTTTCCCATCAGGAAACAACAGGAACAACAGGTTCCAAAATGCTCAGATGCTGATGAAGAAGCCATGACCCCGTCATCGAAGAGTTTTTCGCCGAGACCAGGAAATCGGTTGTGTATTACCTATTGAAGATTTGCAGAGCTGTGGCGGCGGGCATGGAGTGGACATGATGCCATTGCTTAAGGACCAGATCTTCTAGTGCCGACGATTCATGCTATCATGCGCCATTCTTCGGGCCTACAACGGGTGGCTCGGTTCCGGCGGCGGCGAGCCAGTGATCGGAGGATGATGCGAGGACCATCGATGCGGTTGCGCGAGGCGGCAACGAAGCATATCAAGGAGAGGCAGAGCAATTGGGGCTGCCCGAAGCCTATCGTCAGCCTAGATCTTATTTGGAACTTAGCTTTGATCATAGTTTTGATTTCTGCATGTTGGAAATTGGAAAATATAACAGCTGGTAGTGGAAAATGGCCATGCAACTCAGACGCTGCGGAAGAATATAGGCATGGATAGTGCGCATTGCGCTGGAGTGCGAGCAACGGACGGACAATGACAAGAACAAGTTCTTGGACAGGGTGATTTGATCCATGTTTTGCGATTGAAAAATAGTTTATCGTGGTAGTAATGTTAGACAAAAGTAGAGAGCACGCTCGAGCTTATACAACCGCTCGAGTCAATGATGGATTTAATTAACCCGGGGTCCGAGTTATTAAATCCTATAAATAAACGAAATAATAAATGGATAGCCAAGGTAAAATAATGGCGAAATAAATATATATCGCGGAGACAATTTTGTATTGATTAGTGAATTGATAAGCCGATTACAACAGGTGTAAAGCTATTATAGTAGAAGAACAAGACAAGATAGAAGGTGTCCTTAATAGGACAAATACATGCCTATTTATACAAAATAATCCTAACTAACTCGCTAATTGCATGATGGGCCAAAAGACTAAGTTAAGGCCCATGCGGTGGGTCGTAGGAATAAGTCCAAGCCCATGCGGTGGACCGTGAGACTAAGTCAAGGCCCATCATTCTCGGCCCGTAGGCAGGCTCCGGGCTTGAGAATCTTCTTGGTCTGCTCGTGTTATACATCCTGGATCCCGGGTCTCTATTATTATTGGGCCATTTCCAATATATCCATCACCTATTATTTATCATTTAATTACAAAGTTATTTGAGTTGGACCCCGAGTCAATATAATCCATCAAAAAGAATTGTGCAAATAAATATATGTGGCATTTGATTCAACTAACACTTATTTTGCCCTACTGTCCGATTCCAATTATAATATTTGTTTGCTTACTTTTGATAAGCTAATATTGGATTCAAATCATTTAGTAATCATAACTGTTCTTTACATTCTATTCTCTTACTTTTGAATAATGAAATGAAAACTGAAGAAGAAAAAATATTAAAGAAAAATTTAAAAGTCATTCTGCACGCGCATTCAGTGTAGAATTTTAATACACACACACATACATACATATATATATATATATATATATATATATATATATATATATATATATATATATATATATATATATATATATATATATAGGGAAGGGTTTAGGTGCGGGTATAGCTTCCCGTGTGGTTGTGCAGTTAGATCTGAGTCGTTGATCAAATCTAGATCAACGGCTCAAATCAATGAAAAAAAAAAAAAAAACACCGTGTCTGGAAGAAAGAAGCATAAGCTAAAAATGACGCACTTTAAGTGATAGAAACACACACCTTAAGTGTTAGATCTTAAGCACAAACTCACGCACATCAAGTACAAAACCCACGCACATAAATCAAGAACTATCTACCCAAGACCAGAGTGATGAACCAATCAAACCCCATTATATTATGATTGATCAAATAAATTTATTTCATGAAAGGATCTAGTTTCAAGTTTTCTCTCACAAGAAAAAAAAAAGCATTATTCAAACAGATATGAATACTAATTTAATTAAAACTTTATATTATTTGCATTTATGCATACAAATAGGCTAGAAATGTTCAAAAAAGGATTTCACACTGTAAGGTCGGACAAAGTTGGGATCCCCATTCCAAAGCAATGTAGCAGTTAATTGGTTGAACTTCTCTGTGGGGTGAACAAAATCAAAAAACAAATAATCCCCAACATCTTTGCATAACTCGTACTCTTTAAATTGCCTTCTTTCTCCTCCACAGCTTGGTAGTCCTCTATAAGGACCGCTACCGCAACATGCTGTCTTTGCCTCTTTCAAACCTTAAAGCACACAGCATAAATAAAACATACTGAGTATAAGTTTTAAACAAAATGTTACTCCCTCTGTCCTGTTTTATCTGTTCTACTTACTTTTCATTGGTCAAACTAACTTTTTCTTTCTTTGTTTATTTCTATTAACATTTTCTTATAATTTTTATAAATTTGATTTTTTGTGTTTAATAGTACTTTTTAGAGTTAATTCCACCAGAGGTCCCTTGTCTTTGGTGACAATTCTAAATTTAGTCTCAGACTATCGTTTTTGCCATTTTACATCTTATACTATCATTTTTTGGACACTTTTGATCCTTATGATTTTTTCTATTTTTAGTAAGGACATTTTTGTCTCTTCATTTTTTTTGGTTATTTTTCCGGTTTTAACCGGTTTAATTGATTTAGAACTTTAGGTAACATCTGACTTTTAGTAACCATAATTTTCAACCGACTTTTAGTAAAGTTCTAAACCAATTAACCCGGTTGAAACCGAAAAAATTACAAAAGAAAAATATGAACAGACAAACGTGCCCTTACAAAAAATAGAAAAAAATTATAAAAATGACCAAAAGTGTCCAAAAAATGATAGTCTGGATGTAAAATGGCAAAAACAATAGTCTGGGACTAAATTTGGAATTGCCACCAAAGACAAAGGACCTCTAGTGGAATTAACTCTACTTTTTATGTAGTTTCTAAATATATAAATTTTACGTACTAATTCTGAACTTAGTATTATGAAAAATTAAATTGTAAATAACTTCAATCCAGACTCGTTAACAGATAAGACACATAAAATGGGGTAGAGGGAGTAATATTTTTGAAAAGTTAACTCATGTTTTGGAAGTCAAACCCATATTTAACTGTCTCATTAACCAATACATATTTCATACAAGTTTTTGGTGTTAGTGTATAAAAAGAGATGATGATGAGTGAATACATGAACATACCATATCTTGATGGATGATCGATTGCGTTATTTACAGCCGTGAAGAAATCGAAGTATGAATACTTAAACTCTTGTAATGTCTTCTCCAGATTGATGAGCTTTCTTGGTAAAGCCTTATTATGCATCTCTGTCAAAACCTGGAGTTCCTTAAAGCAGCCAGTTCTATTCGTTTGTTGAAGCTTGAGAGCCCTAGAAAATGGTATGCAGCCTAAAGGTGACACTGAATAAATGACAAATTTTCTTCCTCCTTCCATGTATATTTCCTGTATGTTGAAATCGAGAAGCATTAATGTGTGCAGTGTGTGTGGGTAAATTAGAAATTGTAAACATAGCCCGCACGAGTAGCTCGGTTAGTTTTTGGTTGACACTTGGCAAATTGTGGGTGAGTATGCATGATTAAATCTTCATAGCGCGGTAGTGTGGTGGTCTATAAAGAAATAAAGTTGTATCTTCGCTACTAGCTATAGTTTTTGGCGTAATGATTAACGTTGTTTGATCTAACAAGTAGTATCAGAGTCAAGTCACGGGTTCGAGTTGAGTCCCAGCAAAAACAATTCAGATTGGTGGATGCTGGGAGGGGATTGTTGGGCAGAGGCCGGTAAGGACCAAGTCCAACAACTGATGGATAGGAGGATTGTTGGATGGAGGTCGGTGAAGGGCCAAGTCCAGCACCGTGCCTCTTAAAAATGTTATGGCAGTCTATAAGGAAAAAAAGTTGTGCTTTCGCTACTAACTATAGTTTTTGACGTAGTGGTAAGCGTTTGATCCTAACAAGTGGTATCAGAACCAGGCCACGGGTTTGAGTGTCGAGCACCTTGGCTCTTGAAAATGTGTGGCGGTACGGTATAAGAAAATAAATAGCTAAAGCTTTTGGCGTAGTTGAAACTGTGTGGCGGTCTAAGAACATAAATTTACACCTTCACTATTAGCTATAACATAATTTTTGAGGTATGTAGTGGTAAGCGCTTGATCCTAATAGTCTCTTTGTGGCATTAGACACTAGGATTTCATCTTTTTTTGGGCAAGAACTTGAAAACATAGATGATTAATAATAGAAGTTACCTTAATTGCATTAATGATATTACCAATCACCATGTCAACGTATTCCTCATGAGTATATGTATTAAGGATGGTGGAATTTGTAATAAAGGGGCCTAGGTAGTCATTGCTGCCAATGCAAATCATGTAAACAGCACTAGACAGCAGTTTGTTTGAGTCTTTCTCCCCCAACTTCCCCTTCAACTGTTTTGCAACATTCTTGAAATACTGCACCTGCTTTTTAAGGTCAATTACCTGCACAAGAATGCTAAAATGCTAAAATTAAAAAAAAAACTGCTCAAAAGAGTTATTAGCTAACAACATTTTCTGTAAACTTTTTGAGAAAGTCATTTTACAAGTAATCAGCTATGACAATTAATTTACCAAACATCTTTCTACAATTATCATCTGATGCTATTAACTAGTTAAACTCACTAACTCAATAAGCTGACAGCTATGAGCTATTTATCAAACACCCCAAAAATAAATCACTAACCAAACCAGAATAGGTTTCAGGAAGACTGCCAGCGCCACCCGATGCAAAGTTCACCCCATTAACAAATCCACCACCTTGCTCCGCCTGGAAATACCCCGGAATTAATGGCAGCTTAGCAAACTCGGCTGAGCAGTACGTACGTATAAACAAACATGATCATATTAGTGAGGGCATCAATCAGCCATTTAAAATTGCATAGAATTAAGCAATTAGAAGGCTTACCAATAAAATCGGGCACGATACGGCCATCACAAAACCTGCCTGTTGGGTCCTTGAAAAAAGACTCACCATACGGCCAAAAATTAGCCTGCAGAAGAGTAGTGGTATTGATGTAGTTATTGTTGCCAGGATCAAAGAGTGAGTCCCCAAACGCAAAGAGGGCTACATTATGCTTCTTCTCATTATTATGATGGGCTAAACAAAGCACTGGAGAAGCTAATAAGCTGCCAAGCAAAGCCAATGAAAAGACATATGAATAATACAAACTTGCCATTCCAAGAAGTGGGTGGTTGATTCGATAATGTCCAGTCGCTCTTGTTAGGATGAATTTATTATAATGCTATTACTTGGAACTGTTTTCTTGAGAGTTGAGTAATTATATTATTTGACTTGACTGTCTCGCTCGGCCTATTGCACTAAAATAGTCTATTCTTTTTGTGGGAATTTGAACTTTTAGATTGGAAGGATCTTTCAGAAAATATTTTTATATAAATGTACTAGGACTGGTTCCATTATTCACCAATGAAATTCAACTACACATGTTCTTGATAGGATGAAAGTAGGAAATTAGTGTATTTTACCGGCCTTTTGCCTTTAAAGTTGAGAGTCATCAGCAGCAAGTAGCTATACAATTGACACAAGTATTTATTTTCAAATATATATATATATATAAAATTATTCCGACGACTTTGACCATGTATACATTGTCTGCTTTTGTCTGTAAACAAAATTAATTAAGCAGACAATCTTGACCAATCAGCAATATTCAACTTGCTTTTTATTATTATTATTATTTTTTTATTTTTTTATTCTCTATTTCAGTAAATTTCAACACGGAGAAACCCACACTTATTTCAATGATGATTGATATGGTGAAACTTTTTTAGGCACACTAGAATTATTCTTCCTCTCCTTATATTATATTATTAAGAATATTATCATTTATCATTTCTATCGAAACTTTCTGCATCCTCATAAATATATCACTTCATCATTTATTTTATATCATCATGAATTGATCAATAATAAAATTATGCTCAGAATTATTGTTCTCATCCTAACGTACGTATGGATGAGTTTAGTATGAGGAATAAATAATGTCTTTATGAAAAAAAAAAAGAAAAGAAAAGGTGTTCAACACAATCCTCAAAACGTGTGACATCAAGAGGAGTTCTGAAACCTACAAAGTTAATTATTTTTGGAGCTAAAATATAGTAAAGGTATTGGTTAATACCTAGTAGCCAAAAAACTGCAGCGTAAAAGGAGGAAATGATAGCCTTTGGCGACCACCATCTAAGATGGGTGCAAGAAGATTATATCCATCTGACCAGGGCTATGACTGATCACATGCCAAGACAAAGACAAAGTTATAGGAGGTATCCCAGACATCAAAATACTTCCAGATGCACAAAAATTTCAAAGACCCTAAAACAATTTTCAAAATGGTGCACCCAAACGATTTTTCGAATTTTCATTTGATTAAGACCTTGAATGGGAAAGAAGAATGGTTCAAATACCTCACAGTGGTCTAGAGCTATCTCATAAACCCCACATAACTAACCTCAGAGGACACAAATTTTCTTGGGTACCAAAATCCTTGATCAACTGATTTACCAGGAACTAGTTAAAAACAGCTAAGTATTATAAGGACAAGAAAATTATCAAGAGTGGCTGTTCGAAGACACAAATCTAATAAGTGGTACCAACAAGTTAGAAAAAACAAAAACAAAAACTAAATCAGCATATGTATCACTAGTAGCCAAAAGTTTAGATCAGCTAAGTTAGCTATCACACAAGAAGGAACAAAAGGCTACAACTGAAAAGAAGATATAGATTTTGATGAAAACTTCTACAACAAAGAAAAAAGGCATCCTGAACGATGACCCAAGAGCATAAACTCCACTATATCTCACTGGCAGTAGACTGGATATCTCACTTAATGGTGGAAGGTGTTTGAAAAATAGTATAAAATGACATTTTAAGTAGATATTTTATGGTACAAATATTAGTGGGGTTCACTTCCGATTGGGTTGGGTCAATGTGGATTCGGGTTCTTCGTAGTGAGAAGAAGAGATTGCTATATTGTACGCTCAAAACGGAGAATGGGTGAATGAGAAATTGATTTTCAAAGTAGACCCATTTGAGTTGGAAAAATGAAGGGGAAATGCTACTTTAAAGTAGCCTTTGTCTCACATTAGTTTGGGAAGTGGGTATGCACCACTATTATTTATACAAGAGTCTTTCTACGGCTTATTGAATTGTATAGTATAGATGCTCTTTCTCTCGCGTGCAAGGGGGAGGGGGGGGGGGGGGTGCAGATCAAATCCCAAAATGATTCTGAAAAGGCTTGACTTGTGTATGCCGGCACCTGCAGGCTAAGTATGCCAAATTTTCGCATCATTTTTCCAACAAACAGCCACTCGGCGGGCCGCGATTCTGCTCAGCCAACCACTGCCAACGATTCGGCCAACCACAATGGATGGTAAGCGAATCGGCCAACCAGAATGGTTATCTAACGATTCGTCCGTGCTAACCATCGGCTCGCCATTCGCCCAACTCGGGTACGTTAACCACTCGATACCTCTTATCTCGTAAGTACCACTCAGGTAGCAACCGTTCTGGGTCTTATTTCATTAGTTCAATGTTGCAAAACACGCTAGGCGCTGATTTTTTATTTTTTATTTTATTTTATTTTTATTTTTTTTAATTTTTTTAAATTAAAAATAAAATTAAAAATTAAAATTTTTTAAAATTTAGTAATAAAACATAAGGTTTCCATAGTTATTTCTTAGAAATTATTTACGAAAGTGGTTGTAAAAGTGTTCAAAAGATTGTTTAAACCATCTAAATACATAAAAAACTAAAATTAAGAGCTAAAGAAGCATTTTTTTGAGAAATTAGTGGACCAAACCGCCTTCGGCTATTTGCGGTGGATAGATCTCGAAAAAATACGCGATTTGAAAAAAAAAATTGTCCAAAACGGACAACCGAGTCAAAAGTTATGCCTTCCCGAACTTTTCGTAAAAAAAAAAAATTAAAAATTAAAAAATTTAAGCGGTCTAGGCGCCGGTTCAGCCGGCTAGGCGGTCTAGGCGGCCGCCTAGACCGGGTAGCCGGCCGGCCGCGGAGGAGGCCGATTCTGGCCTTCTTCGCGGCGGCGGCCGGGCGCCTAGCGCCTAGGCGCCGATTAATCGGCGCCTAGGCGCGATTTTTGCAACCTTGCATTAGTTACAGAATTCATTTTGAATTAATTCCAATTTTAAATTACATATTTAATAGTCGGGTGATGGTCTATTGTTACAGAGGCCAAGTTTAAAAGATTGATTTATTATCAGTTTTAATGCCATGGTTAAATGATATTTAATCCTTCAACTCCTATATAAGTTGTTGTTGAGAAGCATATTTTACACACAACGAAATCTTCTTTTACTCTCTCGAAACTTTGTTCCTCCTCCTTTCTTAATCTCCTGTGTTCATCCCACGTTCTTGTTCACTGGCTTCTAAGTTTGAGTGCTCATAACTTAGCACCGTGGTACGTTTTATCCTGGGAAACCTATGTCGCAACGCTCCTACCACCTTTGGGGGATGGAAAATACGGTTTGAAGGAAAAAGTGTTTCGCTCAACTCGTACTAACCACCTACTAGAAAATTCCCTTCGTTCTTGTGCTTGTTATTATTATTTTTTTTTTCCAGAAATATTATTTTCATAGTAATATTTTATAACAGAAAGTGCACAAGGATTCAAGTTAAACACTTGCAAGCAGCAAAAAGAGACACTTAGAGATTTAAATGGCACTACTTAAGACATCAATTTATAGGTATGATATGAACGATTGTTCTTGAGCTAACAACTTATTTTAGTGAAGAAATTGCAGGCTACAAGATGAACAAGAGAATCGTCTACAAGCACATGCAAGTTCTTAGGGGAAGGCATGCATTGTGGACATGTCTTAATTATGAGGGTAAGTGCATTACAACAGGAACTGAGGTGTGTAGATGGTTAGATCAACTGTACTCAATAGCGAAAACCGAAACGATGAAACTCACTCGAAAAACGTCAAAATGGCAACTTGCACTGAAGGGTTTCTCTATCCAAGGAAGTTATCATTTTCCATCTATTTAAAGGGTTTCATGTTGACACTTTGAAATATAAAATCCTTCTCTTTGCAAGTATTCTCTTCATTTTCTTGTTTTAGAAAATTACTAAGGAAGAAGATAGTGGTGACAAAAGGCTTAGGGGAGTTCACTATTGAAATAGTGAACAACGACCAACAGAACTAACAAACCAGAAGAGCACTGAGGAGCTGTATGAGGATGGTGAGCGACAACATCACATGAGGCCTAGAGGAGTTCACCATTACTCCAGAAATGCTGAACGATGATAGAATAACAAAGAAGTTCAACAGAACCATGGAGAAAAACAATAAGCTCCATCCTCTAGATACCGAAGCCATCATCGTCGACTATGAAACAACATCGGAAAGCCTCCTTGACTCAACCTAGAAGAAGTCTAACTACCCTAATATGCTTTATGCTCAATCTCAACTAGGAGGTAACATGATTTCCCATACACCAAGCGAAAAGGTCTTGTTCTAATCAATGCTTTTTAAGCCGTGCGAAATGCCCAAAACGCGTCATCCAACTTGTCTGCCCAATCTTTTCTATGCCTTGTCACGGTTCTCCAAGATGGCCTTAATATCCCGATTAGCATTTTCCACTTGACCACTTGTTTGGTGGTGATAAGGAACCCCACCCCTATGATGCACATCGTATTTCTTAAGCACCTTTGCCAAGGGGATATTCCGAAAGTGACTTCCTCTATCACTAATGATAAATCTTGGTACTCCAAACCTTGAAAAGAGTTTTTTGAGGAACCTAATAACACTATGAGCATCATTAGTGCTAAGGGCTTTGTCCTCCACCCATTTGGAAACATAATCAATGGCCACCAAAATATACTTGAAACCCTTGGAACTAGGGAATGGACCAACAGAGTCTAGACCCCACACATCAAATACTTCACATGTTAGAATGAACGTTTGGGGCATCTCATCCCTATTTATAACATTTCCAACTCATTGGCAATGGTCATAATTTTGCACAAAAGCTTGTGCATCCTGGAACAATGACGACCAATAAAACCCTGACTAACTATTAGAGCATGTAGTAGAAGGGAAAAATCAAAAGTAGTTAAGGACTTTCTTGTCTTTGATCTTCAAGGTGGTTATAACTACTTTTGGCGCCATTCCTTTGTATATAAGCTCTTCATGTATTCGGCTAATAGAATTCAATGAAACAGTTTACAACCCTTTCTCATCTCAATGTCTCTCTGCAACTTGTGATCATCTTGGCTAATCTCCATCATGGTATCAGAGCCATGGAGGACGTCCTATGCCGGAGCAGTTATCGGCGTTGGAGAAGCTAGTCAGCCACCGCAACCACGGACGAATCAACCACCGATCAATGCACCACCATTCATAGTTCCTCAGCGAAATCAGACTGAAGATGTCGAGAATCCTCTGTACCTCAGCTCTAATGAGAATCCGAACACCATCCTTGTGAGCCCTCCCCTCAGCGGCAGTTCGAACTACGGATCATGGAGCATCTCAATGCAAGTCGCATTGGAGGTGAAAAACAAATGGTTCCTGGTCAATGGAAGCGTGCCGGCGCCGGACAGAACTCAGAACAGCTATCCGGCATGGAGAAGGTGGAATTTGATGGTGAAGTCCTGGATACTCAAAGCTGTCCACCCATCCATCGCACAGAGCGTGATGTACATGGAAGCTGCGAAAGATATTTGGAATGATCTCAAAAAGCGATTCTCACAGAGAGATCCACATCGCATATCAACCCTGCAGAATGAGATCTACAACCTGAAGCAGGGAAATCTCTCGGTGAATGAATACTATACCAAGTGCGGAACGTTCTAGGAAGAGATGAATGAGTTGCGCCCCCTTTCGATCTGCAAATGCAATCCCCGATGTTCCTGTGATCTAGTCGATCTTGTCAGAAAAGATCGCGAAATAGATGAGATCATCCGATTCTTGCAAGGCTTAGGTGATGACTATAACTCACTCAAATCTAATATTCTTGTGTTTGATCCTTTGCCAGAGATGTACAACATATTCGTCATGGTAGAAAAATTTGAGAGACAGTTGAGCATCACTAGCTCCAACCTGCAGTTCAGCCTTGCCAACGCCATTCATAATGAGCAAAACTCTAATGAAGAAAATAATGTAGCCGCAGTGAATTACTATAACGGAAAGAGGAACATGAACTCAGGCAATGGAAATCGAAATGCCAAATGCACGTATTATGGGATGGTTGGTCACACCGTGGAGAAGTGCTATAAGAAGCACGGATATCCACCGTGGTGGATTCCGGGGTTCAAATCCAAGGGGAAACAACCGGTAATGGCAGCTTCTGCTAGCTCGGACAGTGCTACCACCTCTGAGCAGCTTCAGAGGCTTATATCCCTCTTACAAACTCAAGTTGGCCAACACCAAGCCCCTACTCAGGTATAGTCCTTCTCTTTCCTTAGAAAAACCATCCATTCTCCCAAGAGAACCCTGGATGTCACAACAATCAGCTCCCATAATGATCTTGTATCCTGACTGTTTTGTCAATTTACTGGCAGACACAATATTGAAAGCAAAAGAGGGTATACACAAGACATTATGCAGCATTATATCTTTATCAAGGCTTATTTTCCCTATGTGAGTAACATTGGTTGTCTCTCCATTAGGAAATTTCACAGATATCCCACTTACTTGATGACTAGTTTCAAGATATTCTAGGGAGCAAGTGATGTGATCTGTAGCTCCAGAATCTAAAATCCACACAGCAAAAGAATTCTGGACAGAGTTAATGCAGAAGTTACCTTCATTATGATCTTCTGCAGAGCCCTTAAATTCTGTTCTGAATCCAGAATTAGCAAGAGTCACAGCAGCATTGGTTGGTGTCTGACTTCCCTTGTTTTGATTCTGCAACAAAATCAACAACTTTTGGAATTGATCATTAGACAAACCTGTGTCTCCAACTTGGTTCACAAAGGTATTAGAAAACTGATGTCCATCTTGAGTTCTTTTGTTCTTATTCTTGTATCCTGGAATCCACTCGTCCTTGGTGGATATCCATTCTTTTTGTAACATTTCTCAATGGTGTGACTAAGCATCCCACAAAATACACATTTAGGAACATTCTTCCCTGCATTGTTATTGAATTTCTTCTTGTTATTAGAAGTTGAATATGCCACAACAACCTGATCATCTAAGTTCTGCAACTGGCTGCTCTGAGAGGCATTGGCTTGAATAATATCAGTTGCCTTTTGATTAATAGCTCCTCTGATCTTCCCTTCCAACTTCAAAGTCATATTGAGGACTTTTCCTATATCCGGCATAGGATCCATGACAAGGATTTCAGATTTTATAGGTTCATAATCATCACTCAAGCCTTCTAGGAACCTAATTATGTGATCATCTTCCCTTTCCTTATGCATCCTTTCCATAAGAGTACAGGAGCATTTAGGCACACATTCACACAAAAGTAAAGGCCTCAAGGCGTTCAATTGTTGCCACAGAGCATTACTTTTGGTGAAATACTCATTAACAGATAAACTTCCTTGCACATTTCTATAAATTTCATTTTGAATTTCTGATATCTTATGAGGATCGGCTTGGGAGTACCTTTTGCTGAGAGCATTCCAGATCTCTGAAGCTTTGTCGAAATACATCACGCTCTCTGCTACAGTGGGACTTACTGATTTCAGAATCCAGGAACACACGATGCGATTGCATCTTCTCCACTCTGAACTTCTCGGATCATCATCAGCTGGACTCAGAATGACTCCATTAACGAAGTCATATTTGTTCTTGACCTCCAAAGCTATTTTCATGGCTCGGCTCCATGAAGAATAATTGGTTTCAGTCAGAACTGGTGAAACAAGGATCAAATTGGGGCTCTCTGTGATGTGAAGGTAGTAGGGATCGTTAAACTCGTCACTGCGCTGGTTCACCGGACCCTGATTCGATGATGCAGCTGCTTGTTCTACGCGATCTCCATCTCCAATCACATTTTCCGCCATTACTGCAGCAGCGTAGCTTCTACGTAGCTCTGATACCATGATCAGATAGCTCAGTTTAGTGTGTTAGGGTTTGGGAGCTTCATCATGAGAAGAACAGAAAGAGGAGCCATGTGTTATTGATGATAACTCTTTGAGGAAAGAAGTGTTTATTACAAGAGAGGAACAAGAGAAGAAAGCAGCTTATATATCGAGAAGGAAAAGAAGAAGAAAACGGTTATAACTAACTTAGGGACTAAAAAGACATAAATGCCCCTAAGCTAGCTGTACAGAGAAGAGCTGCATCCAAGAGCTGCTAGGAGATGCTCAGGCTATGGTGGTTGTTTCTGTATGCTTCATCAAAAACTTAAACCCTTGTAATGTCTTCTCCAGATTGATGAGCTTTCTTGGTAAAGCCTTATTATGCATCTCTGTCAACACCTGGAGTTCCTTAAAGCAACCAGTTCTATTTGTTTGTTGAATCTTGAGAGCCCTAGAAAATGGTATGCATCCTAAAGGTGACACTGAATAAATGACAAATTTTCTTCCTCCTTCCATGTATATTTCCTGTATGTTGAAATGGAGAAGCATTAATGTGTGTAGTGTGTGTGGGGTAAATTAGAACTTCAAAACATAGTCCGCATGAGTAGCTCGATTAGTTATTGGTTGGCACTTGGCAAATTGTGGGCGAGTAGGCATGATTGAATCTTCATAGCGGTAGTGTGGCGGTCTATAAAGAAATAAAGTTGTGTCTTCGCTACTAGCTATAGTTTTTGGCGTAATGATTAACGTTTGATCTAACAAGTGGTATCAAAGTCAAGTCACGGGTTCGAGTTGAGTCCTAGCAAGAGCAGTTAAGACTGACTGGTGCTGAGAGGGGATTGTTGGGAAGAGGCCGGTAAGGGCCAAGTCCAACAATTGATGGATAGACGGATTGTTGGGTGGAGGCCGGTGAAGGGCCAAGTCCAGCACCCTGCCTCTTAAAAATGTTATGGCAGTCTATATATAACGAAAAAAAGTTGCGGTTTCGATACTAACTATAGTTTTTGATGTAGTGGTAAGCGTTTAATCCTAACAAGTGGTATCAGAGCCAGGCCACGGGTTTGAGTGTCAAGCACCTTGACTCATGAAAATGTCTGGCTGGATAAGAAAATAAATAGCTAAAGCTTTTGGCGTAGTTAGTTGAAAAATGTGTGGCAGTCTAAGAACATAAAGTTACACCTTAGCTATTAGTTATAACATAACTTTTGGAGTATGTAGTGGTAAGCGCTTGATCTTAATAGTCTCTTTGTGGCATTAGACACTAGGATTTCATCTTTTTTTGGGCAACAACTTGAAAACATAGATGATTAATAATAGAAGTTACCTTAATAGCATTAATGATATTACCAATCACCATGTCAACGTATTCCTCATGAGTATATGTATTAAGGATGGTGGAATTTGTAATAAAGGGGCCGAGGTAGTCATTGCTGCCAATGCAAATCATGTAAACAGCACTAGACAGCAGTTTGTTTGAGTCTTTCTCCCCCAACTTCTCCTTCAACTGTTTTGCAACATTCTTGAAATACTGCACCTGCTTTTTAAGGTCAATTACCTGCACAAGAATATAACAATAATCAATAAAATTTATAGTAATTAATCAAATAATACATGAAACTAGCTAGCTAGCTAGCCAATTAACATTACAAGTACTGCTAGAAAACATTAAATTCTGGTCACCGAAAAGCGGTGAAAATCAGGCCAGTTTCAGTCTTCAGCCAAAAAGTTAAAAATGTTGAAAAACCAGCTGATTCTATTACTTTTTAAATGGTCAGAAAATTATAAAAATTCAAAAACTACTGAGGATTTTCTAGTAATCATGCCATACATGCATATATGTTTCCTAACTTCAATTTGTGAGTTCAATGCACGCATAAAGACAATGTTCAGTAACATATATAGTTAGTTTAACACCTAATTTTGACTTATTTGACTACTATTTGTTGGTTGACTTGGTTAAACAGTTAATACAAATGTTTGATTTATTAATTTTTTTGTAACAACTTATTGCTTTAAAATGCTAAAATTCAAAAAGCTGTTCAAAACAGTTATTAACTAACAACTTTCTGATAAAGTCATTTTGCAAGTAATCAGCTATCAGCTGACAATTAATTTACCAAACATCTTTCTACAATTATCACCTGATGCTATCAACTAGTCAAACTCACTATCAGCTGACAGCTATGAGCTATTTATCAAACAATCCAAAAATAAATCACGAACCAAACCAGAATAGGTTTCAGGAAGACTGCCAGCACCACCAGATGCAAAGCTCACCCCATTAATAAATCCATCTTGCTCCGCCTGGAAATACCCCGGAATTAATGGCAGCTTAGCAAACTCGGCTGAGCAGTACGTACGTATAAACAAACATGATCATATTAGTGAGGGCATCAATCAGCCATTTAAAATTGCATAGAATTAAGCAATTAGAAGGCTTACCAATAAAATCGGGCACGATACGGCCATCACAAAACCTGCCTGTTGGGTCCTTGAAAAAAGACTCACCATACGGCCAAAAATTAGCCTGCAGAAGAGTAGTGGTATTGATGTAGTTATTGTTGCCAGGATCAAAGAGTGAGTCCCCAAACGCAAAGAGGGCTACATTATGCTTCTTCTCATTATTATGATGGGCTAAACAAAGCACTGGAGAAGCTAATAAGCTGCCAAGCAAAGCCAATGAAAAGACATATGAATAATACAAACTTGCCATTCCAAGAAGTGGGTGGTTGATTCGATAATGTCCAGTCGCTCTTGTTAGGATGAATTTATTATAATGCTATTACTTGGAACTGTTTTCTTGAGAGTTCAGTAATTATATTATTTGACTTGACTGTCTCGCTCGGCCTATTGCACTAAAATAGTCTATTCTTTTTGTGGGAATTTGAACTTTTAGATTGGGATGATCTTTCAGAAAATATTTTTATATAAATGTACTAGGACTGGTGCCATTATTCACCAATGAAATTCAACTACACATGTTCTTGATAGGATGAAAGTAGGAAATTAGTGTGTTTTACCGGCCTTTTGCCTTTTAAGTCGAGAGTCATCAGCAGCAAGTAGCTATACAATTGACACAAGTTGCGGGAATATAATATAATTATTCGGACGACTTCGACCATGTATACATTGTCTGCTTTTGTCTGTAAACAAAATTAATTAAGCAGACAATCTTGACCAATCATCAATATTCAACTTGCTTTCTTTTTATTTTATTTTATTCTTTACTTCAGTAAATTTCAACACGGAGAAACCCACACTTATTTCAATGATGATTGATACGGTGAAACTTTTTTTTTTTTTTCTAATTTTCTTTAAGTTTTGATTATGCTAATAATGTGTAAATTAAAGTTAAGAACTGGTCCGTTTACTAACAGAAAACTATTTTCTGTTTTCTGTTTTCTAATTTTTCAGTTTTCATTCTCTGTTTTCAATTCTTTGTTTTCTGTTTAGAAAACTTCTTTCCTAACAAAAAATTATTCTCTATTTTTTGTTTTTTAATATTTCAGTTTTCACCTAAAATTAATTAGATAATATATTAATATTTTTTGAACTAATATTTAAAATATTTTTTTTGAATATATTCATTTGAATGATATGTATATGAATATATAACTTTTACTTTGAATTCTAATATATGTGAGATTTCAATATCCGATATCTGGACCGAACTTGTATTATGATGTAACATAATTAAAAATATTCAAACTAATAATCTATTGGGTTCAATCAAAATCTAAAACATTATATAGAGTTTAATTCCTAATTTTGATAATGTAAATAATGTCTAACTTTAAAGTGTAAGCAAATAAATTATGTTTAAATAAGTAAAGTAAGTAGAAAAGATAGAAGATAAAATAAGATAATAATGAATGTAACCATAGTAATGTGGTTATAGTAACATATAACTAAACATATGATAGATGATTTTGTTTTCCATTTCGAAAACAGTTTTTTTGTGTGTTTCAGTTTTGCAGAAATTTTCAGAAATTATTTTCAGTTTTCAAAATGAAAAACTGTGTTAGTAAATTGTTGGGTTGAGTTTCCCTCCTATGTGGTAAATAGCTCATGTTTGGATCAAGCCAACTTTTATCCACTATATTTTTGAGCCCTAATTATTATTATTATTATTATTATTATTATTATTATTATTATTATTATTATTATTATGTTATATAATAATATTAGGGAATGTAAGATGTTGGAGAAGCAAACGTTTTTTGGCATTTGAAGGGGTGATGAATTAATACTCTATTTATTCTTCATTATTCCTATGTTCATGCTTTTGAAGCTTTAAAAGGAGAGCAATCTACACACATACTGATTGTGAGAGAAAAAGACAAACAAAAACTAAAGTGAGTGAAGGTAGTTCGGCGGCAGTAGCAAGGAAGAAACCATTTTCATTTTGTCTCTTCACCTTGGACACAAGTTTTGATGCTTTTGCCGTGAGTTTTTCTAAGCTCTTGGGTACAATCTTCATCAAATGTTTTGAAGGTCAATTTGTATTTATTCTAGGCATATTTTGGGTAATCTCGTACTACTTATATTCATTTTATCTTGTTCGTGGTAGTTGAATATTTTGAGTACGTACGAGATATTATTTCTATTTAGCCTGTGAATTTTAAAGGATGTATTTGGCCTAGAATTGGTGTATTTGATGATTTGTGGATGTATGGCTCGTGTGGTAGCCTGAACCTGTGTACCCGAGATTTGTTATAGTGGAATTGTTGGTGGTGGTGGTCTTGTGGTTTTTCCCCGTAGTTTTGGGGTTTCCACGTAAATCTTGTCTTCCTTGCTTTCTTATTTATTTTTGGATATTGTGTATCATCTTGTGTTTGTGCTCCTGTCGGTTCTGTGATTTTTCATTGTCACAGGAAGTGGAATTTTTCCTAACAAAGTGGTATCAGAGTCCTGGTTGTTGATTGGGTACATTTGACATGGAGACAAATATGAGTAATATGGTACGATTGAATGGTAGAAATTTTCACATTTGGAAAGCCAAGATGAAGGATCTTTTGTTTGTGAAGAAATTACATCTACCTGTGTTTGCAACTGTAAAGCCAGAAAGCATGTCAGCCGAATTGAAGAGTGGGACTTTGAGCACCAACAAGTTTGTGGTTATATTCGCCAATGGGTTGAAGATAATGTTATGAATCACATTATCAACGAGACACATGCCAGAAGCCTGTGGGATAAACTTGAGACCCTGTATGCTTCCAAGACAGGCAATAACAAATTGTTTTTGCTAAAACAATTGATGAATCTAAGATTCAGGGAAGGTACATTGATTAATGATCATGTCAATGATTTTCAGGGTGTTCTTGATCAGTTGTCTAGCATGGGCATCAAATTTGAGGATGAGGTACTTGGTCTCTGGTTGCTTAACACTCTACCTGATTCTTGGGAAACGCTTCGGGTTTCTTTGACCAATTCTGCTCCCAACAGTGTTGTGACCATGGAGTATGTCAAGAGTGGTATCTTGAATGAAGAATCAAGAAGAAGATCTCAGGACACCTCCACTTCTCAGTCAGATATTTTAGTTACAAATGATAGGGGGAGAAACAAACAAAGCGGTCAAAAGGGTAGAGATAAAAGCAGAAGTAAGTCAAGGTCATGGCACAAGGATGTTGAATGTCATTATTGTGGCAAGAAAGGACACATCAAGAAAAATTGCTTCAAGTTGAAAAGGGATAAGAAGCAAGACAAGAAAGATGATAACACCGAGAACCAGGTTGCAACAGTTAAAGCAGATTTATTTGTTGCTTGTGATGAGAACGCCATCAATGTTGCATGCCACGAAACAACTTGGATTGTGGATTCAGGTGCATCCTACCATGTTACACCAAGGAAGGAATTCTTTACTTCATATACTCCAGGTAACTATGGAGAGTTAAGAATGGGTGATGATGGTCAGGTGAAGGTGATTGGTACTGGTACAGTTTGCCTTGAGGCAAGCAATGGCACAAAGCTGGTACTTTAAAATGTAAAGCATGCACTAGGTATCAAACTAAATCTCATTTCTACAGGAAAGCTTGATGATGATGGTTTCTGTTGTTTCTTTTGGTGATGGACATTGGAAAATCACTAAAGGTTCGCTGGTTATTGCACGAGGTAACAAGTCTTCTAACTTGTACTCTTTGCAAAGCTTTATTTCTAGTGATTCAGTGAATGTGGCAGCAAAAGAATGTGCATCAGAATTGTGGCATAAACGACTTGGCCACATGAGCGTGAAGGGGATTGATTGCCTTGCTAAGAAGAGTAAGCTTTCAGGGGTAAAAGAAGCTAGGTTGGGCAGATGTGTTCATTGCTTGGCGGGGAAACAGAAAAGAGTTTCTTTCATGAGCAATCCTCCTTCGAAGAGGTAAGAGCCACTTGAGTTGGTACATTCTGATGTGTGTGGACCAATGAAGGTTAGGTCACTTGGAGGTGCGTCTTACTTTGTGACCTTTATTGATGATTATTCTAGGAAGCTTTGGGTCTACACTTTGAAGCACAAAAGTGATGTGTTCAGTGTGTTTAAAGAGTTTCATGCTCTTGTTGAGAGACAGACAGGGAAGAAATTGAAGTGCATCCGTACTGATAATGGCGGTGAATACCGTGGCCCATTTGATGAATATTGCAGAATGCACGGTATTAGACATCAGAAAACTCCTCCTACGACTCCTCAGTTAAATGGCTTAGCAGAGAGGATGAACCAGACAATTATGGAGAGAGTTAGATACATGCTTGATGATGCGAAGTTGCCTAGATCTTTTTGGGCTGAAGTAGTTTCCACAGCTGTTCATATTATCAATTTATCTCCCGTTATTGCTTTGAGTAATGAAGTTCCTGATAAGGTTTGGGGTGGAAAGGAAGTTTCTTATGATCACCTCAGAGTCTTCGGTTGTAAGGCATTTATGCATGTCCCAAGAGATGAGAGATCTAAGTTGGATTCGAAGACCAGGCAATGCATCTTTATTGGTTATGGTCTTGAGGAATTTGGCTACAGGCTATATGATCCAGTTGAGAAGAAGCTTGTGAGAAGCCGTGATGTAGTGTTCTTTGAGAATCAAACCATTGAGGATGTTGATAAAGTTAGGAAGCCAAAATCTCATGACAACGGAAGTTTGGTTGACCTTGAGCCAGTTTCCAACAAAGATACACATGATGTTGATGAGATTCAGGAGAATGGTCAGAATGATGATCCTGTACCAGACCTTCAGGATGATACAATTGTTGTAGATGGTCATGTTGATGATGTTGTGCACCAGGAACAAGAAGTTCCTTCGCAGGTTCCAGTTGATCCTCTTAGAAGGTCTAACAGGGAGCGGAGACCATCGACTCGTTACTCTTCCGATCAGTATGTACTCTTGACTGATGGGGGAGAACCTGAGTCCTATGAAGAAGCCATGGAGAGTGAGCAAAAGAGACAGTGGCTTGAGGCTATGCAGGATGAGATGAACTCCTTATATGCAAATGATACCTTTGAGTTGGTGAGGGCACCAAAGAGCAAGAAAGCTTTGAAGAACAGGTGGGTCTACAGATTGAAACATGAAGAAGGCACTTCAGTTCCACGGTTCAAAGCTAGACTGGTGGTGAAGGGTTTCAGCCAGAAGAAAGGTATTGATTTTGATGAAATTTTCTCTCCTGTTGTGAAATTTTCATCCATTAGAGTTGTGTTGGGTCTAGCAGCCTATTTGGATTTAGAAATTGAACAGATGGATGTGAAGACAGCTTTTCTCCATGGTGATTTAGATGAGGAGATATATATGGAGCAGCCTGAGGGTTTCAAAGTCGAAGGGAAAGAGGATTATGTTTGCAGATTGAAGAAGAGTTTGTATGGTTTGAAACAAGCTCCGAGGCAGTGGTATAAAAAATTTACTTCTGTTATGAGTAAGCATGGGTACCAGAAGACTTCTTCAGACCACTGTGTTTTTGTAAACAGATATTCTGATGATGACTTTGTTATATTGCTGCTTTATGTTGATGATATGTTGATTGTTGGTCACAATGCCTCAAGAATTCAACAGTTGAAACAAGAGTTGAGTAAGTCCTTTTCTATGAAGGACATGGGACCAGCAAAGCAAATTCTTGGGATAAAGATCATCCGTGACAAGCAGAATAAGAAGTTGTGGTTATCTCAAGAGAAGTATATAGAGAAGGTACTTGAGAGATTTAATATGAATGAAGCTAAATCAGTGAATACACCTCTTGGTATGCATTTCAAGTTGAGCAAGAAGCAATGTGCTTCTAGTGAGAAAGAGAAGGAAGAAATGCAAAGAGTTCCTCATTCTTCAGCTGTTGGTAGTTTGATGTATGTGATGGTATGCACGAGACCAGATATTGCTCATGCAGTAGGTGTTGTTAGCAGATTTCTTTCAAATCCAAGGAAAGAACATTGGGATGCTGTGAAGTGGATTCTGAGATATCTTCGGGGTACTTCAAGTCTGAGTTTGTGTTTTGGTACAGGGAAACATATCCTTACCGGGTACACTGATTCTGATATGGCCGGAGACATTGATACTAGGAAATCTACTTCAGGCTATCTGATTACCTATGCAGGGGGAGCAGTTTCATGGCAATCAAGATTGCAAAAGTGTATTGCTTTGTCTACCACTGAAGCTGAGTTCATAGCATCTGTTGAGGCCAGTAAAGAAATGCTATGGATGAAGAAGTTTATTCAGGAGCTCGGGTTTGTTTAGGACAAGTATGTGCTCTATTGTGATAGTCAGAGTGCAGTTCATCTTGCAAAGAATTCCACGTTTCATTACAGGTAAAAACATATTGACACGAGATATCATTGGATTAGAGATATCTTGGAATGCATGATGCTTAAACTTGGAAAGATTCATACTGATGATAATGGGTCTGACATGATGACTAAGTCGTTGCCAAGAGAAAAGTTCGAGGTATGTTGTTCTATCGCCGGGATGGCGGTATCTTCCACATAGTCGGGGGGGGGGGGGGTGGGGGGGGGGGGGGGAGATTTGTTGGGTTGAGCTTCCCTCCTATGTGGTAAATAGCTCATGTTTGGACCAAGCCAACTTTTATCCACTATATTTTTTAGCCCTTATTATTATTATTATTATTATTATTATTATTATTATTATTATTATTATTATTATTATTATTATTATTATTATTATTATTATTATTATTATTATTATTATTATGTTATATAATAATATTAGGGAAAGTAAGAGGTTGGAGAAGCAAACGTTTTTTGGCATTTGAAGGGGTTATGAATTAATACTCTATTTATTCTTCATTATTCCCATGTTCATGCTTTTGAAGCTTTAAAAGGAGAGCAATCTACACACATACTGATTGTGAGAGAAAAAGACAAACAAAAACTAAAGTGAGTGAAGGTAGTTCGGCGGCAGTAGCAAGGAAGAAACCATTTTCATTTTGTCTCTTCACCTTGGACGCAAGTTTTGATGCTTTTGCCATGAGTTTGTCTAAGCTCTTGGGTACAATCTTCATCAAATGTTTTGAAGGTCGATTTGTATTTATTCCAGGCATATTTTGGGTAATCTCGTACTACTTATATTCATTTTATCTTGTTCGTGGTAGTTGAATATTTTGAGTACGTACGAGATATTATTCCTATTTAGCCTGTGAATTTTAAAGGATGTATTTGGCCTAGAATTGGTGTATTTGATGATTTGTGGATGTATGGCTCGTGTGGTAGCCTGAACCTGTGTACCCGAGATTTGTTATAGTGGAATTGTTGGTGGTGGTGGTCTTGTGGTTTTTCCCCGTAGTTTTGGGGTTTCCACGTAAATCTTGTCTTCCTTGCTTTCTTATTTATTTTTGGATATTGTGTATCATCTTGTGTTTGTGCTCCTGTCGGTTCTGTGATTTTTCATTGTCACAAGAAGTGGGATTTTTCCTAACAAAGTGGTATCAGAGCCCTGGTTGTTGATTGGGTACATTTGACATGGAGACAAATATGAGTAATATGGTACGATTGAATGGTAGAAATTTTCACATTTGGAAGGCCAAGATGAAGGATCTTTTGTTTGTGAAGAAATTACATCTACCTGTGTTTGCAACTGCAAAGCCAGAAAGCATGTCAGACGAAGAGTGGGACTTTGAGCACCAACAAGTTTGTGGTTATATTCGCCAATGGGTTGAAGATAATGTTATGAATCACATTATCAACGAGACACATGCCAGAAGCCTGTGGGATAAACTTGAGACCCTGTATGCTTCCAAGACAGGCAATAACAAATTGTTTTTGCTAAAACAATTGATGAATCTAAGATTCAGAGAAGGTACATTGATTAATGATCATGTCAATGATTTTCAGGGTGTTCTTGATCAGTTGTCTAGCATGGGCATCAAATTTGAGGATTAGGTACTTGGTCTCTGGTTGCTTAACACTCTACCTGATTCTTGGGAAACGCTTTGGGTTTCTTTGACCAATTCTGCTCCCAACGGTGTTGTGACCATGGAGTATGTCAAGAGTGGTATCTTGAATGAAGAATCAAGAAGAAGATCTCAAGACACCTCAACTTCTCAGTCAGATATTTTAGTTACAAATGATAGGGGGAGAAACAATCAAAGGGGGTCAAAAGGGTAGAGATAAAAGCAGAAGTAAGTCAAGGTCATGGCATAAGGATGTTGAATGTCATTATTGTGGCAAGAAAGGACACGTCAAGAAAAATTGCTTCAAGTTGAAAAGGGATAAGAAGCAAGACAAGAAAGATGATAACACCGAGAACCAGGTTGCAACAGTTAAAGTAGATTTACTTGTTGCTTGTGATGATAACGCCATCAATGTTGCATGCCACGAAACAACTTGGATTGTGGATTCAGGTGCATCCTACCATGTTACACCAAGGAAGGAATTCTTTACTTCATATACTCCAGGTAACTATGGAGAGTTAAGAATGGGTGATGATGGTCAGTGTGTTTAAAGAGTTTCATGCTCTTGTTGAGAGACAGACAGGGAAGAAATTGAAGTGCATCTGTACTGATAATGGCGGTGAATACCATGGCCCATTTGATGAATATTGCTGAATGGGTGATGTGTTCAGTGTGTTTAAAGAGTTTCATGCTCTTGTTGAGAGACAGACAGGGAAGAAATTGAAGTGCATCCGTACTGATAATGGCGGTGAATACCGTGGCCCATTTGATGAATATTGCATAATGCACGGTATTAGACATCAGAAAACTCCTCCTACGAATCCTCAGTTAAATGGCTTAGCAGAGAGGATGAACCAGACAATTATGGAGAGAGTTAGATACATGCTTGATGATGCGAAGTTGCCTAGATCTTTTTGGGCTGAAGCAGTTTCCACAGCTGTTCATATTATCAATTTATCTCCCGTTATTGCTTTGAGTAATGAAGTTCCTGATAAGGTTTGGGGTGGAAAGGAAGTTTCTTATGATCACCTCAAAGTCTTCGGTTGTAAGGCATTTATGCATGTCCCAAGAGATGAGAGATCTAAGTTGGACTCGAAGACCAGACAATGCATCTTTATTGGTTATGGTCTTGAGGAATTTGGCTACAGGCTATATGATCCAGTTGAGAAGACGCTTGTGAGAAGCCGTGATGTAGTGTTCTTTGAGAATCAAACCATTGAGGATGTTTGTAACACCCCGTGTTACGATCCTCAAAGCCAATTAATTAATTAACCATTTACCCAAAAAGAAAGAAATAAATCACAATAATTAATTAGCATTAAGCCCACCATGGTCCATGGGCCCCCATCTCTAAGCCCAATCCCTAATCCTAGAAGAATTAGACCCCATAGTATATAAATAGGGAACTTAGAAGGCATATAGAATTCCCACCACAATAATCTCTCACCACCCAAAAGAGCTCCAAGAATTCCCTTAGGAGAAATCAAGAAATCAAGAAAGCTTAAAGAAAGATCCTTCATAGCCATGGAATTAATTAAGGCTAAGAGGTAACCCATGTCTCAACAAAACCTATTTTCATAGTTATGATTCCCCCTTAGGGTTTCCCCATATTATTGTGTATTAATGATTTGTTATGATTATTATTGGTGATTGATATGATGATCCCATGGGGGATCTTGATAATCTTGGTATTGGGAGATTCTTGATAATTATGGTGTTCTTGATGATTATGTGGAGTTCTTGATGATTATATGTCGTTCTTGATAATTGTATGGCGTTCTTGATGCTTATCTGTTACTCTTACCGAATCTTGCAATTAGAAGACGAATCGTATTCTTGCTTGGCATAAAAGTGATTAGAACCCTAGGTTGTATCGTATGATATTATTCTTGGTGTATCGGGTGGGGAAATCGCATGTTTGGGTGTTGATTACGTATAGAAAGGCATGATAGGTTATGTGCCGTTCGTTTCTCGTATTTGATCCGTTAATTGTTTACGTGTTGTTGTTAATTGCGTTGTAAAGTGTCTAAGCATGGTTTCGGGTTCCATAATGGTTCCCGGGGCGTAAATGTGTGAAAAGAGTCAGTGGGGGGGGTAGGGGACCCGCCACCTACCCACGGCCGAGAAGACGTCTCCGGCAGCGGGCAGCCGGCGGGCGGGCAGCTGCCCACCTGCGACCCGCTGCCCGGAATAGTGAAACTGGCGGGCAGCCGGCGGGTGGCCCCCCCACCCACCGGCTACCCGCTGGAAATATACCCCACTCGGGATTTCGGCTTCCCCGTTTGATGTTCCCCCGACCCCCGTGGTGTCCCAACGGACTCCGTTCATCGTGCCTATGTCTAGTTTGATGTTTCGGGTACCGTTCGTAGGTTTATGAGTCTATTATATTGCATGCTAGTTGAATTGGTATCCCGTTGACCTAGGTGGAAGAAGTATGAACCCCTTAGGACTATTCTTAGTATGTGAAGGATCACACATAGGTTTTGTTATACGTTTTCTCCCCCTTCCCAATGTGTAATGTGGGTTGCATGTGCTTGCTATGTGTTATGTGTGTGTGTTACCCCAATTCAGTTGCGATCGGATTGGTTATCCTGAGCTGCGGTTCAGAAGCTGGCTGCGGTCATATTGATACTCTCGGGCTGCGGTTCACCGTTTGGTTGCGATCAAACGTTCATATATGAGCTGCGGTTCATACTTTCCTGGCTGCGGTCAGATGACATTCTCTTGGGCTGCGATCCACTGTTTGGTTGCAATCAAACTATGATGAGCTGCGGTTCATCGGTCAGTTGCGATCGACCCCTCCGTGTTGCGATACGGGGCAGGGTGCTGCGGGGCCGTGTCAGAGCTATATGCGCTGACCCTCATGTATGGGCATGCGATTGGTCCTGTGGCGCCAACAAAGTGTGCTATGTGTTGGGATATGGATGAGTTGTGATTATGAGTATCTTGGGGGATGTGACTATGGGATTTATGTTGGGGATTGTTTATGTTGGGTTGTGATTACTGTTTATGCTTTGCCTTATCTGCCTTGCCTGTTGTGAACTGCATATGCTTGTTATAACTGTTGCTTGGGTCTAGCCTTATCTGTCGAGTCATTCCCGGTTTAAAAGCTAGAGTTCGTAGGATAAATCTTCATGCTCAAAATGGTTTTCGTATATCTATATATATATCTCTATATGTATTGTATTTCAACGCGTTGGAGTGGGTTACCAGCATCTCTCGCTGAACAGATATATTTGGCTTTCAGGCACAGAAGATTAAGTCACTGGAGCGCGCTAGAACTTGGAGTGTAGAAATAGATAGTTTCCTTTTCGGCCTGCGTGCCATGTTTATGCATTTACGCTTTTGAGGATATTAGTTAGTTAGCCTGTGCACTTGGGTTCTCTAACCCAGGTGTGGCATAGCACCCCGAACGCTTGTATTATATTCTAGGATTTAATGAGATTCTACCTTTATTATAAGTTTTAAAAAGCTTTAAAAATCTGGGGTGTTACAATTGGTATCAGAGCCTAAGTTTGACCCTAGGATAAGACCTTTAAGACGAACCTTAAGACATTAGGCTTGAACTCTAGGGACTTAGGGACATAGGATTTAGGAATCTTAGGACGCGCGGTGAGATTGTGAAACCTACACATAACCTCCTCTCACTTTATCCCTCTTTAACATTAAGAAACTCCCATTCACTTATTGCATCAAGGTAAAAACGCAAAGTAATATCGACCTTTAACCACCAGGAGGCACCCAAGAGTAAACAGACAGGAACACCGAAACACCCCACTCAGGAATTCCTGACTCAGAAACTGCAACGCCTGGCCCAAATTGCCCAGGCACTAGGTACTGTCATTCCCCAACCTTTACCAACGAACGAGAACTTGGAAATCCACCACCAAGTCTTGGCACACCAACCACCCACCTTCTCGGGAAATGAAGACCCCACGACCCTCGAAGAGTGGATCGGTACCTTCGACAAGGTATTCAAGGCGACCAAATGCCCCGAACACCAGAGGGCCTTGGCCACACAAGAACCAAAGACCCTCAGGGAAGCCTATGTCAAGGCGTCTCAACTACAACAAGTAACGAACCCACCCCGAGAGACACCACTGGGGTACAAAAGGAAATCCGAAGGAAATCACTCAATTGCCATCAGGGAGCCTAAGAACCCCAGGACCATCTCACTTGACCAGGCCATCACGCCAACTGCTCAGGGAAGGATCCTTACCCTAAGCAAAGCCAGGATCGGAGACAGCAACATAGTCTCCGGTACCTTCCTAGTACACGCCACCCCAGCCACCATACTATTTGACTCAAGGGTTACCAACTCGTTTATAGCAACCGAGTTTGCAGCCCAGCTCGGCCTTAACACCAGCACCAAGGTCCGACTCCAAGTCAAGGTGGCCTCTGGCGAAATCATAAAATGCGATCGCATGTACGAACACGTGATGATCACCATTCAAGGAGTGGAATTTCCCAGCAACCTGATTCAGTTCCAACTGGATGGAGTGCAAGTAATCTTGGGCATGGACTGGCTAGGGAAATTCCAAGCACAAATCCTGTGCGGCGAGCAGAAAGTGGTCCTACGAGGACTAAACGGTAAAAGGGTGTCGTACCGCGGTACCCGCCAGGATCCAGGGATCAAGCTTGTAAACATGATGAAAATTAAGAAGTACCTAAACCAAGGAAACAAGGCCTTCTTATGCTCAGTCGAAGACCTCAACGCCAAAACACTCGAACCACAAACCATTCCAGTGGTAAACGAGTTCACTGACGTCTTCCCAGACGAAATCCCCGGGGCACCCCCGGCTAGAGAGGTCGAGTTCACCATAGATCTCATACCGGGCGCCGCCCCGATCTCTAAACCACCCTACAGACTGGCACCAAAAGAAATGAAGGAACTGAAAACACAACTTCAGGAATTACTAGATAAGGGTTACATCCGACCCATCACCTCCCCATGGGGAGCGCCGGTACTATTCGTTAAGAAAAAGGATGGGAGCATGCGCCTATGCATCGACTACAGGGAACTCAACCAAGTCACGATAAAGAATAGGTACCCCCTTCCCCGAATAAATGACTTATTCAACCAACTTAAGGGGGCAGGGGTATTCTCAAAGATCGACCTAAGATCCGGGTATCACCAAATCCAAGTGGCCAAACCAGACATTCAGAAGACAGCCTTCCGAACGCGTTACGGCCACTACGAGTTCACCGTAATGCCCTTCGGACTCACCAACGTGCCCGCCATATTCATGGACCTTATGAACCGAGTGTTCCGACCCCACCTGGATGACTTTGTCATTGTGTTCATTGACGACATCCTAGTCTACTCCCGAAATAAGGAAGAACATGAAAAGCACATTCGCATAACCCTGCAAACTCTCCGAGAACACCAACTTTACGCCAAATTCTCCAAATGCGAATTCTGGCAAGACAGCGTAGCCTTCCTGGGCCATGTGATAACCAAGGAGGGGATTAGGGTGGACCCCGCTAAGATTCGCGCCGTTAGGGAATGGACTACGCCGAGCTCACTTTCAGAAGTTCGAAGCTTCCTGGGCTTGGCCAGTTACTACAGGAGGTTTGTACCTGACTTCACCAAGATAGCCCAACCCCTCATCAAGCTTATGAAAAAGGAAACCCCGTTCCGATGGGACAACGACTGCATCTCAGCCTTCCAAGAATTAAAAGACAAGCTAACCACGGCACCCGTACTAGCCATCCCCTCCGGGACGGAAGGATTCGAGGTCTACAGCGACGCATCCAAGAAAGGGTTGGGATGCGTGCTAATGCAAAAGGGCAGGGTAATAACATACGCGTCCAGACAACTCAAAACCCACGAAGAGAATTACCCCACCCATGACCTCGAACTAGCCGCCATCGTGTTCGCACTGAAAATCTGGAGGCACTACTTGTATGGGGTGCAATGCAAGATCTACACCGACCATAAGAGCCTAAGGTACATCTTCACCCAGAAGGACCTAAACATGAGACAACGAAGGTGGCTAGAACTCATAAAAGACTACGACCTAGAGATCCAATACCACGAGGGAAAAGCTAACGTCGTGGCAGACGCCCTAAGTCGGAAGACTAACCATTCCCTCAACACCACCTGGGTCCTACCGGACCAACTATACAGGGACTTCCAAAAACTGCACTTAGAAATAGTAGAGCAAGGACAAACCCACCCCGATGCCTACTTACTCAACACGCAAGCCGTACCCACCCTCTTCGAGGAAATCAAGACGGGGCAACAACAGCACCCGGAACTAGATAAAATTCGCCACGACCTAACCCAAGGAAAGGAAGGGTCCTTCAAAATACACCGGGACGGCAGCCTCCGATACAAAGGGAGGTGGTGCGTACCCTCAACGCACCCCCACTTGAAACAACGGATCTTGGAGGAAGGGCACAACACCCCGTACTCAATTCACCCAGGGGGTGACAAACTATACCAAGACGTAAAGAAATCGTTTTGGTGGCCAAACATGAAGAAGGAAATCACAGACTTCGTGGCCAAATGCCTGAATTGCCAAAGGGTGAAGGCCGAACGATGCAAACCCAAGGGGCTCGTACAACCCCTTGAGATACCACAAGGAAAGTGGGATTCCATATCCATGGACTTCGTCGGAGGATTACCCCCAACAAAGACCGGCAAGGATAAAATCTGGGTCATAGTGGACCGGCTGACCAAAACGGCACGATTCATTGCCATGAAGGAAACATGGACAATGATGCAACTGGCCCAAGCCTACATAAGCCGGGTAGTGAAATACCACGGAGTCCCCTGAAACATTGTGTCCGATAGAGATTCCAGGTTCCTCTCACAATTCTGGAAATCGTTACAGTCAGCCTTGGGGACGCAACTAAAACTAAGCACGGCCTTCCACCCCACCACGGACGGCCAAACCGAGAGAACCATCCAAACCCTCGAAGACATGCTAAGAGCCTGCGTACTAGACTTTCGAGGGACATGGGAAGAACACCTAGATCTCATCGAATTCTCATATAACAACAGCAACCACGCAAGCATTCGCATGGCGCCCTACGAAGCATTATACGGTCAGAAGTGTAGAACCCCCCTTATGTTGGGAAGAAATGGTCAACCCAGTAACACTGGGCCCCCAATACCTACATGACACCATAGCCAAGGTCAAACACATCCAGGAAAGGATGAAGACTGCCCAAGACCGCCAGAAGTCTTACGCCGACCTAAAGAGGAAACAAGCCGAATTCAACCTCGAGGACAAGGTCTGGTTAAGGATCTCGCCCACATGAGGGGTAATGAGGTTTGGAAGGAAAGGGAAACTCAGCCCCCGATTCATCGGTCCTTACGAAATCGTAGAAAGAATCGGGGACTTGGCCTACCGCCTCGCCTTACCCATCGAACTAGAACGAGTACACAACGTGTTCCACGTATCCCAGCTAAAGAAATACGTGCACGACCCAAGCCACATACTCCAACCCGAGGTCGTAGACCTCGACGAGTCACTAGTATACGAAGAGAAACCCGTGAGAATCCTGGACACCAAGAAAAGGACCACTCGGAATCGAACCATAGAAATGGTGAAAGTCCTCTGGACCAACCACGGGACCGAAGAAGCAACATGGGAACTCAAGGACACAATGAAGGAACGGTATCCCGAGCTTTTCACACCAGGTAACTAAGAGAAAGTCTTTCGCCAAGGACCAAGCTTCGGGGACGAAGCTTCCCGTTAAGAGGAAGGGGGGGGGGGAGAGTGTAACACCCCGTGTTACGATCCCTAAAGCCAATTAATTAATTAACCATTTACCCAAAAAGAAATAAATAAATCACAATAATTAATTAGCATTAAGCCCACCATGGTCCATGGGCCCCCCATCTCTAAGCCCAATCCCTAGTCCTAGAAGAATTAGACCCCATAGTATATAAATAGGGAACTTAGAAGGCATCTAGAATTCCCACCACAATAATCTCTCACCACCCAAAAGAGCTCCAAGAATTCCCTTAGGAGAAATCGAGAAATCAAGAAAGCTTAAAGAAAGATCCTTCATAGCCAAGGAATTAATTAAGGCTAAGAGGTAACCCATGTCTCAACAAAACCTATTTTCATAGTTATGATTCCCCCTTAGGGTTTCCCCATATTATTGTGTATTAATGATTTGTGATGATTATTATTGGTGATTGATATGATGATCCCATGGGGGATCTTGATAATCTTGGTATTGGGAGATTCTTGATAATTATGGTGTTCTTGATGATTATGTGGAGTTCTTGATGATTATATGTCGTTCTTGATAATTGTATGGCGTTCTTGATGCTTATGTGTTACTCTTACCGAATCTTGCAATTAGAAGACGAATCGTATTCTTGCTTGGCATAAAAGTGATTAGAACCCTAGGTTGTATCGTATGATATTATTCTTGGTGTATCGGGTGGGGAAATCGCATGTTTGGGTGTTGATTACGTATAGAAAAACATGATAGGTTATGTGCCGTTCGTTTCTCGTATTTGATCCGTTAATTGTTTACGTGTTGTTGTTAATTGCGTTGTAAAGTGTCTAAGCATGGTTTCGGGTTCCATAAAAGGATAAATAATTAAGTGATATTCTACCATTATATATTTTCACCCAAGTAACCAGTCCTGATGGAGAAGATGTTAGCTCTAGATGAAGATGAACAAGATTGTGTTGTCACTACCAATGTCGTCTACAAAGAGGTTTCAATAATGTGTAAATATAATCGGTGATATTAATTTTTTTAAATGAAAAAATTGTTATATATCTAGACAAAAAAAATATATCTTACTTCTATACAAATGAATAAGGATAGCAATTCATTTCTATAACTGAGTTGTTAGAGAACGAGCACATTTTCCTAATTTATAAAAATACTAAACAATGATAAATAAAATCTTTAAAATTATAGGACCGCATGCGTACATCTAGATATTAGCTATTAATTTGAGCAATTATTTGCACAAATTCAAGCAATGATAACATCAAAATATATAAACAATTCAAATCATATATTTAATTGCATTATATAATATTTGATGTTCTAATTTAAATAATTATATATCGATTCATATATATTCTTAATATATTACAACAAATTCATTCCGTGCATCGCACGGGTACAAATAGTAGTAAAAGGAAACGAAACAAAACATAGATTGGGAGTGACTGCCACTCTCAATCGCCCATTCGCCCGCTGGGTGGGCGATAAGACATAATTCAGTTTTTTTTTTTTTGGTGACAAAATCCAAGCATTTGTTGGGATAAAAACCTCCTCATAAACCAGTTAAAAACCATGATATTGCTTTTGTACTGTTCAAAAAACCTCCAAAAATAGAAATTCCTTGGAGAATCTCAGTCCTGATAATATTGGGAATCAAAAAGATTATCTATAAAAGCCTTGATCTGCGCTGCCTGTGTATCCAAAACGCATTCGATAGATTCCAGCAAGAAACATTCTGCAATCACTTTTTGCTTGAATTATATTCATCGACTAAAGATCAGATCAGATCAGATGGCAGTATTGGGCAGAAAGATTCAGAATTTCATGAAAAACAAGTTTCACTGGTGGAACACTAGGCATGGCGGCGGCGGCAGAGTTCCGAAGGGGCACGTGATCGTGTACGTCGGCGAAGAGGAAAAGGAATACTGCATTTCATCCAAGTGCTGGGACGCTATGCAATCGCTTCGAAACCTTCACGAACAAAACCTACGGTGCTTGCCGGATGTTTCGCCTCATGAATTCGAAATTCATCTCAACCGTGCAAAGCTTCTCCTCAAGAAAAGACCCAGACCTTATGTCCTTGGCTTGCTACCAGAGGCGAATTGAAGCCGGCCAACAAAATTTTCTAGATTCACAGACGATAATGGAAGAGAAGATTGCATATTTCTTTTTAGGATATCTTTATTTCTTGATTTTCTTTTGTGGCAAAAACTCCATCTAGTGGGATTGGTTGGTCCTTATGTGTATTATTATACTTTAAAAAAAAAAAAGGCGTTAGTTATAAACCCAGGATCTGCTACTTGCGCTCACAGTAGTGCTACCTATGATGTGTAACCCCAGTTTTGTTCCCATGGACATCGATGACTTATGAGTTGTGGTGTATGTTTATGAACTGATTGATGGTGAGGTAAAGGTTGACAAAATCAATTTTAAGAAGACAGCACCACCAAAGCTGGCCACCCATAAGCAATAAAACCTACATTCCTCAATTAAAGAAACAAACTGTAAAAAATGGTGCACCTTAAGAAGGAAAACAGCGCACCTTAAGAGGAAAATAATGCACCTTAAGAAGAAAAACCACGCACCTTAAAAATGAAAACATCGCACTTTAAGAAGAAAAATAATGCACCTTAAGAAGGAAAAATCACGCACCTTAATTGAGTTTGACCTAAACGCAAAAAATCAAATTGCCACTATGTTATATATATATATATATATATATATATATATATATATATATATATATATATATATATATATATATATATATATATATATATATATATATATATATATATATGGATTATGCATATTAATATTTTATGTTATGTAATTTGCATAATTATGTTTATGTTATAAGTATATTTGAATTATTTAAATTTAAAATTTTTAAATCGCATGTTATAATCAATAACACAATGTTTTATAATATCTTTTCGTAAAATATTGTGACTCTCAATATAATAAAAAAAATTTCGATATTACAAGACAAAAAATATATTTTGCAAATTTCTATGAAAATGAATGGAGATTATCTCTGAAACGCTCTCGGACAACGTGATGCCGGAGGTGACCTCTCAGTCGCCAATGGCTCAAGAATCAACGGAAAGAAACTCTAAGAAACCAAAAAGAGGCAGAGCAGAGTTGGGAGATCGAAGCGTCTCCGACTCCGGCAGTAAGTAGAGTCCAAGAGACACAACAGGAGAATGAGCAACAAACGCCTGGCTCTGCCCAGTGGAAAACTCCAGACGCAATGCCGAATCAAGCTTGGGGCCCCAAAGATTTCAATTTCTATGAGAACAATGATGACGATTCCGACGAAGAAGTCATGATAGACGGTGAATCGGACCCATGCAATCCAGTAATTCCAGTTTCGGAGGAGGAGAAGGAAAGAATTAGGAGGCCTTGGCGAAGGTCTTTGATCTGCAAAGTTCTTGGCCGAAAAGTGAGCTATTCATATCTAAGGCAGAGACTTCAAAAGATGTGGAAACCGGATGCAACCTTTGAGCTTATCGCGTTGGATAACGACTACTTCATAGCCAAATTCGAAGCTCTGAAGGACTATGAGTTCGCCAAGTACGATGGTTCCCGGGGCGTAAATGTGTGAAAAGAGTCAGTGGGGGGTAGGTGGGGGGGTAGGGGACCCGCCACCTACCCACGGCCGAGAAGACGTCTCTGGCAGCGGGCAGCCGGCGGGCGGGCAGCTGCCCGCCGGCGACCCGCTACCCGGAATAGTGAAACTGGCGGGCAGCCGGCCGGTGGCGACGAAGAAGTCATGATAGACGGTGAATCGGACCCATGCAATCCAGTAATTCCAGTTTCGGAGGAGGAGAAGGAAAGAATTAGGAGGCCTTGGCGAAGGTCTTTGATCTGCAAAGTTCTTGGCCGAAAAGTGAGCTATTCATATCTAAGGCAGAGACTTCAAAAGATGTGGAAACCGGATGCAACCTTTGAGCTTATCGCGTTGGATAACGACTACTTCATAGCCAAATTCGAAGCTCTGAAGGACTATGAGTTCGCCAAGTACGATGGTTCCCGGGGCGTAAATGTGTGAAAAGAGTCAGTGGGGGGTAGGTGGGGGGGTAGGGGACCCGCCACTTACCCACGGCCGAGAAGACGTCTCCGGCAGCGGGCAGCCGGCAGGCGGGCAGCTGCCCGCTGGCGACCCGCTACCCGGAATAGTGAAACTGGCGGGCAGCCGGCCGGTGGCGGGCCGGCTACCCGCTGGAAATATACCCCACTTGGGATTTCGGCTTCCCCGTTTGATGTTCCCCCGACCCCCGTGGTGTCCCAACGGACTCCGTTTATCGTGCCTATGTCTAGTTTGATGTTTCGGGTACCGTTCGTAGGTTTATGAGTCTATTATATTGCATGCTAGTTAAATTGGTATCCCATTGACCTAGGTGGAAGAAGTATGAACCCCTTAGGACTATTCTTAGTATGTGAAGGATCACGCATAGGTTTTGTTATACGTTTTCTCCCCTTCCCAATGTGTAATGTGGGTTGCATGTGCTTGCTATGTGTTATGTGTGTGTGTTACCCCAATTCGGTTGCGATCGGATTGGTTATCCTGAGCTGCGGTTCAGAAGCTGGCTGTGGTTAGATTGATACTCTCGGGCTGCGGTCCACCGTTTGGTTGTGATCAAACGTTCATATATGAGCTGCGGTTCATACTTTCCTGGCTGCGGTCAGATGACATTCTCTTGGGCTTCGATCCACTGTTTGGTTGCGATCAAACTATGATGAGCTGCGGTTCATCGGTCGGTTGCGATCGACCCCTCCGTGTTGCGATACGGGGCAGGGTGCTGCGGGGCCGTGTCAGAGCTATATGCGCTGACCCTCATGTATGGGCATGCGATTGGTCCTGTGGCGCCAACAAAGTGTGCTATGTGTTGGGATATGGATGAGTTGTGATTATGAGTATCTTGGGGGATGTGACTATGGGATTTATGTTGGGGATTGTTTATGTTGGGTTGTGATTACTGTTTATGCTTTGCCTTATCTGCCTTGCTTGTTGTGAACTGCATATGCTTGTTATAACTGTTGCTTGGGTCTAGCCTTATCTGTCGAGTCATTCCTGGTTTAAAAGCTAGAGTTCGTAGGATATATCTTCATGCTCAAAATGGTTTTCGTATATCTATATATATCTCTATATGTATTGTATTTCAACGCGTTGGAGTGGGTTACCAGCATCTCTCGCTGAACAGATATATTTGGCTTTCAGGCACAGAAGATTAAGTCACTGGAGCGCGCTAGAACTTGAAGTGTAGAAATAGATAGTTTCCCTTTCGGCCTGCGTGCCATGTTTATGCATTTACGCTTTTGAGGATACTAGTTAGTTAGCCTGTGCACTTGGGTTCTCTAACCCAGGTTTGGCATAGCACCCCGAATGCTTGTAATATATTCTGGGATTTAATGAGATTCTACCTTTATTATAAGTTTTAAAAAGCCTTAAAAATCCGGGGTGTTACAGTTGGTATCAGAGCCTAAGTTTGACCCTAGGATAAGACCTTTAAGACGAACCTTAAGACATTAGGCTTGAACTCTAGGGACTTAGGGACATAGGATTTAGGAATCTTAGGACGCGCGGTGAGATTGTGAAACCTACACATAACCTCCCCTCACTTTATCCCTCTTTAACATTAAGAAACTCCCCTTCACTTATTGCATCAAGGTAAAAACGCAAAGTAATATCGACCTTTAACCACCAGGATGGCACCCAAGAGTAAACAGACAGGAACACCGAAACACCCCACTCAGGAATTCCGGACTCAGAATCTGCAACGCCTGGCCCAAATTGCCCAGGCACTAGGTACTGCCATTCCCCAACCTTTACCAACGAACGAGAACTTGGAAATCCACCACCAAGTCTTGGCACACCAACCACCCACCTTCTCGGGAAATGAAGACCCCACGACCCTCGAAGAGTGGATCGGTACCTTCGACAAGGTATTCAGGGCGACCAAATGCCCCGAACACCAGAGGGCCTTGGCCACACAAGAACCAAAGACCCTCAGAGAAGCCTATGCCAAGGCGTCTCAACTACAACAAGTAACGAACCCACCCCGAGAGACACCACTGGGGTACAAAAGGAAATCCGAAGGAAATCACTCAATTGCCATCAGGGAGCCTAAGAACCCCAGGACCATCTCACTTGACCAGGCCATCACGCCAACTGCTCAGGGAAGGATCCTTACCCTAAGCAAAGCCAGGATCGGAGACAGCAACATAGTCTCCGGCACCTTCCTAGTACACGCCACCCCAGCCACCATACTATTTGACTCAGGGGTTACCAACTCGTTTATAGCAACCGAGTTTGCAGCCTAGCTCGGCCTTAACACCAGCACCAAGGTCCGACTCCAAGTCAAGGTGGCCTCTGGCGAAATCATAAAATGCGATCGCATGTACGAACACGTGATGATCACCATTCAAGGAGTGGAATTTCCCAGCAACCTGATTCAGTTCCAACTGGATGGAGTGCAAGTAATCTTGGGCATGGACTAGCTAGGGAAATTCCAAGCACAAATCCTGTGCGGGGAGCAGAAAGTGGTCCTACGAGGACCAAACGGTAAAAGGGTGTTGTACCGCGGTACCCGCCAGGATCCAGGGATCAAGCTTGTGAACATGATGAAAATTAAGAAGTACTTAAACCAAGGAAACAAGGCCTTCTTATGCTCAGTCGAAGACCTCAACGCCAAAACACTCGAATCACAAATCATTCCAGTGGTAAACGAGTTCACTGACGTCTTCCCAGACGAAATCCCCGGGGCACCCCCGGCTAGAGAGGTCGAGTTTACCATAGATCTCATACCGGGCGCCGCCCCGATCTCTAAACCACCCTACAGACTGGCACCAAAAGAAATGAAGGAACTGAAAACACAACTTCAGGAATTACTAGATAAGGGTTACATCCGACCCAGCACCTCCCCATGGGGAGCGCCGGTACTATTCGTTAAGAAAAAGGATGGGAGCATGCGCCTGTGCATCGACTACAGGGAACTCAACCAAGTCACGATAAAGAATAGGTACCCCCTTCCCCGAATAGATGACTTATTCGACCAACTTAAGGGGGCAGGGGTATTCTCAAAGATCGACCTAAGATCCGGGTATCACCAAATCCAAGTGGCCAAACCAGACTTTCAGAAGACAGCCTTCCGAACGCGTTACGGCCACTACGAGTTCACCGTAATGCCCTTCGGACTCACCAACGCGCCCGCCATATTCATGGACCTTATGAACCGAGTGTTCCGACCCCACCTGGATGACTTTGTCATTGTGTTCATTGACGACATCCTAGTCTACTCCCGAAATAAGGAAGAACATGAAAAGCACCTTCGCATAACCCTGCAAACTCTCCGAGAACACCAACTTTACGCCAAATTCTCCAAATGCGAATTCTGGCAAGACAGCGTAGCCTTCCTGGGCCACGTGATAACCAAGGAGGGGATTAGGGTGGACCCCGCTAAGATTCGCGCCGTTAGGGAATGGACCACGCCGAGCTCACTTTCAGAAGTTCGAAGCTTCCTGGGGTTGGCCGGTTACTACAGGAGGTTTGTACCTGACTTCACCAAGACAGCCCAACCCCTCATCAAACTTATGAATAAGGAAACCCCCTTCCGATGGGACAACGACTGCATCTCAGCCTTCCAAGAATTAAAAGACAAGCTAACCACGGCACCCGTACTAGCCATCCCCTCCGGGACGGAAGGATTCGAGGTCTACAGCGACGCATCCAAGAAAGGGTTGGGATGCGTGCTAATGCAAAAGGGCAGGGTAATAACATACGCGTCCAGACAACTCAAAACCCACGAAGAGAATTACCCCACCCATGACCTCGAACTAGCCGCCATCGTGTTCGCACTGAAAATCTGGAGGCACTACTTGTATGGGGTGCAATGCAAGATCTACACCGACCATAAGAGCCTAAGGTACATCTTCACCCAGAAGGACCTAAACACGAAGGTGGCTAGAACTCATAAAAGACTACGACCTAGAGATCCAATACCACGAGGGAAAAGCTAACGTCGTGGCAGACACCCTAAGTCGGAAGACTAACCATTCCCTCAACACCACCTGGGTCCTACCGGACCAACTATACAGGGACTTCCAAAAACTGCACTTAGAAATAGTAGAGCAAAGACAAACCCACCCCGATGCCTACTTACTCAACACGCAAGCCGTACCCACACTACAAGAAAAATCACGATTCGCGACGGAAAAATCCCATCACGAAAACGCGAAATTCCGTCGCTAAAAGGGTTTAGTGACGGAATTTTGCATTTTCGTGACGAAATTCATTCCGTAGCCTCCAGGCTTGTCGTATTTCATTTTGCAACGGAACTAATTCGTCGCGAGCTGTGGCGACGGAAAATCACAACGGAATTTTCCGTCGCGAAATTGGCGACGAAAATCATTCCGTCGTGAATCTGTCGCAGTTTTGGCAACAGAAATATTTCCTTCCTTCGCCATTGTGTGAAAAGATTTCCATCGCAAAACTCATATTCCATCTTCTATTGCCGTCGTGAAATATAACAACAGAAATAATTGTCGTCGCGATTCCGTCGTTATCCTATCCGTTGCAAATTTCGTGTTCCGTCACAAAATTCTGTCGTAAGAAAACGAAGAAACAAATTGTCATCGCGATTCTATTGCTAACTTTTCCGTTACAAATTTCGTCTTCCGTCACAAAATTTCGTCGTAAGAAAAACAACGGAAAAAATTTTCGTCATGATTCCATCGCTAGATATTTCATCCCTAAAATCACATTTAGTCGCAATTATGCTAAGTAATTATTTTTTAATATTTTAGTAATTATTATTATTATTTTGTTAAAATTTTAATGTTAGTATTTAAAATGTTAATATGCAATTATATTTATAAACAAAAACACTATTAATAATATACAATACAATTTGTATTATAAAAGTAATATTGTTTTATAGTAAAAAAAAAAAAACTTTATATTGTACTTGATACAAATTAATGTCTAAACAACAGTATAATAATGCATAAAAAATCAATATCGAGTTCAATCCTGTTGCGGTGAGGTTGATGATGGAGTACCAGCTCTCTCACTCTCAAGAGTGCGCTGCTACATAAGAAGAATAGAAGTTTTCAAATTCTAAATATCATCTTGCATCTTTGCAGAATTAGCATTGTCTAATGGCTGCGACGTTGACGTTATATTATCCGATGTGTTAACATTAATTGGACCACAAATGAAGCTACCATATGAGTCAATTCCATAAACTCTTCTTTTCTTATCATGCCCGCCAACCGCAGACTCTCATCTACATCCTCTACATTTTTTGTTAATACTTCCCGTTGAAAATGCAACTTGCTTCTATAAAAGTTAAAAAATTTAGTACAATAGGCACACTAAAATCTCAACATCAACTCACTAGGTACACTAAAATAAAATCACAATGATTCTATTACAATAATCTTTATAAAGGTTTCCGCCAATACAGTAGTGTTAAAAAATCTCAACTAATAAACATATATTGTTTTCAAGCACATAAAAATTTTAAGATCATAGATATCAATTAATAAACATATATTGTTTTCATTCTTCTCACCAGGCATAAGAAGAATCTCATATTCTCTATGATTTTAGCATTAATAAACTGCATTTATATATCTTATCTAGCAAATGATGCATTGAATATATAGAAATATAAGTGCTTGAGAAACCACAATAGCAATGAAACATAAATGTTCAAGCAGTAGGCTGAAAAAAAAAAAAAAAAAACAAGAGTTTGAAATATCCATATGTAACCACAGATGCAAGAAAAGTGTCAATTACTCTCATCAGAAGCAAATCTAATGCAAAATGTCTCATCCTTTAGTTACCTATTAGCAAAACCAACAGCATGCCAAACCCAAGATTTTTCATTCCCCACATGTTCTTTCATTGATATTGTAGGAAGAACTACAACAAAGTTAAATTAAATCAAATCAAAGACACCAGTATACTAGCTAAGAGAGAAACATAATGAAAGACATTTAAAAGATGATAGAAGCAGGGGAAGAGAAAAACTCACCTAAGTGATTGGCACATATTTTGAGTGTCTTTGACTGCCTCGTCACAAGCCTAACTTTTCCAATTTCTTCAAAAACTTCACAGTCCCAACTCCTCTCTTTTTTCCACTAATTTCCTTCTTTATCAAATTTATACAGCTTCGCCTTCCTATACAACAAAGAGCAAATGCACCAATCAAACGACTTTGAATATGACATGTAAAAATTTAATTGATTAGTTCATTTTTACGTAGCTTTCCATCTTGTTTCTCTTTTCCATAACTCCATCCAAAGTTGTACTTGGAAATTGCAAAATAACCCAATTCACTATATCCAAAGCAAATGAAACATTTAATGATCAAAGCACACAAGCCTCCACCAAAAATAATCAATAAAAATTCACCTATATTGAAGCACACTGTCAAAAAAACCCAATTCACTATATAAAAAAACAAAGGAACTCCAAAATCCACAAATTATTACAAATTAACAGAAACATATATATCAATAATGCTAAAAAGACAAACCATACACAAAAAAGATATATAATTGAATTTAACAATAGTATTTACTATTTAGTGAAAAATAAATCCAATAAAACAGAATCTTGAATTCAAGAGACTCACTAAAAAGTATCAGGAGGTCCATACCATTGATTCCCTTATTATTTACACTTCCACTAGATAAACTAATAGAAATATTCAAACAGTATATAAATTCATATTATTTTACTCCAAATGTTTACTACCTTCTTTTCAAGAAGGAAATGTCAGTAGTTGATATTATATTTTGCACATTGGTTTAACTTCAAATAAATTCAAAATCATGATCTCTATAGATCAAATACTTATGGCCTAATCTTATGGCCAAAATACTTCAAAATATTTGAACCTATAAACCCTCACAAACCTATTCTAATATCTTCATAGTTAACAACATACACAAGCATCATTCATTTAACAGACATTATCAACTCTTATAGCAGCACTACAACAAAATAAGTAATTCATTCCAACCCTAAGTAAGTTAGGACATATCATTAGATTTCCCAAAAAATATTAAAAGGAAATAATCAAAATAATGAAAATAGGAAATTAGGAAAGATTTGGATCAAGAAATACCTAATCAGTTGCTTCGTCGTCGGCAAGGGAGGACGGCGACGGTAGGAAATGACGGGAGACGGCGGCCTTTGTCGACGGTAGAAGAGGACTCGTCATAGAATCATTGGGGAGGCGGCGGCGGAAGGGATAACGAGAAATGACGACCTTCGTAGATGGCAGGGGAGGACTCCTCGTAGAATCATAGGGGAGGTAGCGGCGGTGCCAGGGAAGGACGGGAGACCGCAGAATCGGCTTTGCTTCGTCGACGGCGACGACGGCATTGGAGTCAGAGTCTGCCGTCTAGAGAGCTGCGGCGTCTACGGTTAGAGGAATTGGAAGTTAAGCGTAAATTTAGGATTTAGGATTTTAGTATTTTATTAGGGTGCAGTGATTTTTTCTACCAAAAAAAAGGGTGCAGTGATTTTAAGTTTTAATTTAAATTTTTACTCGTAATTGTTAAAGGATTAGTTTTTAAAATTATAATATTATATATTATATATTATATACCATATTATATATTATATATTATATATTATATATAATAAATAATATATTATATATATTATATATTATATATTACATATATCTTAATATCTTAATATAAATTTTATGAATTAGAAATTTTAGGTTTGAATTTTAATTTTTAACTGTTAAAAGGTTAGATTATAAAATTACAATATGTATATATATATATATATATATATATATATATATATATATATATATATAGGCGGGTTCAGGTGCGGCAGTGTCTTACGGTGCGGTTATTTCTTACGGTGCGGCAACACCAATAGTTCACCAAATATGCACCATCAACGTTAGGAAATACACCACACAAAACAGAGTAAACAGAGCCCTGCATCACCTAACACACACCATTAGGTGTGAGTAAAAACACCATACACTGTTCGGAAATACACCATTGGGGGTGGTGAGTTATATAGTGTGTTTTTTTGAGTCTGTGGTGTATTTTGTGATGTTTTATTACATTTCATTGGGGTGTGTTTTTATTACACTGTTGGTGCATATTGTTAACACTGTTGGTGTATTCTGGAATTTGACCGCACCGCCGCACCGTAAGACCCCGCCGCATAGGAGCGCTCTTCTATATATATAAAACTTAACTTAATTTTTGTTAAAAGTGAAACTATTGTACAACTGATATTGTGAATACTCAATATGTCCCTAATTCCTTGTCACATTTGCTTTTTGCACGATTTCTAATGCAACAAAATAGATATTTTGCCTTTCAAAAGTGTGTGTTATTTGTACAAAGTATAATTATAATTATCTCATTAATTGTCTAGAAATTTGAACAAGTCAAAATGACAAATTGAAAAATGTAAAATAATAGTTATCTTCAATTTTGGAAAGAATACACTATTTCGGGACAAACTAAAAAGTAAAGTAAGACATGTAAAATGGGATGCAAGGACCAGGGAATAGTGGTGAAAGAGTTATGCAATTTAGTTATAGCATATGAATTCATATGCAATTTAAAATTTTCTACTTTTATTAATACCAAACTTGGTGCAAAATTTGACCATTAAAAATTATAAACTTTAATTAAAAAATAAAATAATCTCGCAATAGAAAGAATGACTGTCGCAAGTTCCGTCATATGGGTAGGTTGTTGGGTTTGGGTTAGTTGGGTTGGATTAGATTTGGACTAGATTTTAATATCAGAATAGTTCATCTTATTATAATGGATTTGATTGTTTTTTTTTTTTTCTCAATATTTATAAGTTGGACCTTAACATATAATATTTTATGAAATTTATTTTTTAAAATATGATAAAGATTTTTATTTTATACATCTAATTTAGATTTGTAACTATAATTTTATTGTAATAATGTGTGCTTAATCATATTAAACATGATTAAATTTTAATTAATTTATGAAATAAATACTGGGCCATGCATGATGCATTATTGCCCGAGAAGAATTATTTTGCTAGATCAAATTAAATAAAATAAAACTTTATAAATAAATAAATCTTATATTTCATTTTTATGTATAAAATTTAATAACATTAATAATTTTTAATAATTTATATGCAATTTCAATTTTACATTAAAATTTTGAAATTTTCCTACTTGTAATACCAAACTTAGTGCAAAATTTGACCATTAAAAAATTATAAATTTTACTTAAAATTTTTAAATATGCTCACGACGGAAAAGAACGACCGTCACAAGTTCCGTCGCCAAACTCAAACGTGAAATATATCTTTGCGCCAAACATCGCAACAAAATTAATTTTCGTTGTTGATTCAATCATCGTAGCGCGACAAACTTGTGGGGCGTCGCATGTTCTTTCGCCAATGTGCTAACATATTTGGCGATAGAATCGAGTTTGTCGTCTCATTCTGTAGCGAAAATAAACTTTACTTAAAAAATTAAATATTTTAGTAACGGAAATAACGATCGCCACACGTTTCGTCACCAACCTCAAATGTCAAATTTATCATTGCGCCAAACATCGCAACAGAATTAATTTCCGTTGTTGATTCCATCGCCGTAGCATGACGGACATGTGGGGCGTCACATTTTCTGTCGCCAATGTGTTAACGTAATGGAAGCGGAATCGATTCCATCGTCTCATTATGTAGTGAAAATCAACTTTACTTAAAAAATAAATATTTTAGTAATGGAAAAAAAGACCGTTGCAAGTTCCATCGCCAACCTCAAACACCAAATCTACCTTTGCACAAAACATCGCAACAGAATTAATTTCCGTTGCAGATTCCATCGCCATAGCGCGACACACATGTGGGCGTCGCATTTTCTATCGCCAACGTGTTAACATATATATTGGCGACAGAATCGATTCCGTCGTCTCATTCTGTAGCGAAAATAAACTTTACTTTAAAAAATAAATATTTTAGTGACGGAAAGAACGATTGTCGCAAGTTCCGTCGCCAATTTCAAACGTCAAATCTATCTTTGCGCCAAATATCGCAACAAAATTAATTTTGTTGCTGATTCCATCGCCATAGCGCGACGGACATCTGGGGCGTCGCATTTTCTATCGCCAATGTGTTAACATATTGTCGACGGAATCGATTTCGTCGTCTCATTCTGTACCAAAAATAAGCTTTACTTAAAAAATTAAATATTTTAGTGACGGAAAGAACAATCGTCGCAAGTTCCGTCGCTAACCTCAAACGTCAAATCTATCTTTGCGCTAAACATCGCAACAAAATTAATTTTTGTTGCTGATTCTATCGCCATAGCACGACAAACATGTCGTGCATCACATTTTCTATCGTAAATGTGGCGACGGAATTGATTCTGTTGTCCTTTTCTGTAGCAAAAATAAACTTTACTTCAAATTTTAAATATTTTCTCGACGGAAAAAATATTTGTTGCGATTTCTGTCGTCGGCCTCCGTCGTTAATTCCTTGGTGCAAAAGTTACGTGGGAATATTTTCCACTTTGCGCCAAATATCGCAACAAAATTTATTATCGTTGCAGATTCTATCGCAAAACCGTGATGGAACCATCGGACGTTGCCTTTACCGTCGCCGTTTTGGTGACAGAACTTAATTCCGTCGCAAAATTTGTCACTAAAATGTGGGCGCCAAAATTTTCTGAGTTTTTTTCTCACTTTGCTCCAAAAATTGCTACGAAATTGAATTCCGTCACCATTTTCGACGCAAAACCATGACGGAACATGTTTCGTTGCAAAAACCATCGCGAATCAACAACGAATTACGTTCCATTGCAATATTTCCATCGCGATTCGTGATTTTTCTTGTAGTGCCACCCTCTTCGAGGAAATCAAGACGGGGCAACAACAGGACCCGGAACTAGATAAAATTCGCCACGACCTAACCCAAGGAAAGGAAGGGTCCTTCGAAATACACCGGGACGGCAGCCTCCGATACAAAGGGAGGTGGTGCGTACCCTCAACGCACCCCCACTTGAAACAACGGATCTTGGATGAAGGGCACAACTCCCCGTACTCAGTTCACCCAGGGGGTGACAAACTATACCAAGACGTAAAGAAATCGTTTTGGTGGCCAAACATGAAGAAGGAAATCACAGAATTCGTGGCCAAATGCCTGAATTGCCAAAGGGTGAAGGCCGAACGATGCAAACCCAAGGGGCTCGTACAACCCCTTGAGATACCACAAGGAAAGTGGGATTCCATATCCATGGACTTCGTCGGAGGATTACCCCCAACAAAGACCGGCAAGGATAAAACCTGGGTCATAGTGGACCGGCTGACCAAAACGGCACGATTCATTGCCATGAAGGAAACATGGACAATGACGCAACTGGCCCAAGCCTACATAAGCCGGGTAGTGAAATACCACGGAGTCCCCCGAAACATTGTGTCCGATAGAGATTCCAGGTTCCTCTCACAATTCTGGAAATTGTTACAGTCAGCCTTGGGGACGCAACTAAAACTAAGCACGGCCTTCCACCCCACCACGGACGGCCAAACCGAGAGAACCATCCAAACCCTCGAAGACATGCTAAGAGCCTGCGTACTAGACTTTCGAGGGACATGGGAAGAACACCTAGATCTCATCGAATTCTCATATAACAACAACTACCACGCAAGCATTCGCATGGCGCCCTACGAAGCATTATACGGTTAGAAGTGTAGAACCCCCCTTATGTTGGGAAGAAATGGTCAACCCAGTAACACTGGGCCCCCAATACCTACAGGGCACCATAGCCAAGGTCAAACACATCCAGGAAAGGATGAAGACTGCCCAAGACCGCCAGAAGTCTTACACCGACCTAAAGAGGAAACAAGCCGAATTCAACCTCGAGGACAAGGTCTGGTTAAGGATCTCGCCCACACGAGGGGTAATGAGGTTTGGAAGGAAAGGGAAACTCAACCCCCAATTCATCGGTCCTTACAAAATCGTAGAAAGAATCGGGGACTTGGCCTACCGCCTCGCCTTACCCATCGAACTAGAACGAGTACACAACGTGTTCCACGTATCCCAGCTAAAGAAATACGTGCACGACCCGAGCCACATACTCCAACCCGAGGTCGTAGACCTCGACGAGTCACTAGTATACGAAGAGAAACCCGTGAGAATCCTGGACACCAAGAAAAGGACCACTCGGAATCGAACCATAGAAATGGTGAAAGTCCTCTGGACCAACCACGGGACCGAAGAAGCAACATGGGAACTCAAGGACACAATGAAGGAACGGTATCCCGAGCTTTTCACACCAGGTAACTAAGAGAAAGTCTTTCGCCAAGGACCAAGCTTCGGGGACGAAGCTTCCCGTTAAGGGGGGGGGGGGGGGGAGAGTGTAACACCCCGTGTTACGATCCCTAAAGCCAATTAATTAATTAACCATTTACCCAAAAAGAAAGAAATAAATCACAATAATTAATTAGCATTAAGCCCACCACGGTCCATGGGCCCCCCATCTCTAAGCCCAATCCCTAGTCCTAGAAGAATTAGACCCCATAGTATATAAATAGGGAACTTAGAAGGCATCTAGAATTCCCACCACAATAATCTCTCACCACCCAAAAGAGCTCCAAGAATTCCCTTAGGAGAAATCGAGAAATCAAGAAAGCTTAAAGAAAGATCCTTCATAGCCAAGGAATTAATTAAGGCTAAGAGGTAACCCATGTCTCAACAAAACCTATTTTCATAGTTATGATTCCCCCTTAGGGTTTCCCCATATTATTGTGTATTAATGATTTGTGATGATTATTATTGGTGATTGATATGATGATCCCATGGGGGATCTTGATAATCTTGGTATTGGGAGATTCTTGATAATTATGGTGTTCTTGATGATTATGTGGAGTTCTTGATGATTATATGTCGTTCTTGATAATTGTATGGCGTTCTTGATGCTTATGTGTTACTCTTACCGAATCTTGCAATTAGAAGACGAATCGTATTCTTGCTTGGCATAAAAGTGATTAGAACCCTAGGTTGTATCGTATGATATTATTCTTGGTGTATCGGATGGGGAAATCGCATGTTTGGGTGTTGATTACGTATAGAAAAGCATGATAGGTTATGTGCCGTTCGTTTCTCGTATTTGATCCGTTAATTGTTTACGTGTTGTTGTTAATTGCGTTGTAAAGTGTCTAAGCATGGTTTCGGGTTCCATAAAAGGATAAATAATTAAGTGATATTCTACCATTATATATTTTCACCCAAGTAACCAGTCCTGATGGAGAAGATGTTAGCTCTAGATGAAGATGAACAAGATTGTGTTGTCACTACCAATGTCGTCTACAAAGAGGTTTCAATAATGTGTAAATATAATCGGTGATATTAATTTTTTTAAATGAAAAAATTGTTATATATCTAGACAAAAAAAATATATCTTACTTCTATACAAATGAATAAGGATAGCAATTCATTTCTATAACTGAGTTGTTAGAGAACGAGCACATTTTCCTAATTTATAAAAATACTAAACAATGATAAATAAAATCTTTAAAATTATAGGACCGCATGCGTACATCTAGATATTAGCTATTAATTTGAGCAATTATTTGCACAAATTCAAGCAATGATAACATCAAAATATATAAACAATTCAAATCATATATTTAATTGCATTATATAATATTTGATGTTCTAATTTAAATAATTATATATCGATTCATATATATTCTTAATATATTACAACAAATTCATTCCGTGCATCGCACGGGTACAAATAGTAGTAAAAGGAAACGAAACAAAACATAGATTGGGAGTGACTGCCACTCTCAATCGCCCATTCGCCCGCTGGGTGGGCGATAAGACATAATTCAGTTTTTTTTTTTTTGGTGACAAAATCCAAGCATTTGTTGGGACAAAAACCTCCTCATAAACCAGTTAAAAACCATGATATTGCTTTTGTACTGTTCAAAAAACCTCCAAAAATAGAAATTCCTTGGAGAATCTCAGTCCTGATAATATTGGGAATCAAAAAGATTATCTATAAAAGCCTTGATCTGCGCTGCCTGTGTATCCAAAACGCATTCGATAGATTCCAGCAAGAAACATTCTGCAATCACTTTTTGCTTGAATTATATTCATCGACTAAAGATCAGATCAGATCAGATGGCAGTATTGGGCAGAAAGATTCAGAATTTCATGAAAAACAAGTTTCACTGGTGGAACACTAGGCATGGCGGCGGCGGCAGAGTTCCGAAGGGGCACGTGATCGTGTACGTCGGCGAAGAGGAAAAGGAATACTGCATTTCATCCAAGTGCTGGGACGCTATGCAATCGCTTCGAAACCTTCACGAACAAAACCTACGGTGCTTGCCGGATGTTTCGCCTCATGAATTCGAAATTCATCTCAACCGTGCAAAGCTTCTCCTCAAGAAAAGACCCAGACCTTATGTCCTTGGCTTGCTACCAGAGGCGAATTGAAGCCGGCCAACAAAATTTTCTAGATTCACAGACGATAATGGAAGAGAAGATTGCATATTTCTTTTTAGGATATCTTTATTTCTTGATTTTCTTTTGTGGCAAAAACTCCATCTAGTGGGATTGGTTGGTCCTTATGTGTATTATTATACTTTAAAAAAAAAAAAAGGCGTTAGTTATAAACCCAGGATCTGCTACTTGCGCTCACAGTAGTGCTACCTATGATGTGTAACCCCAGTTTTGTTCCCATGGACATCGATGACTTATGAGTTGTGGTGTATGTTTATGAACTGATTGATGGTGAGGTAAAGGTTGACAAAATCAATTTCAAGAAGACAGCACCACCAAAGCTGGCCACCCATAAGCAATAAAACCTACATTCCTCAATTAAAGAAACAAACTGTAAAAAATGGTGCACCTTAAGAAGGAAAACAGCGCACCTTAAGAGGAAAATAATGCACCTTAAGAAGAAAAACCACGCACCTTAAAAATGAAAACATCGCACTTTAAGAAGAAAAATAATGCACCTTAAGAAGGAAAAATCACGCACCTTAATTAAGTTTGACCTAAACGCAAAAAATCAAATTGCCAGTATGTTATATATATATATATATATATATATATATATATATATATATATATATATATATATATATATATATATATATATATATATATATATATATATATATATATATATATGGATTATGCATATTAATATTTTATGTTATGTAATTTGCATAATTATGTTTATGTTATAAGTATATTTGAATTATTTAAATTTAAAATTTTTAAATCGCATGTTATAATCAATAACACAATGTTTTATAATATCTTTTCGTAAAATATTGTGACTCTCAATATAATAAAAAAAATTTCGATATTACAAGACAAAAAATATATTTTGCAAATTTCTATGAAAATGAATGGAGATTATCTCTGAAACGCTCTCGGACAACGTGATGCCGGAGGTGACCTCTCAGTCGCCAATGGCTCAAGAATCAACGGAAAGAAACTCTAAGAAACCAAAAAGAGGCAGAGCAGAGTTGGGAGATCGAAGCGTCTCCGATTCCGGCAGTAAGTAGAGTCCAAGAGACACAACAGGAGAATGAGCAACAAACGCCTGGCTCTGCCCAGTGGAAAACTCCAGACGCAACGCCGAATCAAGCTTGGGGCCCCAAAGATTTCAATTTCTATGAGAACAATGATGACGATTCCGACGAAGAAGTCATGATAGACGGTGAATCGGACCCATGCAATCCAGTAATTCCAGTTTCGGAGGAGGAGAAGGAAAGAATTAGGAGGCCTTGGCGAAGGTCTTTGATCTGCAAAGTTCTTGGCCGAAAAGTGAGCTATTCATATCTAAGGCAGAGACTTCAAAAGATGTGGAAACCGGATGCAACCTTTGAGCTTATCGCGTTGGATAACGACTACTTCATAGCCAAATTCGAAGCTCTGAAGGACTATGAGTTCGCCAAGTACGATGGTTCCCGGGGTGTAAATGTGTGAAAAGAGTCAGTGGGGGGTAGGTGGGGGGGTAGGGGACCCGCCACCTACCAACGACCGAGAAGACGTCTCCGGCAGCGGGCAGCCGGCGGGCGGGCAGCTGCCCGCCGGCGACCCGCTACCCGGAATAGTGAAACTGGCGGGCAGCCGGCCGGTGGCGACGAAGAAGTCATGATAGACGGTGAAGCGGACCCATGCAATCCAGTAATTCCAGTTTCGGAGGAGGAGAATGAAAGAATTAGGAGGCCTTGGTGAAGGTCTTTGATCTGCAAAGTTCTTGGCCGAAAAGTGAGCTATTCATATCTAAGGCAGAGACTTCAAAAGATGTGGAAACCGGATGCAACCTTTGAGCTTATCGCGTTGGATAACGACTACTTCATAGCCAAATTCGAAGCTCTGAAGGACTATGAGTTCGCCAAGTACGATGGTTCCCGGGGCGTAAATGTGTGAAAAGAGTCAGTGGGGGGGTAGGGGACCCGCCACCTACCCACGGCCGAGAAGACGTCTCCGGCAGCGGGCAGCTGGCGGGCAGGGAGCTGCCCGCCGGCGACCCGCTACCCGGAATAGTGAAACTGGCGGGCAGCCGGCGGGTGGCCCCCCCACCCACCGGCTACCCGCTGGAAATATACCCCACTCGGGATTTCGGCTTCCCCGTTTGATGTTCCCCCGACCCCCGTGGTGTCCCAACGGACTCCGTTTATCGTGCCTATGTCTAGTTTGATGTTTCGGGTACCGTTCGTAGGTTTATGAGTCTATTATATTGCATGCTAGTTAAATTGGTATCCCGTTGACCTAGGTGGAAGAAGTATGAACCCCTTAGGACTATTCTTAGTATGTGAAGGATCACGCATAGGTTTTGTTATACGTTTTCTCCCCCTTCCCAATGTGTAATGTGGGTTGCATGTGCTTGCTATGTGTTATGTGTGTGTGTTACCCCAATTCGGTTGCGATCGGATTGGTTATCCTGAGCTGCGGTTCAGAAGCTGGCTGCGGTCAGATTGATACTCTCGGGCTGCGGTCCACCGTTTGGTTGCGATCAAACGTTCATATATGAGTTGCGGTTCATACTTTCCTGGCTGCGGTCAGATGACATTCTCTTGGGCTGCAATCCACTGTTTGGTTGCGATCAAACTATAATGAGCTGCGGTTCATCGGTCGGTTGCGATCGACCCCTCCATGTTGCGATACGGGGCAGGGTGCTGCGGGGCCGTGTCAGAGCTATATGCGCTGACCCTCATGTATGGGCATGTGTAACACCCCTGATTTTCAAGACATTTAAAACTTAATAATAAAGGTAACATCTCATTAAATCCCAAAGCGTAACATAAGTGTACGGGGTGCTATGCCACACCTGGGCTAGAGAACCCAGGTGCACAGGCTGTCTAACTACTATCCCCCGAAAATATAAATGCATAACATGGCACGCAGGCCGAAAGGGAAACTATACTACTTCTACGCTCCAGATCTAGCGCGCTCCAGTGCTCTAATCCTCTGTGCCTGAAAGCCAAATATATCTGTTCAGCGAGAGATGCTGGTAACCCACTCCAACGCGTTGAAATACAATACATATAGCAATATATATATAGATATACGAAAACCAGTTTGAGCATGAGAATATATCCTACGAACTCTAGCTTTAAAACCGGGAATGACTCGACAGATAAGGTCAGACACAAGCAACAGTTATAACGAGCATATGCAGTTCACAACAGATAAGGCAGATAAGGCAGAGCATAAACAATGATCATAACCCAACATGAACAATCCCCAATATAAATCTCATAGTCACATCCCCCAGACACTCATAATCACAACTCGTCCATGTCACAACACATAACGCACGTTGTTGGCGCCACAGGACCACTCGCATGCCCATACATGCTGGTCAGCGCATATAGCTCTGACACGGCCCCACAGCACCATGCCCCGTATCGCAACACGGGGAGGTCGATCGCAACCGACCGATGAACCGCAGCTCATCATAATGTTTGATCGCAACCAAACAGTGGACCGCAGCCCAAGAGAGTGTGTCATCAGACCGTAGCCAGGAATTCCCATCTGACTACAGCCAGCCTCTGAACCGCAGCTCAGGAAAGATATCACCTGATTGCAGCCAGGAATTCCCATCTGACTACAACCAGCTTCTGGACCGCAGCCCAGGATACCGTCATCCGACTGCAGCCAGGAATTCCCATCTGACTGTAGCCGGCTTCTGAACCGCAGCTCAGGATAACCAATCCGATCGCAACCGAATTGGGGCAACACGCACACATAACACATAGCAAGCACATGCAACCCACATTACACATTGGGAAGGGGGACAAAGCGTATAACAACCTTATGCGTGATCCATCACGTACTAAGAATAGTCCTAAGGGGTTCATACTTCTTCCACCTAGGTCAACGGGATACCAATTCAACTAGCATGCAATATAATAGACTCATAAACCTACGAACGGTACCCGAAATATCAAACTAGACATAGGCACGACAAACGGGGTCTGTTGGGACACCACAGGGATCGGGGAAACATCAAACGGGGAAGCCGGGTCCCAGGGGGGAAAATTCCAGCGGGTAGCCGGTGGGTGGGGGTCCACCCGCCGGCTGCCCGCCGGCCATCACTGTTCCGGGCAGCGGGTGCCCGGCGGGCAGCTGCCCGCCCGCCGGCTGCCCGCTGCCGGAACTGCCCGGAGTTGCCACGGGTAGGTGGCGGGTCCCCTACCCCCCACTGACTCTTTTCATCACTTTTCGCCCCGGGAACCGTTGTGGAACCCGAAACTATGCTTAGACACTTTACAACGCAATTAACGACAACACGTAGGCAATTAACGGATCAAATACGAGAAACGAACGGCACCTAACCTATCATGCATAATCAACACCCAAACATGCGATTTCCCCACCCGATAATCCAAGAATAATATCATACGATACAACCTAGGGTTCTAATCACTTTTATATCAACAAGAATACAATTCGTCTTCTAATTGCAAGATTCGGTAGGAACAACACATAATCATCAAGGATACCAATTAATCATCAAAAACATCATAATTATCAAGAACAACACATAATCATCAAAACCCCAATTAATCATCACGAACATCATAATTATCAAGAACTCCCAATATCAAGATTATCAAGATTCCTCATGGAATCATTATATCGACATCAATAATAATCATCATCAATCGCCATTTACAACAATATGGGGGAAACCCTAAGGGAAAATCATAGCTATGAAAATAGGTTTTGTTGAGACATGGGTTACCTCTTAGCCTTAATTAATTCCTTGGCTATGAAGGATCTTTCTTTAAGCTTTCTTGCTTTCTTGATTTCTTCTAAGGGAATTCTTGGAGCTCTCCTGGGGTGATGGGGCGTCTAGGCGTGTGGGGGGGTTCTGGGTGTCTCCTAAGTTCCCTATTTATATATTTAAGACTCCTAATTAGGGCCTGAATGGTATGGGTTTACTAATTCTATTCCTTATAGGACTCAGGGACTTGCTCTAGGGATAAGGGTCCATATTAATTAAAGTGGATCCTAATCACAATCTGAATAGTAAAATGCCTACTTCCTTTATTCCTAATAGATAACTAGGTCTAGGATTCCTAATTAGGATCTGAATAGTAAAAGGTTTACTATCTTTATTCCTAATAGGCTTAAGCCTCTAATTTAGGCAAGGGTCCACGGTTCATGGTGGACCCTATTAATTAATTAAAGGGGAACTTAACATAATTAATCATATTTAATTATTATTAGCGGGATTAATTAAATAATTAATCCAGGATTAAAGGCCGTAACACGGGGTGTTACAGCATGCGATTGGTCCTGTGGTGCCAACAAAGTGTGCTATGTGTTGGGATATGGATGAGTTGTGATTATGAGTATCTTGGGGGATGTGACTATGGGATTTATGTTGGGGATTGTTTATGTTGGGTTGTGATTACTGTTTATACTTTGCCTTATCTGCCTTGCCTGTTGTGAACTGCATATGTTTGTTATAACTGTTGCTTGGGTCTAGCCTTATCTGTCGAGTCATTCCCGGTTTAAAAGCTAGAGTTCGTAGGATATATCTTCATGCTCAAAATGTTTTTCATATATCTATATATATCTCTATATGTATTGTATTTCAACGCGTTGGAGTGGGTTACCAGCATCTCTCGCTGAACAGATATATTTGGCTTTTAGGCACAGAAGATTAAGTCACTGGAGCGCGCTAGAACTTGGAGTGTAGAAATAGATAGTTTCCCTTTCGGCTTGCGTGCCATGTTTATGCATTTACGCTTTTGAGGATACTAGTTAGTTAGCCTGTGCACTTGGGTTCTCTAACCCAGGTTTGGCATAGCACCCCGAACGCTTGTATTATATTCTGGGATTTAATGAGATTCTACCTTTATTATAAGTTTTAAAAAGCCTTAAAAATCCGGGGTGTTACAGTTGGTATCAGAGCCTAAGTTTGACCCTAGGATAAGACCTTTAAGACGAACCTTAAGACATTAGGCTTGAACTCTAGGGACTTAGGGACATAGGATTTAGGAATCTTAGGACGCGCGGTGAGATTGTGAAACCTACACATAACCTCCCCTCACTTTATCCCTCTTTAACATTAAGAAACTCCCCTTCACTTATTGCATCAAGGTAAAAACGCAAAGTAATATCGACCTTTAACCACCAGGATGGCACCCAAGAGTAAACAGACAGGAACACCGAAACACCCCACTCAGGAATTTCGGACTCAGAATCTGCAACGCCTGGCCCAAATTGCCCAGGCACTAGGTACTGCCATTCCCCAACCTTTACCAACGAACGAGAACTTGGAAATCCACCACCAAGTCTTGGCACACCAACCACCCACCTTCTCGGGAAATGAAGACCCCACGACCCTCGAAGAGTGGATCGGTACCTTCGACAAGGTATTCAGGGCGACCAAATGCCCCGAACACCAGAGGGCCTTGGCCACACAAGAACCAAAGACCCTCAGAGAAGCCTATGCCAAGGCGTCTCAACTACAACAAGTAACGAACCCACCCCGAGAGACACCACTGGGGTACAAAAGGAAATCCGAAGGAAATCACTCAATTGCCATCAGGGAGCCTAAGAACCCCAGGACCATCTCACTTGACCAGGCCATCACGCCAACTGCTCAGGGAAGGATCCTTACCCTAAGCAAAGCCAGGATCGGAGACAGCAACATAGTCTCCGGCACCTTCCTAGTACACGCCACCCCAGCCACCATACTATTTGACTCAGGGGTTACCAACTCGTTTATAGCAACCGAGTTTGCAGCCTAGCTCGGCCTTAACACCAGCACCAAGGTCCGACTCCAAGTCAAGGTGGCCTCTGGCGAAATCATAAAATGCGATCGCATGTACGAACACGTGATGATCACCATTCAAGGAGTGGAATTTCCCAGCAACCTGATTCAGTTCCAACTGGATGGAGTGCAAGTAATCTTGGGCATGGACTGGCTAGGGAAATTCCAAGCACAAATCCTGTGCGGGGAGCAGAAAGTGGTCCTACGAGGACCAAACGGTAAAAGGGTGTCGTACCGCGGTACCCGCCAGGATCCAGGGATCAAGCTTGTGAACATGATGAAAATTAAGAAGTACTTAAACCAAGGAAACAAGGCCTTCTTATGCTCAGTCGAAGACCTCAACGCCAAAACACTCGAACCACAAATCATTCCAGTGGTAAACGAGTTCACTGACGTCTTCCCAGACGAAATCCCCGGGGCACCCCCGGCTAGAGAGGTCGAGTTTACCATAGATCTCATACCGGGCGCCGCCCCGATCTCTAAACCACCCTACAGACTGGCACCAAAAGAAATGAAGGAACTGAAAACACAACTTCAGGAATTACTAGATAAGGGTTACATCCGACCCAGCACCTCCCCATGGGGAGCGCCGGTACTATTCGTTAAGAAAAAGGATGGGAGCATGCGCCTGTGCATCGACTACAGGGAACTCAACCAAGTCACGATAAAGAATAGGTACCCCCTTCCCCGAATAGATGACTTATTCGACCAACTTAAGGGGGCAGGGGTATTCTCAAAGATCGACCTAAGATCCGGGTATCACCAAATCCAAGTGGCCAAACCAGACTTTCAGAAGACAGCCTTCCGAACGCGTTACGGCCACTACGAGTTCACCGTAATGCCCTTCGGACTCACCAACGCGCCCGCCATATTCATGGACCTTATGAACCGAGTGTTCCGACCCCACCTGGATGACTTTGTCATTGTGTTCATTGACGACATCCTAGTCTACTCCCGAAATAAGGAAGAACATGAAAAGCACCTTCGCATAACCCTGCAAACTCTCCGAGAACACCAACTTTACGCCAAATTCTCCAAATGCGAATTCTGGCAAGACAGCGTAGCCTTCCTGGGCCACGTGATAACCAAGGAGGGGATTAGGGTGGACCCCGCTAAGATTCGCGCCGTTAGGGAATGGACCACGCCGAGCTCACTTTCAGAAGTTCGAAGCTTCCTGGGGTTGGCCGGTTACTACAGGAGGTTTGTACCTGACTTCACCAAGACAGCCCAACCCCTCATCAAACTTATGAATAAGGAAACCCCCTTCCGATGGGACAACGACTGCATCTCAGCCTTCCAAGAATTAAAAGACAAGCTAACCACGGCACCCGTACTAGCCATCCCCTCCGGGACGGAAGGATTCGAGGTCTACAGCGACGCATCCAAGAAAGGGTTGGGATGCGTGCTAATGCAAAAGGGCAGGGTAATAACATACGCGTCCAGACAACTCAAAACCCACGAAGAGAATTACCCCACCCATGACCTCGAACTAGCCGCCATCGTGTTCGCACTGAAAATCTGGAGGCACTACTTGTATGGGGTGCAATGCAAGATCTACACCGACCATAAGAGCCTAAGGTACATCTTCACCCAGAAGGACCTAAACATGAGACAACGAAGGTGGCTAGAACTCATAAAAGACTACGACCTAGACATCCAATACCACGAGGGAAAAGCTAACGTCGTGGCAGACGCCCTAAGTCGGAAGACTAACCATTCCCTTAACACCACCTGGGTCCTACCGGACCAACTATACAGGGACTTCCAAAAACTGCACTTAGAAATAGTAGAGGTAGGACAAACCCACCCCGATGTGTACTTACTCAACACGCAAGCCGTACCCACCCTCTTCGAGGAAATCAAGACGGGGCAACAACAGGACCCGGAACTAGATAAAATTCGCCACGACCTAACCCAAGGAAAGGAAGGGTCCTTCGAAATACACCGGGACGGTAGCCTCCGATACAAAGGGAGGTGGTGCGTACCCTCAACGCACCCCCACTTGAAACAACGGATCTTGGAGGAAGGGCACAACTCCCCGTACTCAGTTCACCCAGGGGGTGACAAACTATACCAAGACGTAAAGAAATCGTTTTGGTGGCCAAACATGAAGAAGGAAATCACAGACTTCGTGGCCAAATGCCTGAATTGCCAAAGGGTGAAGGCCGAGTGATGCAAACCCAAGGGGCTCGTACAACCCCTTGAGATACCACAAGGAAAGTGGGATTCCATATCCATGGACTTCGTCGGAGGATTACCTGTAACACCCCGTGTTATGGCCCCTAAAACCATTTAATTAATCAATCAATAAAGCCCAAGAGAAGGAATAAATCATAATGATCAATTAGGGAAAAAGGCCTACCGTAGTCCATGGGCCCTCATATATAAACCCAACCCCTAAACCCAATCCTTAGTTCCGAAAGAAATAGAATTAGCAAGCCTATAGTATTAATTCCTAATTAGGACTCCTAAATATATAAATAAGGGACTTAGGAGACACCTAGAACTTCCCACACGCCTAGACGCCCCACCACCCAGGAGAGCTCCAAGAATTCCCTTAGAAGAAATCAAGAAAGCTTAAAGAAAGATCCTTCATAGCCAAGGAACTAATTAAGGCTAAGAGGTAACCCATGTCTCAACAAAACCTATTTTCATAGCTATGATTTCCCCTTAGGGTTTTCCCCATATGATTGTAAATGGCGAATTACTATGATTATTATTGATGTTGATTTAATGATTCCATGGGGAATCTTGATAATCTTGATATTTGGAGTTTCTTGATAATTGTGATGTTCTTGATGATTAATTGGGATTCTCGATGTTTACGTGTTGTTCTTGATGATTATGATGATTAATTGGTATCCTTGATAATTATGTGTTGTTCCTACCGAATCTTGCAATTAGAAGACGAATCGTATTCTTGTTGATATAAAAGTGATTAGAACCCTAGGTTGTACCGTATGCTTTGATTCTTGGATTATCGGGTGGGAAATCGCATGTTTGGGTGTTGATTATGTTTAGAAAAGCATGATAGGCCATGTGTCGTTTATTTCCCGTATTTGATCCGTTAATTGTCTACTTGTTGTTGTTAATTGCGTTGTAAAGTGTCTAAGCATGGTTTCGGGTTCCACAACGGTTCCCGGGGCGAAAAGTGATGAAAAGAGACAGTGGGGGGTAGGTGGGGGTAGGGGACCCGCCACCTACCCGCGGCATTCTAGGGCAGCTCCGGCAGCGGGCAGCCGGCGGGCGGGCAGCTGCCCGCCGGGCACCCGCTGCCCGGAACAGTGGCAGCCGGCGGGTGGACCCCCACCCACCGGCTACCCGCGGGAAATTACACTACCTCGGGCTCCCGGTTTCCCTGTTTGATGTTTCCCCGATCCTCGTGGTGTCCCAACGGACCCCGTTTGTCGTGCCTATGTGATGTTTCGGGTACCGTTCGTAGGTTTATGAGTCTGTTATATCGCATGCTAGATGAATTGGTATCCCGTTGACCTAGGTGAAGGAAGTATGTACCCCTTAGGACTATTCTTAGTATGTGATGGATCACGCATAGGTTTGTTATACGCTTTATCCCCCTTCCCAATGTGTAACGTGGGTTGCATGTGCTTGCTATGTGTTATGTGTGTGTGCTACCCCAATTCGGTTGCGATCGGATTGGTTATCCTGAGCTGCGGTTCAGAAGCTGGCTGCGGTCAGATTGGTATTCCTGGCTGCGGTCAGATGACATTCTCTTGGGCTGCGGTCCACCGTTTGGTTGCGATCAAACGTTTCTACACGAGCTGCGGTTTGTCCTTTATCCTGGCTGCGGTCAGATGACACTCTCTTGGGCTGCGGTCCACTGTTTGGTTGCGATCAAACATTGTGATGAGCTGCGGTTCATCGGTCGGTTGTGATCGACCTCCCTGTGTTGCGATACGGGGCATGGTGCTGCGGGGCTGTGTCAGAGCTATATGCGCTGACCCTCATGTATGGGCATGCGATCGGTCCCGTGGCGCCAACAATGTGCGTTATGTGTGTGATATGGAAGAATTGTGACTATGAGTGCCTTGGGGGATGTGACTATGGGATTTATATTGGGGATTGTCATGTTGGGTTATGATTATCGTTTATGCTTTGCCTTATCTGCCTTATTTGTTGTGAATTGCATATGCTCGTTATAACTGTCGATTGTGTCTGGCATTACCTGCCGAGTCATCCCCGGTTTTTAAAGCTAGAGTTCGTAGGATATATCTTCATGCTCAAAATGGTTTTCGTATATCTATATATATATCTCTATATGTATTGTATTTTAACGCGTTGGAGTGGGTTACCAGCATCTCTCGCTGAACAGATATATTTGGCTTTCAGGCACAGAGGACTAGAGCACTGGAGCGCGCTAGAACTGGAGCGTAGAAGTAGAGTAGTTTCCCTTTCGGCCTACGTGCCATATTATGCATTGTGTTTCAATGGATATTAGTTAGACAGCCTGTGCACCTGGGTTCCCTAGCCCAGGTGTGGCATAGCACCCCGTACACTTATGATATACTTTGGGATGTAATGAGATTTTACCTTTATTATATAAGCTTAAAATGTCTTGAAAATCTGGGGGGTTACATTACCCCCAACAAAGACCGGCAAGGATAAAATCTGGGTCATAGTGGACCGGCTGACCAAAACGGCACGATTCATTGCCATGAAGGAAACATGGACAATGACGCAATTGGCCCAAGCCTACATAAGCCGGGTAGTGAAATACCACGGAGTCCCTCGAAACATTGTGTCCGATAGAGATTCCAGGTTCCTCTCACAATTCTGGAAATCGTTACAGTCAGCCTTGGGGACGCAACTAAAACTAAGCACGGCCTTCCACCCCACCACGGACGGCCAAACCGAGAGAACCATCCAAACCCTTGAAGACATGCTAAGAGCCTGCGTACTAGACTTTCGAGGGACATGGGAAGAACACCTAGATCTCATAGAATTCTCTTATAACAACAGCTACCACGCAAGCATTCGCATGGCGCCCTACGAAGCATTATACGGTCAGAAGTGTAGAACCCCCCTTATGTTGGGAAGAAATGGTCAACCCAGTAACACTGGGCCCCCAATACCTACAGGACACCATAGCCAAGGTCAAACACATCCAGGAAAGGATGAAGACCGCCCAAGACCGCCAAAAGTCTTACGCCGACCTAAAGCGGAAACAAGCCGAATTCAACCTCGGGGACAAGGTCTGGTTAAGGATCTCGCCCACACGAGGGGTAATGAGGTTTGGAAGGAAAGGGAAACTCAGCCCCCGATTCATCGGTCCTTACGAAATCGTAGAAAGAATCGGGGACTTGGCCTACCGCCTCGCCTTACCCATCGAACTAGAACGAGTACACAACGTGTTCCACGTATCCCAGCTAAAGAAATACGTGCACGACCCGAGCCACATACTCCAACCCGAGGTCGTAGACCTCGACGAGTCACTAGTATACGAAGAGAAACCCGTGATAATCCTGGACACCAAGACAAGGACCACTCGGAATCGAACCATAGAAATGGTGAAAGTCCTCTGGACCAACCACGGGACCAAAGAAGCAACATGGGAACTCAAGGACACAATGAAGTAACGGTATCCCGAGCTTTTCACACCAGGTAACTAAGAGAAAGTCTTTTGCCAAGGACCAAGCTTCGGGGACGAAGCTTCCCGTTAGGGGGGGGAGAGTGTAACACCCCGTGTTACGATCCCTAAAGCCAATTAATTAATTAACCATTTACCCAAAAAGAAGGAAATAAATCACAATAATTAATTAGCATTAAGCCCACCATGGTCCATGGGCCCCCCATCTCTAAGCCCAATCCCTAGTCCTAGAAGAATTAGACCCCATAGTATATAAATAGGGAACTTAGAAGGCATCTAGAATTCCCACCACAATAATCTCTCACCACCCAAAAGAGCTCCAAGAATTCCCTTAGGAGAAATCAAGAAATCAAGAAAGCTTAAAGAAAGATCCTTCATAGCCAAGGAATTAATTAAGGCTAAGAGGTAACCCATGTCTCAACAAAACCTATTTTCATAGTTATGATTCCCCCTTAGGGTTTCCCCATATTATTGTGTATTAATGATTTGTGATGATTATTATTGGTGATTGATATGATGATCCCATGGGGGATCTTGATAATCTTGGTATTGGGAGATTCTTGATAATTATGGTGTTCTTGATGATTATGTGGAGTTCTTGATGATTATATGTCGTTCTTGATAATTGTATGGCGTTCTTGATGCTTATGTGTTACTCTTACCGAATCTTGCAATTAGAAGACGAATCGTATTCTTGCATGGCATAAAAGTGATTAGAACCCTAGGTTGTATCGTATGATATTATTCTTGGTGTATCGGGTGGGGAAATCGCATGTTTGGGTGTTGATTACGTATAGAAAAGAATGATAGGTTATGTGCCGTTCGTTTCTCGTATTTGATCTGTTAATTGTTTACGTGTTGTTGTTAATTGCGTTGTAAAGTGTCTAAGCATAGTTTCGGGTTCCATAATGGTTCCCGGGGCGTAAATGTGTGAAAAGAGTCAGTGGGGGGTAGGTGGGGGGATAGGGGACCCGCCACCTACCCACGGCCGAGAAGACGTCTCCGTCAGCGGGCAGCCGGCGGGCGGGCTGCTGCCCGCCGGCGACCCACTGCCCGGAATAGTGAAACTGCCGGGCAGCCGGCGGGTGGCCCCCCCACCCACCGGCTACCCGCTGGAAATATACCCCACTCGGGATTTCGGCTTCGCCGTTTGATGTTCCCCCGACCCCCGTGGTGTCCCAACGGACTCCGTTTATCGTGCCTATGTCTAGTTTGATGTTTCGGGTACCGTTCGTAGGTTTATGAGTCTATTATATTGCATGCTAGTTGAATTGGTATCCCGTTGACCTAGGTGGAAGAAGTATGAACCCCTTAGGACTATTCTTAGTATGTGAAGGATCACGCATAGGTTTTGTTATACGTTTTCGCCCCCTTCCCAATGTGTAATGTGGGTTGCATGTGCTTGCTATGTGTTATGTGTGTGTGTTAGCCCAATTCAGTTGTGATCGGATTGGTTATCCTGAGCTGCGGTTCAGAAGCTGGCTGCGGTCAGATTAATACTCTCGGGCTGCGGTCCACCGCTTGGTTGCGATCAAACGTTCCTATATGAGCTGCGGTTCATACTTTCCTGGCTGCGGTCAGATGACATTTTCTTGGGCTGCGGTCCACTGTTTGGTTGCGATCAAACTATGATGAGCTGCGGTTCATCAGTCGGTTGCGATCGACCCCTCCGTGTTGCGATACGGGGCAGGGTGCTGCGGGGCCGTGTCAGAGCTATATGCGCTGACCCTCATGTATGGGCATGCGATTGGTCCTGTGGCGCCAACAAAGTGTGCTATGTGTTGGGATATGGATGAGTTGTGATTATGAGTATCTTGGGAGATGTGACTATGGGATTTATGTTGGGGATTGTTTATGTTGGGTTGTGATTACTGTTTATGCTTTGCCTTATTTGCCTTGCCTGTTGTGAACTGCATATGCTTGTTATAACTGTTGTTTGGGTCTAGCCTTATCTGTCGAGTCATTCCCGGTTTAAAAGCTAGAGTTCGTAGGATATATCTTCATGCTCAAAATGGTTTTCGTATATCTATATATATCTCTACATGTATTGTATTTCAACGCGTTGGAGTGGGTTACCAGCATCTCTCGCTAAACAGATATATTTGGCTTTCAGGCACAGAAGATTAAGTCACTGGAGCGCGCTAGAACTTGGAGTGTAGAAATAGATAGTTTCCCTTTCGGCCTGCGTGCCATGTTTATGCATTTACGCTTTTGAGGATATTAGTTAGTTAGCCTGTGCACTTGGGTTCTCTAACCCTGGTGTGGCATAGCACCCCGAACGCTTGTATTATATTCTGGGATTTAATGAGATTCTACCTTTATTATAAGTTTTAAAAAGCCTTAAAAATTTGGGGTGTTACAATGTTGATAAAGTTAGGAAGCCAGAATCTCATGACAACGGAAGTTTGGTTGACCTTGAGCCAGTTTCCAACAAAGATACACATGATGTTGATGAGATTCAGGAGAATGGTCAGAATGATGATCATGTACCAGACCTTCAGGATGATACAATAGTTGTAGATGGTCGTGTTGATGATATTGTGCACCAGGAACAAGAAGTTCCTTCGCAGGTTCCAGTTGATCCTCCTAGAAGGTCTAACAAGGAGCGGAGACCATCGACTCATTACTCTTCCGATCAGTATGTACTCTTGACTGATGGGGGAGAACCTGAGTCCTATGAAGAAGCCATGGAGAGTGAGCAAAAGAGACAGTGGCTTGAGGCTATGCAGGATGAGATGAACTCCTTATATGCAAATGATACCTTTGAGTTGGTGAGGGCACCAAAGAGTAAGAAAGCTTTGAAGAACAAGTGGGTCTACAGATTGAAACATGAAGAAGGCACTTCAGTTCCACGGTTCAAAGCTAGACTGGTGGTGAAGGGTTTCAGCCAGAAGAAAGGTATTGATTTTGATGAAATCTTCTCTCCTATTGTGAAATTTTCATCCATTAGAGTTGTGTTGGGTCTAGCAGCCTATTTGGATTTATAAATTGAACAGATGGATGTGAAGACAGCTTTTCTCCATGGTGATTTAGATGAGGAGATATATATGGAGCAGCCTGAGGGTTTCAAAGTCGAAGGGAAAGAGGATTATGTTTGCAGATTGAAGAAGAGTTTGTATGGTTTGAAACAAGCTCCGAGGCAGTGGTATAAAAAATTTACTTCTGTTATGAATAAGCATGGGTACCAGAAGACTTCTTCAGACCACTGTGTTTTTGTAAACAGATATTCTGATGATGACTTTGTTATATTGCTGCTTTATGTTGATGATATGTTGATTGTTGGTCACAATGCCTCAAGAATTCAACAGTTGAAACAAGAGTTGAGTAAGTCCTTTTCTATGAAGGACATCGGACCAGCAAAGCAAATTCTTTGGATAAAGATCATACGTGACAAGCAGAATAAGAAGTTGTGGTTATCTCAAGAGAAGTATATAACGAAGGTACTTGAGAGATTTAATATGAATGAAGCTAAATCAGTGAATACACCTCTTGGTATGCATTTCAAGTTGAGCAAGAAGCAATGTGCTTCTAGTGAGAAAGAGAAGGAAGAAATGCAAAGAGTTCCTTATTCTTCAGTTGTTGGTAGTTTGATGTATGCGATGGTATGCACGAGACTAGATATTGCTAATGCAGTAGGTGTTGTTAGCAGATTTCTTTCAAATCCAGGGAAAGAACATTGGGATGCTGTGAAGTGGATTCTGAGATATCTTCGGGGTACTTCAAGTCTGAGTTTGTGTTTTGGTACAGGGAAACATATCCTTACCGGGTACACTGATTCTGATATGGCCGGAGACATTGATACTAGGAAATCTACTTCAGGCTATCTGATTACCTATGTAGGGGGAGCAGTTTCATGGCAATCAAGATTGCAAAAGTGTATTGCTTTGTCTACCACTGAAGCTGAGTTCATAGCATCTGTTGAGGCCAGTAAAGAAATGTTATGGATGAAGAAATTTATTCAGGAGCTCAGGTTTCTTCAGGACAAGTATGTGCTCTATTGTGATAGTCAGAGTGCAGTTCATCTTGCAAAGAATTCCACGTTTCATTACAGGTCAAAACATATTGACACGAGATATCATTGGATTAGAGATATCTTGGAATGCAAGATGCTTAAACTTGGAAAGATTCATACTGATGATAATGGGTCTGACATGATGACTAAGTCGTTGCCAAGAGGAAAGTTTGAGGTATGTTTTCTATCGCCGGGATGGCGGTATCTTCCACATAGTCGGGGGGGGGGGGGGGGGGGGAGGGGGGAGTTTTGTTGGGTTGAGCTTCCCTCCTATGTGGTAAATAGCTCATGTTTGGACCAAGCCAACTTTTATCCACTATATTTTTTAGCCCTAATTATTATTATTATTATTATTATTATTATTATTATTATTATTATTATTATTATTATTATTATTATTATTATTATTATGTTATATATTAATATTAGGGAATGTAAGAGGTTGGAGAAGCAAACGTTTTTTGGCATTTGAAGGGGTGATGAATTAATACTCTATTTATTCTTCATTATTCCCATGTTCACGCTTTTGAAGCTTTAAAAGGAGAGCAATCTACACACATACTGATTGTGAGAGAAAAAGACAAACAAAAACTAAAGTGAGTGAAGGTAGTTCGACGGCAGTAGCAAGGAAGAAACCATTTTCATTTTGTCTCTTCACCTTGGACGCAAGTTTTGATGCTTTTGCCGTGAGTTTGTCTAAGCTCTTGGGTACAATCTTCATCAAATGTTTTGAAGGTCAATTTGTATTTATTCCAGGCATATTTTGGGTAATCTCGTACTACTTATATTCATTTTATCTTGTTCGTGGTAGTTGAATATTTTGAGTACGTACGAGATATTATTCCTATTTAGCCTGTGAATTTTAAAGGATGTATTTGGCCTAGAATTGGTGTATTTGATGATTTGTGGATGTATGGCTCGTGTGGTAGCCTGAACCTGTGTACTCGAGATTTGTTATAGTGGAATTGTTGGTGGTGGTGGTCCTGTGGTTTTTCCCAGTAGTTTTGGGGTTTCCACGTAAATCTTGTCTTCCTTGCTTTCTTATTTATTTTTGGATATTGTGTATCATCTTGTGTTTGTGCTCCTGTCGGTTCTGTGATTTTTCATTGTCACAAGAAGTGGGATTTTTCCTAACAGTAAATATGTTTTTTGTTTTCTGTTTTCCAGTTTTTGAGAATTTCCAGAAATTTTCAGTTAGTAAACAGCCCCTAGACTCTCTAAATTTTCTAGTGAAATTATTATATTTGATAGGATAATTTGTAAAGGTCAAATTTGAAATTAGTTTATTCGTTCAAAGTTCTATCCAACCAATCTCGTTTGGAAGATCACATCAGCAAATTAAAATACGGAGTATCATAGTAGTAGATCTATACGTCAGCAAAAGTCATCCAGCACATCAGAAGAATATACAACTGTGGAACTAATTCCAATTGTACTTGATAGATTGTGCGTCAGAACCTTTTAGTGGAAGAACACTTCTGGCAGATCCAAGTAGTCTATTCAACAACGAGAAAATTACCGATTTGATCTCTCGACTATGAGGATTTCACCAATTTGGTCATCGACTATCAAAATTACTCAATTTGGTCCTCGACTATAACATTCTTACCTGATTTGGTCCTAAGTGTTATTTGCATGTCAAACCTAAAAAGTAATTTTGGGATTTTAAAAAAGTATCTTCCTTCTTATTCCCTAAATCTAAGTCGTTTGTTTTATATAAATATGTTATTTGTTTTCGATAGCAGTCGCAACTTCAATATGCAACCAAAGTGCAGTGACTCATCTTCATCCAGCTATAAGAATCGAATGATGTTCGAAAATGGAGATGCTTATAGCTGGAATTTAAATGATGTTGGCACAAGGCAACAAAGTTTTTAACATCATTCGATTATTATAGCTGGATGAAGATGATTCACGACACTTTGATTGCATATTGAAGCTGCGACTGCTATCAAAAACAAATAACCTATCTATATAAAACAAACGACTTAGATAAAGGGAAGAGGAAGGAAGATACTTTTTTAAAATCTCAAAATTGCCCTTTAGGTTTTACTTGCAAATAACACTTAGGACCAAATCAGGTAAAAATGTCATAGTCGAGGAACAAATTGAGTAATTTTGGTAGTCGAGGACCAAATTGGTGAAATCATCATAGTCGAGGGACCAAATCGGTAATTTTCTCATTCAACAACATATCTATCAACTTCGCTTAGTAGAAGTACTAGCCAACGACATACCTTTTAATTCATGGGTTGAGTTCTTCTACTGGGTAGATGTGTTTACAACCATTCTTGTTTAAAATTAATAAAATTGTTGACAATAGGGTTCGGTATATTAAGACTCTGTATTTTAGGCACACTAGAATTATTCTTCCTCTCCCTATATTATATTATTAAGAATATTATCATTTATCATTTCTATCGATACTCTTTGTATCCTCATAAATATATCACGTCATCATGTATTTTATATCATCATGGATTGATCAATAATAAAATTATGCCTAGAATTATTGTTCTCATCCTAACGTACATATGGATGAGTTTAGTATGAGGAATAAATAATGTCTTTATGAAAAAAAAAAGGTGTTAAACACAATCCTCAAAACGTGTGACATCAAGAGGAGTTCTGAAAACCTACAAAGGTAATTATTTTTGGAGCTAAAATATAGTAAAGGTATTGGTTAATACCTAGTAGCCAAAAAATTGCAGCGTAAAAGGAGGAAATGATAGCCTTTGGCGACCTACCATCTAAGATGGGTGCAGGAAGATTATATCCATTTGACCAGGGCTATGACTTATCACATGCCAAGACAAAGACAAAGTTATAGGAGGTATCTCAGACATCAAAATACTTCTAGATGCACAAAAATTTCAAAGACCCTAAAACAATTTTCAAAATGGTTCACCCAAACGATTTTTCGAATTTTCATTTGATTAAGATCTTGAATGGGAAAGAAGAATGGTTCAAATACCTCACAGTGGTCCTGAGCTATCTCATAAACCCCACATAACTAACCTCAGAGGATCCAAATTTTTTTGGGTACCAAAATCCTTGATCAAAAAACAGCTAAGTATGAGGACACAAAAATTATCAAGAGTGGCTGTTCGAAGACACATATCTAATAAGTGGTACCAACAAGTTAGAAAAAACAAAAACAAAAACTAAATCAGCAGATGTATCACTAGTAGCCAAAAGTTCAGATCAGCTAAGTTAGCTATCACATAAGAAGGAACAAAAGGCTACAAATGAGAAGAAGATATAGATTTTGATGAAAACTTCTACGACAAAGAAAAAAGGCATCCTGAACGATGACCCAAGAGCATAAACTCAAATATATCTCACTAGCAGTAGACTGGATATCTCACTTAATGGTGGAAAGTGTTTGAAAAATAGTATAAAATGACATTTTAAGTAGATATTTTATGGTACAAATATTAGTGGGGTTCACTTCCGATTGGGTCGGGTCAATGTGGATTCGGGTTCTTCGTAGTGAGACGAAGAGATTGCTATATTGTACGTTCAAAACGGAGAATGGGTGAATGATAAATTTATTCTCAAAGTAGACACATTTGAGTTGGAAAAATGAAGGGGAAAGGCTACTTTAAAGTAGCCTTTGTCTCACATTAGTTTGGGAAGTGGGTATGCACCACTATTATTTATACAAGAGCCTTTCTAAGGCTTATTGAATTGTATAGTATAGAGGCTCTTTCTCTCGCGTGCAAGGGGGAGGGGGGTGCAAATCCAATCCCAAAATGATTCTGAAAAGGCTTGACTTGTGTATGCTGGCACCTGCAGGCTAAGTTATGCCAAATTTTCGCATCATTTTTCTAACAAACAGCCACTCGGCGGGCTGCGATTCTGCTCGGCCAACCACTGCCAACGATTCCGCCAACCACAATGGATGGTAAGCGAATCGGCCAACCAGAATGGTTATCTAACAATTCGTCCGTGCTAACCATTGGCTCGCCATTCGGCCAACTCGGGTACGTTAACCACTCAATACCTCTTGTCTCGTAAGTACCACTCGGGTAGCAACCGTTCTGGGTCTTATTTCATTAGTTACGGAATTCATTTTGAATTAATTCCAACTTTAAATTACATATTTAATACTCAAGTGATGGTCTGTTGTTACAGAGGTTTAAAAGATTGATTTATTATCAGTTTTAATGCCATGGTTAAATGCTATTTAATCCTTCAACTCCTATATAAGTTGTTGTTGAGCAGCATATTTTACACAAAACGAAAAATTCTTTTACTCTATCGAAACTTTGTTCCTCCTCCTTTCTTAATCTCCTATGTTCATCCCACGTTCTTGTTCTCTGACTTCTAAGTTTGAGTGCTCATAACTTAGAACGGTAGTACGTTTTATCCTGGGAAACCTATGTCGCAACGCTCCTAGCACCTTTGGGGGATGGAAAATACGGTTTGAAGGAAAAAGTGTTTCGCTCAACTTGTACTAACCACTTACTAGAAAATTCCCTTCATTCTTGTGCTTGTTAATTTTTTTTTTTTCCAGAAATATTATTTTCATAGTAATATTTTATAACAGAAAGTGCACAAGGATTCAAGTTAAACACTTGCAAGCAGCAAAAAGAGACTGTAATTTTGCATTTTCTCATCTTAGATAATTCGATAAAACTAGATGACTGAAACAGATTACTAATTGATCCAATTAGGTTAATCAGTAAGTATGTAATGAGGGAGAACGATAGTCACACACAAAAGTAAAGACACAGAGAGTTTTTTACCCAGTTCGATACAGTGTGTATCTACGTTTGGGGGACGATCACATAGGCGTCCAATCCACTAATTCATAATCCAATGTACAAAGGTAGATATACAATAATCTTACCCAAGTGCCCCACACAAGGTACAAACCCAGTCTACAAAGGTTTAGTGGATTGTTGAAGATGGAGAGTCATGCATACAGAAGTCCAATGAAATTCCTTCACTTGGAGAGCCAACTCTGATGCAGTCCACTTTAATGACGCTCTATAAAGTTGTTACCACAACAGTGTGATCTTTACGTCCTTTCGTTTAAGTAGCAGTAGTTCTTCTCAAGTTCATCATCTTAATCACCTTGAACATTCTGTTTTGAGAAGATGCATGCCAATCAAAGATCTATTCTCAGATAGCCTGTATGGAGTGTTTCTTCGTATATTCGTCGTAACCCTAGTTCTTTCCAAGAACTGGTACTTATAGATCCTTCAATAAACACTCTCCATAGATGTCTTTGATTGTAGAAGGTAGGACTGTAAAAGATGAATGTAATCTTAGCAGATTAGGCCCATTACCTTCTTTGAAGATACACTGATCTTCTTTCCATACTGGTCTGATCTTCTTTGGAGTACCGCATGTGCCTCTTAAGGAAACTGCTTTCCTAAGTCAGGTCTTCAGTGTCAGTCCATCTGTTGTTGTTTCTGATTGATCAGTTATCTGTAAAACCAGCCGGACAAAACTCTAAACCTATCTTAGAATGCCATAATAATATTGCCAATTATAGTGTGGGGTTTTTGAACATAAACACTAACAAACTCCCCCTTTGGCTATTATTTGGCAAAACAACTCAACTATAAAAGCAACAAACTAAGATAGGTTATAAGCAAAAAACAACCCATGATCAATTCTGATTAAAAAACATCCAAAGACAAACTAAATAGTCTAGAAACAAAAACAGCAGTCTTAGATCAATTGGAGACAACAACCGGTCACATCGGTCAGAAAGAGCTTCGAGCAATCAAACCAAAAACAAGCATTCCAATCATCACATCGCCCAGCCAGGGCCAGAAGGTACTCAAACAGCCATCACATACACTACCCCTGAGTTCATTACTCCCCCTTTTTGCCAAAAGTAGCCAAAGATCAAGCGTTTGAGGGAGAGTCACTATCTGTCTTCTCGGGGTCCACAGCAGCAGCAGTATCAGTCAGACTCATGCGGAGCAGAATAGTGGCTAGCTCAGTACGTGCACCGGTCAGTTGTTTAGCAATGATACCATGCACCGTTTCCAGATCTGCAACACGCGCCTTCAATTGTTCCGCCAGCTTCACATCTTTGTCATGCAGGGACTCATCATTCACAGCCTCAGGTTCAGAATTTGTTGGAGCAGTGATAGGGACTACATCCTTGATATGGTCTCCAGATAGTAGCCGTTTCTCGACAGTATAAAGCAATGTCGGGCTGATGACTTCACTGGTCATAGGTTTAAGTCTCTGAGAAATAAGTATTCCAAAGATTAGATTTGGGAAGGGCAGTCTCACCTTTTGCTCCCTGGGATGAGTTAGAGTCAGAATATGATAGTAAATCCACTTTCCCAGATCGAGCTTCATCTTAGTGCCAATCCGAAATAAAAACCCAGCAAGAAGCTTTCCAACTGTGTTGAAATGGGCAGATGGCAGCCAGTTGTGCAGAGCCAGACGATGTAGAATAACATATTTTGACGTGAGATGAGAGCTGAGCAAGTAATCCTTATCTCCTGTAGGCCAAGATGTGGTCTGACCACCAGTGAGAGTTTTGGCCACCAAATTCCAATCAGTTACATCTTTCTCTTGAACCGCAGGCAACCCATAGTAATCATTGATCATATCTGGTCCAAATACATACCACCTACCTCTTATAAAGATTTGCATTGGTCGTGGCCCTGCAAGATCATCAATCTCATCACTGAGATTGCAATAAAACTCATAAGTTAACAGCTTGGAGTAAGGGCAAACATCTGTGACTGTTTTCAACAACCCAACTTCACTCAACAGAGGTAGAATATCGCAGACTGAATTGAGCTGATTCTCATCCACCGTTCGTTGAACAATGAGTTCCCTTCTGACCATTTTGGCCCATTTGTTCTATGCAGCAGAGGATATAAACTGAGGTCGATAAGTAGAAGTATCAGTGTCGTCAATAGGATGGCCCTCAGGTGTGACACTGCGTCCTCTGGAACGCATGGATGGTTTCCCCTTTTTGACAGAAGGGGCTGGTACAGAAGCAGATGGTACAGCAGAAGATCCTTTGGACTTAACCGATGATCGTAGAGTCTTAAACACCTGTTGAATTGGCGGATCACTTTCAGGCTTAGTAGATTCACTCAGCTTTCTCTTCTTTGCAGGTTGGTCAACATCAGCAGTATCAGCACTGGTTTCAACAACCACTTTTGTCGGGACATTCTTCCTTTTGGTTCTCCTAGTTTCTTTGGTTGGAGATGGAATCGGAGTCACTGAGTGGCTTGAGTCGGACACATTAGCAGACAGACTGCCCACAACATTCACAATCTCTCGAATCTTGAAATTTGTGGTATCCGGGTGAGCAGTATCCTCAACAGTGGGGGCAGTGGATGAAGGTGCTTGGGGTCCATACACCTCAGCTAGAATCTTATCATCTTCACTTGATGAGTCTGAAGGATGAATGACACGGTAAGGTTGAGGGATTGAAGAAGTTGGTAACCCAGCAAAATATCTCGCATGTTCCAGATTTTCTTCCATAGTTCTAGCAGCATAAACAGGGATTCCACCTGTTCTTCCAGACTTTTTGGGACTTGGTAGAGTTTCAGATTCGACAGTGGGTAAGGTAGGTGGATCAACGGCAGAGCAGGGTTCTTTAGGAACATTGTCAGTCTCAGACGAAGGTAGAGCAGATTTCTCAGAAGTATAGACAACTAGACTTAGTGGATTTGGCTCTTCAAAAGTCGTTGTTTTCTCAACATTCACATGTAACACCTCAGGTTGTTCACCAGAATTATCAGATAAAGGCACAGATGGGGGTTCAACATTCACAAGGGATTTCACAGAATCCAAAGTTGATACATTTGCAGGTAAAACAGATACAGAAGATGGAATAGAGGAATCAACGGGTCTATCAGGAGAAATCTCAATAGGAGTTTCAGAGTCATTTACCCGTTGTCGAAGAATTTCTTGTCTATGTGTAGCTTCTCTTTGAGCGTCCTCGAGATACAGAGCTTGGGACTCTTCTCGTCGACGGGCAGCTTCATCGGATTCTAGGGCACGCTGAGCAAAGTATTGCAGGAATGCCCCGGCCCGATTTCCATCATCCGGTTCTGGAATAGATACTGGTGAGACCTCTTCATCAGCTTCAGCAACCATCACAAGGAGTTCAGTTACGTCGTCTGTCGGCCAGTCAGCATAGAACTCAGGGTAGTTTGACATGACGGTCACAAGAATCTCATCTCGCAATAGAGGATCAAGCTTAAGCTTCTTCTTCATAGACAACTGCAGAAGTGTCTGAATTTGTTTCAGGGCGGTAGCCGGAGAATGTACCTTCCTTCCGAGTTTGATGATAATATTCCTCACAGGATCCGCCATGGAAGATTATTTGACGGGAGAAGATTAACTCTTTGAGGGCAGATAAGCAAGAGAGAGAGGAGATGAGAGTATGAATGATTTCTTCTTCCTTGACCCGGTAACACACAGCCTTATGAATAATAAGCCCTAGTCAAAGCGGCTTGTCAAATAGCATGCAGACGTGATTGATTGATGCAACGGTAAAGCTTCTTTTTAGGAAGGAAACAAATCCCAATGAAATTTGAATTTTAAAAAGCCAATAAGATCGGTTAAGATATCCTCTGAGAGAAATAAGCATAAATAGACTTCTTAACTTAAACAGAGAGGGGATATTAAGGAAAGTCAACGTCATAACACTGACCCGTAGTAAACCAACACCTCTCTGATGGACCAACTGCTTTAGTCAGTCAATCCTGCAAATTTCCAGAGCGGATCTGAGAATTTCAAACCGATTTGCATCCAGTGGCTTAGTCAGAATGTCCGCCAGTTGTTTGTCAGTCTGAATGTATTCCAACTCAATTTCCTTGGATTCAACCAGATCTCTGATGCAGTGATGCCTGATGTCAATATGCTTCGTTTTGGAATGTTGAACAGGATTCTTGGAGATGTTAATAGCACTGACATTGTCACAAAAGAGTGTCATTGTTCCCTGTGTAAGACCATAGTCCAGAAACATCTGTTTCATCCACACCAACTGAGTACAACAACCACCTGCTGCTATGTATTCTGCCTCTGCAGTGCTTAGAGATATTGAATTCTGTTTCTTGCTGAGCCATGACACTAGATTTTTACCAACAAAGAAACATCCCCCAGAAGTACTTTTTCGATCATCAATATTTCCTGCCAAGTCAGCATCACAGTATGCTACCAGATTCAGTTCACTGTCTTTAGAGTACCAGAGACCATACTGTATGATTCCTTTAACATATTTCAGAATACGCTTTGCAGCTATCAGGTGAGATTCCTTTGGATCAGATTGATACCTTGCACAGATTCCAACACTAAACATTATATCTGGTCGACTGGCTGTTAGATACAGCAGACTGCCTATCAGACTGCGATAGACTGTGTTATCCACTGATGCACCAGATTCATCTTTTGAAACTTTTGTAGAGGTGGAAATGGGTGTTCTGGAAGATTTGCATGATTCCAGATCAAATTTTTTGACAAGATTCTTAGCATACTTTTCCTGAGAAATAAAGTATCCTTCCGAACTTTGCTTAACCTGCAGACCTAGGAAGTAAGTCAGTTGACCAACCATGGACATTTCAAACTCCTCTTCCATCACCTTTACCAGCTCATCTGTATATTTTTGCAAGGTTGAACCAAACACAATGTCATCCACATATATTTGGGCTATGGTTACATGACTTCCAGTGGTTTTTACAAACAGAGTTTTATCAACATTTCCCCGCTTGTATCCATGTTGGAGCAGATACTGTGTCAGACGCTCATACCATGCCCGTGGGGCTTGTTTAAGACCATAGAGTGCTTTTCGAAGTTTATAAACATATGAAGGATGTTCTGGATCTTCGAAGCCTTTGGGTTGAGCCACATATATGTCTTCGTGGAGATATCCATTCAGAAAGGCTGTCTTGACATCCATCTGAAATAGAGTGAACCCTAGAATACATGCGACAGCCAGCAATATCCTAATTGACTCGAGTCTAGCTATAGGAGCAAAGGTCTCGTCATAGTCAATTCCTTCAATTTGAGTATAACCCTGAGCCACTAATCGAGCTTTGTTTCTGGCGATATTTCCAGCTTCATCAGTTTTATTTTTAAAGATCCACTTCGTTCCAATAACGTTGCCACCGTCAGGTTTTGGAACTAGATTCCAAACATGATTCCGCTCAAACTGATGTAGCTCCTCCTGCATTGCCTTGATCCACAGATCATCCTGTAAGGCTTCTTTGACATTTTTGGGTTCTATTTTTGAGGTATAACAGGCAGATCCAGACACCTCTGTCAGATTATTTCTTATTCTGCTCCTGGTCTTCATCCCATCTGATGGATCTCCAATAATGTTATCTGTTGGATGATTCTTCTGAGTCCTGGTAGGTTTATCTTTACCAACATCAAGTTTGGGATCTGTCTCCTGTTCTGAGCTTTCTTCATCTTCATCTGACTCTTCTTGTGGCTTAGACTGACTGTTGATATTATTTTCATCTGGATCTTTTGGAGAAGACTCTATTGCTATTGAGTTAACTGATTCTTCTGGATTATCATCAATAACCACATTTACTGACTCCATGACAGACTGATTCTTCTTGTTGTAGACTCTGTAGGCTCGACTGTTCGGAGAGTATCCAAGAAAAATGCTTTCATCGCTCTTGGGTTCGAACTTCCCTCTTTGTTCTCTGTCAGCTAACACATAACACTTTGTGCCGAACACATGAAAATATTTCAGATTTGGTTTCTTTCCATTCCAGATCTCATATGGTGTTTTGTTGGTTCCTGGTCTCAGATAGACCCTATTTATGGTATGACATGCTGTATGAACTGCTTCTGCCCAGAACCGTTGTGGTAGATGTGAGGCATGTAACATCACTCTAGCCATTTCCTGCAAGGTTCGATTCTTTCTTTCCACTACTCCATTCTGTTGAGCTGTTCTAGGAGCTGAGAACTCATGTGATATACCATGCTCGGAGCAGAAGTCTAAATACAGTGAGTTTTCAAATTCCTTTCCATGATCACTCCTTAACCTCTGAACTTTTATGATGGACTCATTCTTTTCCTTCTGAATCCTTATGCACAAAGTCTTGAACACCTTGAAAGCTTCAGTCTTTTCTCTCAGGAAGTACACCCAGCTGTATCGAGAGAAGTCATCTACACACACAAATATATACTTCTTTCCTCCAATGCTCTCTGTCTGTGTTGGTCCCATGAGATCTATATGGACAAGATCTCGACACTTCTCAGTGGTGATACCTCTTACTGCTTTGTGAGCAGTTCTGATCTGTTTTCCAATAGCACATGCACCACAGATTTTTTCTGGATCAATTTTGATCTTATGTACACCTTTTTACAGCTTCCAGTTTTATCAGTTTATCCATATCTCTGAAGTTTATGTGACCCAGTCGTCTATGCCAGAGTTTTGATTCATCAGATTTGGATAGATGACAGGCAACTTCATTCGTCAACACATAACAGTTGTCTGAGGACCGTGTTCCTTCCATGACCAGTCGTTTTCCTTTATCACTGACTCTACAGCAGTTACGGTCGAAACATACATTCCAGTTTTGATCACACAACTGACTGATGCTGATCAAATTTGCTTTCAACCCACTGACAAGCAGGACTTCTTTCAACTGAGGTAAACCAGGTACATTTAGGGTACCTTTCCCAACAATCTTACCTTTTTGTCCATCTCCATATGTTACAGCCCCACTGCTAGGTTGAACAGCCATCAGACACTTGATGTTTCCTGTCATGTGCCTCGAGCACCCACTGTCGAAATACCATCTAGTATCAGTTGTTGAAGCAGTCAAAACAATGGTGGGGTAGCAAATGACTTCTGACTTCCTTACCCAGACCTGTCTGGTGAAAGGTGTAATAGTCTTGTTTTGAAATTTTTCCTTCCTTTGATCTCTGTAGAAGAAGTAACACTCAGGTCTAGTATGACCTTTTGTTTGACAGTAGTGATAGGTAGGAGTGTAGAATTTAACTCTGGCCAATTTATTCTTGAATCTCGAATAATGAGACTGATGAGTTGTTCTTCCTGAGTCAGTATTAGTGTTCTGACCATGCCTTCTTTCCTGGTTTTGTACTGACTGAGATGACTGTCCTTGTTCATACCTGTGATTTTCTGTGGTCTTAGTCATTCCCTCTTTGATGAACTTTGGTGCATTATTCGAAGATTCTCCTCGTTCAAATCCCAGACCCTTTTTATTGTTAGGATTTCTCCCAGAGTCTAAAATTTTATCCAAGGTAGATGTAGTATCCATCATCTGAATATTTTTCTTCAAGCTCTCCAATTCTTTGATCAATTTTCCCTCTCTGGATCGTATCTGTGTGATGAGATCATCTTTTATGACCAATTCTGCCTTCAAATCCTTTAGACGATCATCTCTTTGCTTCAGTTCGTCATTCAGATTCTTATTCACTTTCACAAGTTGTTCCCAGCTAGCAACAAGTTTCGCAAATTCTGTCTCAAGCTGAGTGTGTCTCTCTTCAAAATCATCAGTCGATATGTATGATTCTTCATCCGATGGTTCTTCGTCTGACTGATGATCTGTAGCAGTGAAGAAGGCTACAAAGTTTCCCACATTCTCCTCTGATTGATCATTTGATGATTCCTCCTCATCATCACTAAGAGTAGCCACAGACATAGCCTTTTTCCGTTTTAGATATGTCGCACATTCAGCCTGTATGTGACCATACCCTTCACATTCTCTGCACTGTATTGACCGATTGAGAGGTTTTCCTGTTTCTGTTCTGTCTTGTTCGCCCAGTTTGAGTGTGACTGTTATGTGAGAAAGGAACTGTCTCACCCTTTTGATATGACGTATTGTTGCCTTTATATTGGGTTCTGGTAGATTGACCTTGACCTTTTCTGTTGAAACCTTTTAAGATCTTCTTGAAGTTTTTTGTGAGAAGAACTAAGGTTTCATCATCTATATCATCTGTATCAGATTCTCGATCAGCCTCAGCAACAAAAGCTACTGACTTTCCTTTCCGGTTACTACCAATATCATCATCAGCCAGAACTTCCAGTTCATATGTGTGTAAGCTTCCCATGAGTTCTCCAACAGTCTTCTTTTCCCAACCAGTGTGTTCCTGAATAGCTGTTACCTTCATTCGAAATCTTTTAGGTAAAGATCTAAGGATCTTTTTGACCACTCTCTCATCAGTGAATGGTTCCCCAAGAACTGCGGCACGATTCATCAAGTTCTGAACTCTGATGTGGAAGGTCGAAATGGTTTCGTCTTCGATCATTCTGAGTGCTTCAAATTCTGACAACACCATTTGTAACTTTGACTGCTTGACATCACTTGTACCTTCAAACCTGGTTTCAAGAATTTCCCATACTCGTTTAGCCTCTTTCACTCCTGTTACAAGTGTGAATATAGATTCATGAATCGATCCAACAATTGAGTTTAATGCTTTGTTGTTTAGATCAGAGGCATTCATTTCTTCGTCAGTCCACGTCTCCATAGGTTTTAATTCTTCGACTCCTTCAGTATTTCGGACAGTAGGGGGACTCCACCCAGTTAGAACAGTACGATAGACCCTGGTACCTTGCGCTTGAAGATATATCTCCATACGAGCCTTCCAGAAAGAGTAGTTGTGATTATCGCAACGCTCCTAGCACCTTTGGGGGATGGAAAATACGGTTTGAAGGAAAAAGTGTTTCGCTCAACTCGTACTAACCACTTACTAGAAAATTCCCTTCATTCTTGTGCTTGTTAATTTTTTTTTTTTCCAGAAATATTATTTTCATAGTAATATTTTATAACAGAAAGTGCACAAGGATTCAAGTTAAACACTTGCAAGCAGCAAAAAGAGACTGTAATTTTGCATTTTCTCATCTTAGATAATTCGATAGAACTAGATGACTGAAACAGATTACTGATTGATCCAATTAGGTTAATCAGTAAGTATGTAATGAGGGAGAACGATAGTCACACACAAAATTAAAGACACAGAGAGTTTTTTACCCAGTTCGATACAGTGTGTATCTACGTTTGGGGGACGATCACATAGGCGTCCAATCCACTAATTCATAATTCAATGTACAAAGGTAGATATACAATAATCTTACCCAAGTGCCCCACACAAGGTACAAACCCAGTCTACAAAGGTTTAGTGGATTGTTGAAGATGGAGAGCCATGCATACAGAAGTCCAATGAAATTCCTTCACTTGGAGAGCCAACTCTGATGCAGTCCACTTTAATGACGCTCTATAAAGTTGTTACCACAACAGTGTGATCTTTACGTCCTTTCGTTTAAGTAGCAGTAGTTCTTCTCAAGTTCATCATCTTAATCACCTTGAACATTCTGTTTTGAGAAGATGCATGCCAATCAAAGATCTATTCTCAGATAGCCTGTATGGAGTGTTTCTTCGTATATTCGTCGTAACCCTAGTTCTTTCCAAGAACTGGTACTTATAGATCCTTCAATAAACACTCTCCATAGATGTCTTTGATTGTAGAAGGTAGGACTGTAAAAGAGGAATGTAATCTTAGCAGATTAGGCCCATTACCTTCTTTGAAGATACGCTGATCTTCTTTCCATACTGGTCTGATCTTCTTTGGAGTACCGCGTGTGCCTCTTAAGGAAACTGCTTTCCTAAGTCAGGTCTTCAGTGTCAGTCCATCTGTTGTTGTTTCTGATTGATCAGTCATCTGTAAAACCAGCCGGACAAAACTCTAAACCTATCTTAGAATGCCATAATAATATTGCCAATTATAGTGTGGGGTTTTTGAACATAAACACTAACAGAGACACTTAGAGATTTAAATGGCACTACTTAAGACATCGATTTATAGGTATGATATGAACGATTGTTCTTGAGCTAACAGCTTATTTTAGTGAAGAAATTGCAGGATACAATATGAACAAGAGAATCGTCTACAAGCAAATGCAAGTTCTTAGCGGGAAGGCATGCATTGTGGACATGTCTTAATTATGAGGGTAAGTCCATTACAATAGGAACTGATGTGTGTAGATGGTTAGATCAACCGTACTCAACAGCGAAAACCGAAACGATGAAACTCACTCGAACAACGTCAAAACGGCAACTTGCACTGAAGGGTTTCTATATCCAAGGAAGTTATCATTTTCCATCTATTTAAAGGGTCTCATGTACACACTTTGAAATATAAAATCCTTCTCTTTGCAAGTATTGTCTTCATTTTCTTGTTTTAGAAAATTACTAAGGAAGAAGATAGTGGTGACAAAAGGCTTAGGGGAGTTCACTATTGAAATAGTGAACATCGACCAACAGAACTAACAAACCAGAAGAGCACTGAGGAGCTGACTATGAGGATGGTGAGCGACGACATCACATGAGGCCTAGAGGAGTTCACCATTACTCCAGAAATGGTGAACGACGATAGAATAACAAAGAAGTTCAACAGAACCATGGAGAAAAACAATAAGCTCCATCCTCTAGAGACCGAAGCCATCATCGTCGACTATGAAACAACATCGGAAAGCCTCCTTGACTCAACCTAGAAGAAGTCTAACTACCCCAATATGCTTTATGCTCAATCTCAACTAGGAGGTAACATGATTTCCCATACACCAAGCGGAAAGGTCTTGTTCTAATCAGTGTTTTTTAAGCCGTGCGAAATGCCCAAAACGCGTCATCCAACTTGTCTGCCCAATCTTTTCTATGCCGTGTCACGGTTCTCCAAGATGGCCTTAATATCCCGATTAGCATTTTCCACTTGACCACTTGTTTGGTGGTGATAAGGAACTCCACCCCTATGATGCACATTGTATTTCTTAAGCACCTTTGCCAAGGGGATATTCCGAAAGTGACTTCCTCTATCACTAATGACAAATCTTGGTACTCCAAAGTCCAAACCTTGAAAAGAGCTTTTTGAGGAACCTAATAACACTATGAGCATCATTAGTCCTAATGGCTTCGTCCTCCACCCATTTCGAAACATAATCAATGGCCACCAAAATATACTTGAAACCCTTGGAACTAGGGAATGGACCAACAGAGTTTAGACCCCACACATCAAATACTTCACATGTTAGAATGACCGTTTGGGGCATCTCATCCCTATTTATAACATTTCCAACTCATTGGCAATGGTCATAATTTTGCACAAAAGCTTGTGCATCCTGGAACAATGACGACCAATAAAACCCTGACTCTAACACCTTCCTTGCGGTCCTATTTGTCGAATTATGACCACCAACCGGACCTTCGTGACATTGCCCTAAGATCTCATGTCCTTCTTCCTCCGGAACACTTCTTATCACTTGATCCGTGCATACCAAAAACAAATGTGGGTCATCCCAAAAATAATAATATTTATCCTCGACTACCAACTTCCTCCTACCATGCACATCCAAGTGACCCAACACAACTCCTTCAACTATGAAGTTTACAATATCGTCATACCATGGAACATTGGTAACTTTGAACAACTTCTCCTCTAGAAAGCATTCGGCTATAACATCTCCTTTCCATCGGTTTCAAACATCTCAAGTCTAGAGAAATGATCCGCCGTCGTGCGTTCTCCGAACCCTTCCGATCTTTAATCTCCAAATCAAACTCTTGTAAGAGCAACACCCATCTAATCAAAGGGAATGCATAGTCTTTTATCAGACTTTTGTACTAGTGGCAAGCAATTCAAATTTTTCTTGCATATGCTACTTTTAATAACTTCACTATATATATATATATATATATATATATATATATATATATATATATATATATATATATATATATATATATATATATAAAATGTAAGTTAAAAATCACATTCCAAAATGGAATTCTTGAAGAAAAAGTATATATTGAGCAACTACCGAGTTTCGAGATCAAAAGTGAAAGAGATAAGTTGTACGAGTTGAAAGAGATAAGTGGAAAATTATAATAATAATTAGGGATAAATTGATTGATTGTTACGTACAAGAGAATGTGTAATACTTGGGAAATAATTATAATACCTATGAGAAAAAGTGTAATACTGAAAACCTGTCCAGTTTCGCTAATTAATAAGGATCCGTCTCATAGTAGATCTAGGGAAAAGAGATCAGAGCGAGAATTAAGGAATAATTTTCAATAATATTCAGCATCATAATCCAATCAGCAATCATTGTCTGGCTACAACTTTTAAACATCAAAGGGTAATCCCAACTAAGTTGGTTAAAGATACAAGCTTATAAGTTCGAATCTCAACCTTCTTAGTTTGGTTTGAGCAGGTTACTTTTGGACCCCTTTCTCTTTGGCTGGTTATCTTCTGCTATTTTACATAGGTTCATCACTGGTTAAAATGTATTTTTGCTCAATTTTTAAATTTGTTGGACGGGAATCTTCGTATTTTGAGCTGTCCATTCAAGAAATATTCTTAGCTTGAAGATCAGAGAGAAAAATTGCAGAGAAAAGGAGCAGAGGTTTTATTTTCATTTCTGCATACAAATGAAGTTATTATAGAATAAAAGCTAGACAAGTTCAAACAAGGATTTCACACTACAAGACCGGACAACGTTGGAGTCTCCATTCCAAAGTAATGTAGCAAATTGAAGGTTGGACTTCTCTGTGGGGTGAACATTATCAAAAAACAGATAATTCCCAACATCCTTGCATAACTCATACTCTTTATATTGCCCCCTTGTACCCCCACAGCTCGACAATCCTCTATAAGGACCACTACCACAACATGCTGTCTTTCCCACTTTGAAACCTTAAATCATAGACAACATAAATCTTTGTAAGTATTTATCCATACCCAAATCAAAGGTATATCAATGCATTAACGTACCATATCTCGATGGGTGATCAATTATATCAGTGATCGCCGTGAAGAAATCAAAGTAGGAATACTTGAACCCCTGTAATGCCTTCTCTAGTTTGACGAGTTTTTTCGGTAAAGCCTTATTATGCATTTCTGCCAAGACGCGGAATTTCTCTAGGCACCCGGTTTGATTTGTTTGTTGAAGCTTTAGAGCCCTATAATATGGTAAGCAGCCTAAAGGCAGTGGAGAAAAAATGGCAAATTTTCTTCCACCTTCCTTGTATATTTCCTGTTGCAAATAGAAAAGCGCTAATATACTATTTGGTAGACTACAGATTTAAAATGTCATGACTGATAATAAATTAAAACATACCTTAATAACATCAGTAAAATTATCAATAACTATGTCCACATATTCCTCCTTAGTGTAGGTATTAAAGATGGTGGAATTTGTGGCATAGGGGCTTAGGTAGTCATTGCTACCAATGCTAAACATGTACACAGCACTGGACAGCAATTGGTTTGATTCTTTGTCCCCTAACTTCCCCCTCAACTGCTTTACAACTTTCTTGAAATTCTGCAGTTGCGTTTTGAGATCAATTACCTGCACAAAAACCAAATAGAAATAATCCGAGTTAATGTCATCTGAAGTCCTCCGAGTATAGTGGTTTTGCCACGTTTAATCCTAAACTTTTAAGGTAACTAGTCGTGGTTCTTCAACATTCATGTTAACCACCTACCTGTATTCCTTCAACTATCAAATTTTAACTAGCCGTAGTACTTCAACTTTCAAAATTTAACCAACAGTTGTCCTTTTGAATGGACAACTTTACCCTTACTTTACCTTTGAAGGGACCACCCTGGTTAAAATTGAAAGTTAAGAATCACGGGTGGTTAAATTGAAAGTTTATGACTAAATTTGACAAAATCGATATACTCAGAGGACCACATATGGAATAACTCAAAATAATCCAGTAACCAGGAGTATTAACAATTGGAGAATCAAATTCATGAAGTAAGATCAATCACTATTGCAAGGAACATAACGCACCAAACCAGAAAAGGTTTCAACAAGACTACCAGCACCACCTGATGCAAAGTTCACCCCATTAACAAATCCAACTTGCTCGGCCTGGAAATACCCCGGAATCAATGGTAAATTGGCAAACTGGGCTGTGTAACCAAACATGATTAGTGAATTGAAGGCATCTATATATCAGCCTTTTAAAGATATATATAGAATTAATTAATTAGGTGGCTAAGTAAGGTTTACCAATAAAATCTGGCACGAGACGACCATCAGAGAACCTCCCCGTTGGGTACTTGAAAAATGACTCACCATACGGCCAAAAATTAGCCTGGAAATCGGGCGTGGTGTTGATGTAGTTATTGTTGCCAGGATCAAAGATTGAGTCCCCAAGCACAAAGAGGGCTACATGTTTCTTGTGATAATCATGATTATCATCGGCTAAGCAAAGCGCCGGAGTAGCTAATAAGCTGCCAAGCAAAGCCAAAGCATGGACATAGGAATACAAATTAGCCATTTCAAGGAGTGGTTTATGTCCTGTTGTTCTTGCTGAAACGATTTTATAATTGTTTTCTGGACTATAGACTATATATCTAGGCATCTAGCTTAGTGTCATACTAATTATTTCTATTGTGTTTTAGCCGGCCTCTGCCTTCTGAGTTGAGAGTCAACAGCAGCAAATTAAAGCCAAAGCCACTTACACACTACGTTATAAATATATAGTAGTTGTTTCTTGATGCTTACTCAAAGTTATAAAGACAAAATAATGATCAAAATAATCTGACTTTGACTAAGTATATATTTTACAAAGTCTTCTTTAGTCTGTTTGGTTGCATAAGATTAGGTATATTCAAAGCAGATTATATTGACCAATCCACATGACACAACTTGGTTTCAGAGTGTTGAATATTTTGCTCAGGGTAAAAATAAGGATTAAGAGGATAAAAACTGGATATCACTTTTAAGCATGAACTAGGTTCACTTTCTTAAAATTTTCACATCAATTCTTTGCCAAAGTAACACGATAAACAGATAAGAACTTTTGAGATACAAATCATACAATGAAGGTGTAACAAGAAAATTATTCCATTAACAAGAATTCATACAATGAAGGTGTAACAAGAAAATTATTCCATTAACAAGAATTCAATTAGAACAAGATCGGTAAAATTAGGAAATAAGAAATTAATCCCATTAACAATTTCCTATTAAGGAAATAATGAAATGTTGAGTTTGGAATATGAGCCTGTTACATATATAAGGAATAAAAGTTGATCAGATTGCATTACTCTCATTGTATAGGGATAGGTGTCTATAAATACATTGATTGTATCCCTAGCTAGGTGTTTTATCACCACCATCACCATCATTATTAATAAAAGATTTGTTTCACTCCTATGGATATTGGCATATTGTCGAACCACGTAAATTTTGTCTTTTTACTTTTGTTCTTGTTAATCACAACACGAAATTTTGCTTTAAACATTTCCTCTTCATTCTGCCGTCGTTTGCTTCTACTTTTATGCATTTAATGTTGGTTATGGTTAATAAGTCAATACACAATATATATATATATATATATATATATATAGAGGATCAAATGATGTCATGTTTCCACATGAGGTTTGTGGTCAAATATTAACTCGTGATTTTAGTTTGATGGTTGACTATTGTTTTTTGGTTTATTTTTGGGAGGATTTTTTTAATTATTGCCGCCACTTTTGTTGGGGGCTTTTTAGTCTTTTTGTATTTTTTTTCTTTTAATTGTTTATTTTATTTTGGGTGATCTGCATGTTTGTAGTTGGCTTAAATATGGTAATTAAGATTTCATTTGATTCCCTGAGTTATTTACTGTGAACTTTACATTATATTTGACTGGTAGTAGTTTGGACTTGTGACCCTAGGGAAACTTTTCTACATTGGTTGGAGTGAATGTCATGAGACCTCCACACAGAAGCAGCATCTATCGTCCTAGTACTTGATTTTCCTTTTCCTCACACTTCTGTGAACTAGAATAGATTGAGCAATGCTTTGGTGCACTTTTTCTCCCAAAACACAAGAGTTATTCAATATTCCAATGTATTTATTTTCTTGACATTAGTGGAAGTAAAATCACAAGGATCAATACATTTTGTTGCCTGTGCTTGAGTAGTTTCTACAATAATGAGGAAGTGCTTGCAATGGTTTCTTAGATTTAAATCGCTCATTATGGAGACACCTCTACAAATTGGCTTTTGCTTTGCCATGTCAACTTTTTCTTCTTCTTATTTCTCCATGGAACCTAGTTTTATTTACAACAAATAATTTTGCAAATTCTTTGGCAAAAAAAAGGGTTCAGTGCAGCAGATTCATTTGGAATTGGTGGACAAGATATTAGAGAATATAATGTCATTTAAATTCATTTTGTTGCTATTCTAATGTGATTTTTTATTAGTATATTAATATAAAATTTTAAGCTATTTAAATTTAAATTTAAATTTTTATTACATTTTATTTTAATTTATTGGAGAGTTTGGAAAAGAAATTAAGTTAGACATTTCGAATTCGAATATTCGAGTCGAATAGAATATATTAGAATAAACTGGTCAAATTGAATACGAATCAAATTTAGGATTCGAATATTAAACGAATATGAATACGAATATTCATTTATATAGTCGAATTCGAATTAAATATTAAGATATTTGACTCGATTCGATTTGTTTACATCCCTAGTTCATAGTGTTGAGTTTGAATGTAACTATAGATGTTAACCACGCAAAGAGACGAACGTGCTGGTTGAGAATGAGAGGAACGTGCTGGCTGAGAATGCTTAACATTAAGATAACACAATTGCATTAAAATCCCAATCACAAATGCACTATATATAAAACAATAAATTCTCCATCAGACTGCTCATTTGTATAGTAAAAATACACCCAGAAAAAACACTATAATGCACAAACACTAAAACGGGAAAAAAAAAACGCAACCATTTATTTGTTATTTACCCTACTTTACAGTAATCGCTCCTTCTGTTTGAAATGCACATTATAGTACTTATGAAGATTTTTAAAAGTATGTCCCAACGTATGCCTTTTGCTCTTATCACAGCGCAATGCACCCATATGCATAATCACAATGTGAAAATTCCATCTCAATTTGAACGGAGCCATATGCACATGAGCTCAGATATGGCAGAGTAGTTCCACACGGCATAGAAATTATTTGTGAAATACATAAGACTTGAATATACCACCTAAAGCTGGAAAGTTAAATACATACAAATAACAACAATGTGTTTACCACTATCCAGATTCATACACTTCAAAAATAAGGAAAACGGTTGTGAAGATCATGTGTCACTAACCACCACATTTAAGGCAATCATTTCAGACCACCGCAATCAAATAAAAATAGTTCATGTCCACAAAACCAAACGGTGTAGTGCATTTTTGTCCCATTTGCGGAGCCCACATTCTCAATTTGCAGCACACTCCCCTAGGAAAGTCTCTATGTGTCTCATGGCAAATACCCCGCAATTGACCTTATTCTTGGTATCCCTTCATCGCATCTGCATACGTTTCGACTCTAGAAGTTGCACCGTCACCGGCTTCTCTTTTTCAAGCATATCATCTAGAAAAGTGGCCGGAAATAGCGACAAGTCTTTCTGTTTGAATAAAAAAAAAATAGTGTTAGTTAAGTAATTCCAATGTTCAAACCTGGTTATCGTAGACAATCCCACACTCCAAACTGTTGCCAAAATGCACACATTACTACAAATGCACAAAACCATCTGCATCACATGCAAACTAAGATCCTAAACCCAAACACATTTTGTCTCTGGGTTATCATCCACAGCCGAAGATTCGTGCATACATGCACATGCATTCCAAGCACAAATGCACCGTTACAAAATAACCAATTTAGACAACTATTTGCACTCTACAAACACACTCAAATGCATCCATCAAGAACATAGTAATGCACATATGCATTTGCTGGATTTTAAATCGAAACAACAACAAACCATTTACCCCACCATGCAACGTACCCTCTTACTACTCAATGCATTCTATGCAGTTGTTTATGCACCCACAATGTTACAAAAGTAGAGTATATACGCTCAAAGCCTCCCCACATTAATGCCCTCAATAATCTGCTATATGTGAAGAAAAAAAAAACAAAAAGAAAAAACAAAATGCACAAACAAGGTACACAAATACACACTATAAACAACCTAAAATGCACAAAAAAAAAATATCAAACACACACATTATGGATTCTATGGTGATGGAGTTTGTTTTGTATGATAGTGCCGAAGCCAATCCAAGAAAAAGTGTGTCCTCTTGGGACAGTTCAAGCCATCATCTGATGCTTCCAAAGGAGAATCAACTGAAAATCTTCTAGGGGGTAATAATGAATCATATGGTAAAACAAAGCAAACTCCAAACTGTTCCTGCTCCTTTGAGTTTTCAATGTGTATCTTCCTATCTACTTTTCTCATATTTATTATGCATTTTTCAGAATCTCACAACTGCACAAAGCTCTTCCCTATATTCCACATCAGTTCTATACTACCAGCCCTTTTTTTTTTGGCTCTTATTGCACCACTCTAAACCTCCCCCTGTTAAACAGCAATAAAAAAACACAAAAAATAAAAAATAAAAAATAAAAACAAATACACCCAGAACCAATATCCCTTCCCGGCCTTCACCCCTTTTTTTCGACCCTCACTTTGCCGCTCTCACCCACCAACGATACTCGAACAGAGTCCAAGCAAGTCGCCACAATTCAACACCCAAGTTCGTCACTTTTTCTTATCCAAAAGAAAAAAAAAAAAAAAAAAAAAAAAAAAAAAAAAAAAAACAAACAAACAAACACACACACACACACATACAATACCACTGACTACAAACATGCAATTTGATAAACAATGAATCCAATTTCTCAGCCAATCGTTCCAAAAAAAAAAAAAAAAAAAAAAAAAAAGGAAAAGGGTCAAATATGCCATCGAACTTTAGCTTAAAAGTCAATTAGGCCCCTAATCTTTTTAAATGTGCAATTACACCCATCAACAATTCATTTAAGTGCAATGAAGCCCAGAAACAAATTAATGACCTGCTATCACAGGTCATTGGGTTCAGTCCACCTTCCGGCGAATTTTTCGAAAAAAAAAAAAAAAAAAAAAAAAAAAAAAGTGACCGACGAAATTTTCGGCAAAAGAGGTGACCAGCGAAATTTTTGACAAATCTGGGTCGGTTGCTGGTCACCTTTTTTTTGCCGGAAAATTCGCCGGAAGGTGGCCTGAATCCTAATGACCTATAATAGCAGGTCATTAACTTGTTTTTGGGCTTCATTGCACCTAAATGAATTGTTGATGGGTGTGATTGCACCTTTAAAAAATTTAGAGACTTAATTGACTTTTAAGCTAAAATTCGAGGGTCTATTTGACCCTTTTCCCAAAAAAAACAATAAACAAAAAAAATTTAACTTTTTGCTTACGGAGTCTACTCGGTGCCTCAATTGATGCTCGTCGGTTACTTCTTCTAGGTGTTCCGTCGCCATAGTTGCCGTTTCTGTAGTCGTAACCACCTCTTCACCTAATCGGCTTCTATGCTTTCGTTTCTCTCACAATGTGATTGTGCAATGCGACACCTTCCCTACAGTTCCGTCGTTTTAACCCTACTCGTATAGACCCTCCGATTTCGCTCCTTCCTTTCTAGTATTGCACAACCTATTATCCAATTACAGTTTTACCCCCTATATTAATTACTCCTTCTGTTACATGCCTTATTTACTGGCTTTTACTTTCTCTCCTTGTGCAATGGGTGTCGTTAGATTGCTTGATCTAATGGATGCAATTTGTCCACAATCCTCACCTAATACCCTGGCCTCACTTAAACCTCACCCTATATATATATATATATATATATATATATATATATATATATATATATATATATATATATATATATATACACATACACGAATGCATTTTACGGAAAAATAATCTCACCGGACAAATTATTGTATGAACCATGGTCCACACAATTGTGTGGACAATGAATATCAGGTACATTTTTAACATATTAAAAGTACATTATTTTTGTATTGGAGGTACATTATTTTTGTACTAAATGTACATTATATAAAATAATGTACCCTTAGGGGTAATGCGATAATGCCCAATGATTATTTTTAAATAGGTATTTCAAAGTATATTAATGCAATATTATATAGGAGATGTTTATGCATAGGTAAATAAATGTTGAATTTATTTATTTAAATCGGTAATTTAAACTGTATAAATTCAAGATAATATATGAGAGATTGATTATAATTGTCACTAAAATAAATGTTTGCAACTTTATAATAACGCTAGTCTAAATACTTAGTCTTAAAGCGATAGTATAAATAAATAATACTTTAGTTTAAATTTTTATAAATCTTCTTAATTTTCTTTTGGGTAGCATTGTCATTGTTTTCATCATCAGTACACGTCCTTTTTTTTTTTTTATTTGTAGTGTGTCTTGTGCAATTAGGTTACTGGTGGCAGCATAGAGGAATTCATCATGCAATGAGATTATGGTGTAGGAAGCTTTAGATTTGCCTTGCTGTGTATATGACTGAGATTTTAGTTGTAATATGAACTCTTTATCTTACAAACACCTATTGATATTTAGTAGTTTTTCTCCTACATGTTTCATGTGTTGCGAGATGTGTGTCGTAGGTTATCATGTGAAAGTATTGAACAAAATATTATTTCGTAATATTTATTATATTTGTATAAAATACTTGGTAAATATATTATGCCGTCACAGTAGACGGCCAGTTAACACCAAAACTGACGGAGGACGAAATCAGTCAAATATTGAATAGTTAATAACTGAATCGGTCAAGAAAAAAAGTCGAGGACCAAGTCGGTACTTTCGCTATAGTCGAGAGACCATTTTGGTAATTTACTCATAAATATATATAACATGGTTTGTATTATAACTTTGATATTTAATTACAAGATAATGTAAAAAGAAGACAATGGACAATGTAGACATGTAGTGAATATAATAAATTAAAAAATTTGAAGGTGAGGAATCTTTGAATTGTAGAAAATAAACATAATATAACTAATGAAATTATATTTCTTTTAAATTTTTTTATAATGAATAATTTTTTTTAAATAAAGCATTATAGAAATCTAATTCTAAATTAATTAAATGCATATGTATTAGTTTTTGTTGTAGCTACTAATTTATTTAATTTAATAAGAGTAATAAAGTAGTGTCGTACATACTTTTCATCAACAATAATGAAATAAATAATTTTTTTTTTAAATTTTCATTCCATGTTGAGACAAATTGTTTTGAGAGTTTGTCAATGACAATCGCTACAATTGCTGTCAATAGAGGATGATAATAAATAATTCAAAATATTTGGTTTTATAATGATATAGTAAAAATGAACTTACAAATTTTTTAGAAGTTCCATGCATTGATAAAATTCTGATGTGCAAACTTGTTAAATTGTAGCTAGTAGCATGTTAACATTGTCAATTATTTGGAAAATTGTCCTACCATTTTAGAGTCCATGTGTAATTGTATTTATGATCAACAACTTTGTAGTTAGGCAGCGCAGGTCTAAAAATGATATAAGAACAATTTTGTCCGATAAAAAAATAATAGTATAATTTTTATAAAGTAATGTACAATTGTACCATTATAAAAAAAATACAAAAAATATTAATACCATAATGACCTAAATCATTCCTATAATGCAAAAGCACAATTGAAATATTAAGTTTTGTTCTAAATAATCAAAAGAAGATTAATTAAACGAAAAAAAAAAAAAAAAAAAAAAACTTAACCTAAATTTGTTTGTTTGTTTGTTTTTTTTTTTTTTAATAAAATTCAATAAAATCAAATGATTTTTAAAGTTCCTGATTTATAATCTTTGATACTCAACTTTGAATGCTATGTATTTAGTCGGGCTAATTATTTGACCAAAGTTTATGTTAAATTATATATATATATATATATATATATATATATATATATATATATATATATATATATATATATATATATATATATATATATATATATATATATATATATATATATATATATATATCTACTATACTAATAAGAGCCCAAGAGAGTTAGGCCTATAATGGGTAGAAAAAATGGCGGTCACAGATTTTAATCAAATGAATGGCTCAGATTGATTAAAAGATTGATCAGATTTAAATTTTATACTAAAATTTCGTAAAATACCCACACACCGTTACTAATTCCGTTAAAATTTTAAGAATTGCCGTTAGTTCACCGTTAACTTACTCATTGATTTCAATAAAAAAAAAGTCTTAAGTTCGAACCTCATCCCAATCAAAATTGGAATAATTAGTACTCTATTTTACTCTTATTAAATTATTATATAAATAATAATTTAGTAGTTACAACAAAAAATAATACATATGCATTTCTTTAATTTAGAATTATGTGTCCACAATGTCTTTATTCAAAAAAAAAATATTCATTATCAATAAATTAAATAAGAGAAATAATTTTATTAGTTATATTGTCTTTATTTTTCTTCAATATAAAAATTCTTTATATTCAAATTTATTAATTGATAATATTCGCTACATTGTCCTTACAATGTCTTTATTCAGTGAAAAAAAATTATTAATTATCAATAAATTAATTAAAAGAAATATTTTCATTAGTTATATTGTCTTTATTTTTCTCAAATGTAAAAATTTTTACATTCAAATTCATCAATTGATTATATTCACTACATTATCTATTATCTTTTTTGTGCACTATTTTTTTAATTAAATATCAAAGCTATAATACAAAATAATACTATATATTTATTTATCAAGTATTTTATTAATACCATGAAAAAATTTAAAAAATATAATTAATAAAGCCAACCATATTAACTACTTGAGAGATTTTGTGACAAAGAGAGTATTCAAATCACACAACAAATTGAAGTGAGAACTACCTCGCAATGTCCTTGTTTGACAATCAGCAGTTAACGGTTAGCGTTAGCGGATTTGACCAGCGAATTTATTTAATTATTAACATTGGGTAGAAAAAATGACTGCCAAATTATTAAATCAAATGAATGATTCATATTGTTCAGGTTTTAATTTTTTTCTTTTAAGATTTTCTAATTTATCCATAATTATATGATTATCCATTTAACTTTTCCGTTAATTCACTGTTAGTCTAATTATAATATTAAAGTCTAATATAGAATTATAACTACACCATTAATCTAATTCTAATATTAAAGTCTTAATAGAACTTAAGCACAAATACTAATGTCGGAATCTCCTCAAACAATATTAGTATATATTTAATATTTTATGCCCTAATTTTTATTTGTTCTCCCTTATGTCCCGTATTTGGTGTCAACCATACCTATACAATTATTTTATTGACAATTATAATCAATCTTGACTATATTATCTTGCATTTGTAAACTTAGATTTACATATTTAACTCGCACGGGCTTAGCTCAATGGTTTAGTGGGTAGTATTTGGGAGAAGAGACCAAGGTTTGAACCTCGGCGGCGGCAGTGCGGGAATTATGTCCAAAGTGGGCAGATTCCTTATGCGTATCAGCATTTGGCCCTGTCTGCTGAACCATTGAGTCACCGTGATTTACAACTTCCCACAATGCTCTGTCGGGTCGGAGTGTGGAGAAGAATTACCTATTTAAATACGCAAATTCAACATTCAATTATCTATGCATGAACAATTTCAATATAATTCTGCCTTAATATACTTTAAGGTACTTATTTTAAAAAAAAAAAAAAACATTGGGCATTATCCCAATTGCGCAATGCGCGTAAAAAACTAGTATATATATATATATATATATATATATATATATATATATATATATATATATATATATATATATATATATATATATATATATATATATATATATATATATATCAGGGTTGTAAAAATCGGTCTAGGTGTCCAGCTAGGCCCCACCTAGGCGCTAGGCGCCTCTAGACCGTGGTGATTTCCCCCCTAGGCGCCCGCCTAGGTTACCGGCCGCCTAGGCGTCCGCCTAGCGCCTAACTCGGCCGATTTGGCCGCCTCGCGTCTAAGTTAGTCGAGTTAACTCGTCCATTTCGGTCGAGTTAACCCGATCGGCTCGCTCGCATACATATAACATATATATAATATGAAATATATACACTCGTAGACTAGTTTGATACTTTGAATCTTTGGATGATTGAAGTATTCGAGTATTTCATATTTGAGTATTTTTAATTTTTAATATTGTTTTAATTTTTTTTTAAACCATTGTTTTGATGTTATGACTTATGAATCATCATTAATTCATTTGTTTGGATGTGTTATTTGATTAAATGTTGAAAACAACCTCATTAAAATTTTCAAACTGCAAGTCTACCACTGTTTTTTTGGCGGCCGCCTAGATTCCGCCTAGGCGCTGCCTAGACCGCCTAATCGCTGTCCGGGCACCCGACTAGCGCCTAGCGCCTACTGCAACCATGATATATATATATATATATATATATATATATATATATATATATATATATATATATATATATATATATATATATACATTTTAACATATTCATAATATATGTTTAACAATTATGCCAATTCTAATTGGGATGGAGTTAGAACCTAAAACCTTTCTTATATAAATTCAATCATTATAGTGTGGACCATATTTTGTCTACGATAAAATAATATACATTTAGTACAAAAATAATGTACATTCAATACAAAAATAATGTACATTGTATTTAGGGGATGTACATTATTTTTGTTCTGAGTATACATTATATTGTATAATGTACATTCAATACAAAAATAATGTACATTTAATATATTAAAAATGTACTTTTTGTTATGGTCCACATAACATTGTGTGGACCATTTGCCATATAAATTAATGAGTATATTAAGAATAATAAATAGTTAACGGAATATTCCGTTATTAAAGTTTATACTAACAAAATTTAGGGTTATTTAAGGAAAGATAAATAATATAATAGAGGGTAAATAAGAAAAATCATTAAAAAAAATACTAAAATCAAAATAATATGAACCATTCATTTTAAGAAACAACTACTATCAATATTTTTTTTGTTCTAGTTAAGGGCCTAATATTATTGGCTGTTATTGAATTTCTACTAATTTTTCTACGCGCTTTGCGTGAATGGGATAATGCCCAATGATTCTTTTTAAATAAGTATTTCAAAGTATATCAATGCAATATTATATAGAAGATGTTCATGCATAGGTAAATAAATGTTGAATTTGTTTATTTAAATCAGTAATTTAAAGTATATAAATGCAAGATAATATATGAGAGATTGATTATATACAACTGTCACAAAAATAAATGGAATAAGGTTCAAATTGGCCACTAAACATAACCTGAAAATGTAATTATGTCACTAAACGAAAAAAAAAAAAAAAAAAGTGCAATTAGACCACTGAACACTCCAAATGTATGTAATTTCATCTGTTAGCAAGTTACCTGCTTACGTGACAGCTGAGTTGGCATTTTTAATAATTTTTAATAAATTTTGATCATAAATTAAAAAAAAAATGACAGGGTGGCCGTCGGCTACCCGTCTGTTTTATTTTTATTTTTTATTTTTTTATTTAAATTTTTTCAATTTTTCTAAAAAATTATTATTAAAATTTATTAAAAATTATTTAAAATGCCAACTCAGCTGTCACATAAGTAGGTAACCTGCTACAATTGATGGTAACCTGCTATCTGGTGAAATTGCATACATTTGGAGTGTTCAGTGGCTTAATTGCACGTTTTTGAGTGTTCGGTGGCCTAATTGCATTTTCATGTTACGTTCAGTGACCAATTTGAACCTTATTCCAAAATAAATTTTTGCAACTTTGTAATAACGCTAGTCTAAATACTTAGTCTAAAAACGATAGTCTAAATAAATATAACTTTTGATTTAAATTTCTCTAATTCTCGTTTGGGTAACATTGTCATTGTCTTCATCTTCAGTACATGTTTTTTTTTTTTTTTTTTGGTAGTATGTCATTTGCAATAAGGTTATTGAATTGTTAGTAGCATAGAGGGAAGATTATGGTGTAGGATGCTTTAGATTTGCCTTGTTGTGTATATGACTGGGATTTTAGTTGTGCTATGAACTCTTTATCTTACAAGCACATGTTGATATTTGATAGTGGTAGTTTAATTTCCCCTACATGTTTCATGTGTCGTGAGATGTGTGTCATAAGTTATCATGTGAAAGTATTGAACAAAATATTAATATTATATTTGTATAAAATACTTGGTAAATAAATAAATAAAAAATATATATAACATATTTTGTATTATAACTTTGATATTTAATTACAAGATAATGTAAAAAGAAGACAATAGATAATGTAGTGAATATAATAAATTAATAAATTTGAAGGTAAGGAATCTTTGAATTGTATAAAATAAAGATAATTTAACTAATGAAAGTATATCTCTTTTTAATTTTTTTTTATAATGAATAATTCATTTTAAATAGAGGCATTATAGACATCTAATTCTAATTTAATTAAATGCATATGTATTATTTTTTGTTGTAGCTACTAATTTATTTTTTAATTTAATAAGAGCAATAAAGTGGCGTACATACTTTTCATCCACAATAATGAAATAATCATTGATTTTTTAATTTCCATTTGTTGTTGAGACAAAGTGTTTTGAGAGTTTGTCAATGACAATTACTATCAATAGATGATGGTTATAAATAATTCGTAATATAAGGTTACAATATATATTGTTATAATAATATAGTAAAAATTAACTTATAAATTTCAATTCTTTAGAAGTTTTCACGCATTGATAAAAGCATAATTGAAATATTAAGTTTTGTTCTCAATAATCAAAATAAGATTAATTAAACGAAAAAAAAAAAAAAAACTTAACTTAAATTTATTTATTTTTTTAAATGAGAGAAAATCAAATGATTTTCAAAGTTCCTGGTTTATAATCAATGAATGTTATGTATTTAGATGGGCTAATTATTAGACCAAAGTTTATATTAAATTTTATATTATATTTATTAATACTATGTAACATATTCGTAGTATATGTTTAACAATTATGCCAACTCTACTTGGTATGTGGTTCGATCCTAAGACATCTCTTATAGAAATTAATGAGTAAGTTAGAATAATAAATAATTAAACAGTTAACGGAATATTCGTTAAGAAAGTTTATACTAACGGAATTTTAGGTTATTTAAGGGAAGAAAATAATATAATAAAGGGTAAATAAGGAAAATCATTAAGAAATACTAAAATCAAAATAATATGAACCATTCATTTTAAGAAACAATTAGGACCGACATATTTTTATTCCAGTTAAGGGTCTAACATTATTGACTCTTATTAAAACGATATATATATATATATATATATATATATATATATATATATATATATATATATATATATATATATATATATATATATATATATATATATATATCGAGTGAGAAAGGGTTTCTAAATATGAGATTTTAACCCAACGCAAGAAAGAAGAAGAATGAGAAGAGATCCGAGTCGTGTGATACTCACGTTTTCCTTGAAACCAATTCGCCACCTCCCGAGTGTGCTATGAGCGTTGCAGCGACAGTCACCCAAGATAAAATGGATTACGACCTTTCATTTGAGCACTCAAACGAAAGGTCCGACGAACGAGAACAAAGTCGAGCGCTCCGTACGGATTTATGGAATTATTGGCAGAAATTTTCTCCTTAGTAAACGAATTGAAAGTAGAGAGAAAAGAAAGATGTTGGGGTAAGAGAAAACAAAGATGTTTTGAGAGTTTCGAACTAGCATCAAAATAATCTGCCAATAACAAGGCGTATAAATCCAATTTAATAATTGGATTAAAACATTGAAACGGTCATACTTTATATTGAAATAATATCAATGGCTACGAAATTAATATACAATTAATTCGTATCGACCGTAATGACATGTTTCAAAAAACCTAAGTAGCCGAGAAGTCCGTACAAACCGAAAGATTAAAATTCCAGAACAGACCGAATGGTCATTAAAGCACCACTCGGTGCTAATTAATTATAACCAATTAAATAAGCACCAACTCGGTGTTAATAAACAACTTTCAAAGCTTAATTTTTTTTGTAATTGCTAATTAATTATAACCAATTAAATAAGCACCAACTCGGTGTTAATTAACAACTTTCAAAGCTTAATTATTTTTTTTTATTACAAGGGAAGGGGATACTCAAAGTACTAATAACCTCCATTAAGGCTCAAACCTATCACCTCCCACTTAGGAGAGCAACCAGATACCATTGGACCATAATATCTTTGGTCAAAGCTTAATTATTTAAGCTTTAATATTTGACTTCTCTCAAATAGATTCACTTTAAAATTAATTTCTCATTTACCTATTATCCATTTTGAGCGTACAATACATCAAATTCTTCGTCTCACTACGAAGATTGCAAATCCACTTTGACCTGACTCAAATTAGAAGTGGGCCCCACATATATTTGTACCACAAAATAGCCATTCAAAATTGCCATATCAGCTAAAAATTCCAACAATACCCCACATGAATAAAAATTGATTTTTGGGACGTGGAAAAACGACACGAACATGTTCAACGGTCGATCCCTGCATAGCATAGGTAGGTGTTAACCTTTGAACCTTGCCTTGTGAAGATATGTTTACTCTACTGGATGTACGGTAGAACTTGATGTCTTTGAATCGAATGTCGTTTGTGTAGACGATGACATATCCCACAAAGGAACCTTCCAACCTTTGTTTTGTTCTAATGTGTGTGTCCATTTTGGTTATGGGTCACCTTCATGGTTCTGCGAGAGTTTCTATTCAATGGAGCCCAATCAATTCTCCTATGAAGCGACCCCACTTCTCTCTCACATAGGTGATTCTTTCGAATATCCCGCATACTCACACATGTTAACCGACATTCGAATCATTAAAACATCAATGTGCTAGCCTCGTGCGGGAGTCACTATTCTAACAAGGAATGGTAGGGAGTTCAAGATCGCCACAGTGACACGCTTTGTTCCATAATTTATTTGTCCCATTGAACCTATGTGCCATCCAGGTTGGGTATCCACTATAGAATTTTTATTCCATGGGCTTCAAACCCATTCCTCGTGCCAACTTCTCAACAACATCTTTGCTCAACCCTTTGGTTAGCGGATCCACTACGTTGTCCTTTGACTTCACATAGTCAACCGAGACAACACATGTTGTGAGTAGTTGTTTAATGGTATTATGTATTGGACGTATATGTCTAGACTTACCATCATACATATGACTCTATACTCTCCCAATTGCAGCTTACTATCGCAATGCACACTAATTGGAAGTACAGGCCTATCCCAAAAAGGAATATCCTCAAAAAAAAAAAAAAAAATGGCGCAGCCATTTAGCCTCTTCGCAACATTTGTCTAATGCTATCAGCTCAGATTCCATCATAGATCTGCCTATCACGGTTTGTTTCGAGAATTTCCAAGAAACGACTGCACTGGCTAACGTAAACATGTAGCCACTCGTGGACTTAGAGTCCTTAATATGCGATATCTAGTTAGCGTCGCTATACCCTTCAAGTACAACATGATATCTTGTATAGTGCAGTCCCCAGTCACGAGTATACCTCAAGTATCTCATAACTCTCACTATTGTCTTCCAGTGCGCATCACTAGAGTTACACGTATATCTACTGAGTTTGTTAACCGCAAATACAACATTTGGCCTGGTACAACTCATTAGATACATCAAACTTCTAATAATCCTAGCGTATTCTACTTGAGAGATACATTTTCCGCGATTTTTGGACAGATGTACGTTAGTATCTAACGGTGTCCTAGCCACTTGATAATCATCCTTGTTAAACTTTGCAAGGACTTTATCAACATAATGAGATTGGCTTAACACGAGACCATCCGGTCTTCTCACGATTTTAATCCGGAGGATTAAATCCGCCAAACTCATATCCTTCATGTCAAATCTCGAATTTAACATATATGTCCTTGGTAGATTTGATCATTCGATCGTTACTACTCACATAAACAAAGAATGACATAACCATCTATCGTTTCCTTAACCCAGACACACTTGTCACTTTTGTTTATATTAAACCCATTGGTTAACATCGCATGATCAAACTTCTCGTGCCACTGCTTACGCACTTGTTTTAAACCTTATAACGATTTAACCAATTTACAGACTTTCTTCTCTTGGCCCGGAACCACAAAACCATCATGTTTTTCCATATAGATTTCTTCATCTAACTCGCCACTCAAGAAAGATCTTTTCACATATGAACGTCCAAATTTCACAGAGCGACCATGGCAAATATCATTCTAATGAAATTTATTCTCGTCACGGGAGAATACGTATCGAAGTAATCAAGGCCCTCGCGTTGCTCGTATCCTTTAATTACAAGTTTAGCCTTATACTTCTCAATGGAACCATTAGGCTTCATCTTCTTTCTAAAGACCTACTTGGATCCCAAGGGCTTACTATCCGGAGGAAGATCAACCAGTTCTCAAGTGTGATTCTGTAGGATAGAATCTCCTTCACTTTTTATAGCATATTTCCACATTAGTACTTCCACAGAAGTCACAGCTTCTACATACGTTTGAGGCTCGTTTTCTAACAAACATGTCAGAAAATCCGATTCATTTTCTAGTAAACAAGTTAGAATATGCGTATCACACTCCAACATGTACGCTAGAAAATCTGGACCAAAGGATTTTTCAATCCTAATTCGCTTGCTACGTCTAACTTTGAGCTCGGGTTCTTTTCAGACCCTCGATTGTCATTATCCCAAAAATAATAATCCTACGAAAAGATTATAATTATATGGGAAAAGGCAGAAAACTGGGAAGGAAAAGGTGGATGATTTGGATTGTGGTTAGCACGAGTTTGAACAAATCGTTCTTTTCTTTAAAACCTTATTTGCTACCTCCCACAAGTGCTAGGAGCGTTGTAGCCTAGGTTTTCCAGGATAAGACGTGCTACGATTCAGTGTTTGAGCACTCAAACAAAGAATCCGGCGAACAAAGAAAAGTATAGAACACACTTGGCTAAAGAAGAGAGTAGAAGCAGAGTTTTGGGAGCTGAAAACGTAGTGGAATTCCTTCAATTTCTTGTCTTCAAATGCAGCTGCTCTACCCCTTCTTATATAGGGTTGAGGAAGTTGAATAGCCTTTAATATGACATTTAAATTGGTATTAAAACCAATTGTGTAACACCTGCAACAGTCATGCCCACTAACTGGGATTAAATTCAGAATTCAAAAAATTTGAATTAAAGCAATATTAATTCCGTAACGGATGAATTTAATCTTCACAACAGCTTGGACTCGGCGAATAGGGTTGAGGAAGTTGAATAGCCTTTAATATGACATTTAAATTGGTATTAAAACCAATTGTGTAACACCTGCAACAGTCATGCCCACTAATTGGGATTAAATTCAGAATTCAAAAAATTTGAATTAAAGCAATATTAATTCCGTAACAAATGAATTTAATAGCTTGGACTTCGCCACACACGAGCTTAGGCTTAATTCATGCCTTTTGCACCCCTCCCCTTGCGGGCGAAAGAAAACATCTATGATATATAATTCAATAAGTTTTAAAAGGGCTCTTGTATAAATAGTGGTGCAAATCCACTTCCAAAACCAATGTGGGACAAAAGCTTCACTTTGTCCCTTCTTTTTCCAACTCAAATGGGTCTACTTTGAGAATCAATATCTCATTCACCCATTATCAGTTTTGAGCGTACAATATATCAATCTCTTCGTCTCACTACGGAGAATCCAAATCAACTTTAACCCGACCCAAATCAGAAGTAGACCACACTGATAATTGTACCACAAAATAGCCACTTAATATGCCATTTTAAGCTATTTTTCCAACAAAGAGTTGCAGTATATAGTTTCCCGCAACTAAAGTCAGATATGAGGAAAGTAAGTTAATTGGAGCTTGAAGTTTAAGATTTGAAGATTTTCGATCTTGAAGGGAAGGCAAGAGTAGATGTTGATACACTAAGAATAAGTCAAATCACGCCAAGTGGATGTTTCCTGATTGATGATATAGAAACCTTCACAAGTTAAAGATTAAAAGTCAAACTTGGAAATTCTGGAGCATGAAGAATTGGAAGGAACATAAGGTCAAATTATACAACGTGAAGGTAGTTCCGTCTACCTTTGAAGAAACAAATAGAGGACAAGTCGGGAGTTGTGGATCTGGAAGGAGTGAAGTCTAAGATAAGGAAACTTAGACCTTTTAAATGCAGGAAGATGAGAAGAAACGTTGCAAGTAGGTTGTGTATTCCTATGAAGTGTGAGAAGATTGAGAAGTGAACTATAGAAGAGGGACATTGTACACCATATTCAGTACACTTGGGAGGTGGTAACTTGTATGAGGACTTAAGGAAGAAATTTTGGTGATAAGAATGAAACAAGAGGTAGCTGAACTTGTAATCAGATAATTGAATTGTCAAAAGGTTAAGACTGACACGAGTGAACCTAAAGGACTGGTTTAATCATTGGATTTCCTTTAGAATGATGAGATTTCGTACCAATGGATTTTGTAGGAGGCTTACCGTTGCCTAAGACATGAAAGAACGAAGTTGGATTATAACCGATTGACTTATGACGGTTGCAAGACTTATACCTATGAACGAGATTTGGCCTACTGAGCAATGATCAAGGACACTTGTGGAACGTGTAGTGAAGTGTCATGGAGTGCCTCAATATGTTAATGCTGGTAGAGATTCTGACTTTTATCATGATTTTGGAGAAGTACTATAAACTGCGTTATGTACAAGTTGAAGTTGAGTTCTGCCTTTCACCCAGTTATAGATGGTCAACGTGAAGGATCATTCAACATGAGAAGACCAGTTGAAAGCTTGTGCTATAGACCTGCAAGGATCTGAGGATGAGCATTAGAATTTGATCATATTTTCTTATAATAATGGTTACCAATTGAGCATACAAAGGGCTCCTTACAAGGTTTCGTGTGGTTAGAAGTGAAGAAGTCCACTGTGCTAAAGAAGGTGTAAGTGACACATTGGTGTTAAGGCCTTGATGTTTTAAGGTACCATAAGGAAGTGAGGTTGGTTCACAAGGTTAATGAAGTCTTATGATGACAATAATAGATAACTGATTGAATTTCGAGCTAGAAGGAAGGAAATGTATTGTTAAGAAGTTTCATCTACTAAGGGAATGGCGAAGTTCGATAAGAAAAGCAAGTCAAGCTCAGGGTTTATTGGTCCATAAGAGATCTTGGAAAAGATTGGAAAAAGGGACTTATAGATTTGGACAAGAATTTAGAGTGTATTGAAGGAGTATATTCATGGTTCGTCACATGTGATTCCTCCTGAAGTCGTGAAACTGAATGTGACTTTAACTTATGAAGATAGGGCGATAGGGATCTTGGATATAAGACACGTATGAATCGAATAAGAGAACCGTCAAACTGGTCAAGTGTTATGATCGAATCGTCAAACTGAAGACATCACTTGAAGTTGAGACTCCTTGTTCCTCTTGAAGCCGAATTCTTCTCTTTTCCTTGAAAACCGAATACCCCTTTTGTTGAGAAATCCATTATGTCTTTTCAAAGCTCGTTCTTGTTTTCTTCTCAAAATGATTCTGTGCAACGTGACAACCTTATTTCCAAAGTTGTCGCCTTGATAACATTGATTCTATTCCTAACCAACGTTGTCCTTGAGTTTAAAAGTTAAACCCTTCATTCTCTTTTTCCCCGTGGGGTCTCACTTTTTAAAACTAAGTGCACCTTCTTTAAATTCATCTATCTACTACCGTTTCAGTTTTAATCCTTTATCCCCAAAATGATTAAGGGGTAGAGTGTAACACCCGTATTTTCTAAACAATATTATTTTAAATACAAATATTTTCAAAATGGAATTATTTTCCAATTACTAAATAGAAAATATATTTTTAAATCTAATTATTTTGCAATGGGCTTTGGTTGACCTATTTTTATAACTTATTATTTTTCTACAAAAATATTGTTAAGCCCAAAATGATTTTTAATCCCTAAAGTCTATCAATTATTCTAAGCCCAAAATATACATACATATATATAGTTTAACCCAAAAATAGTAACCCTAGTATTTATCAGTCGTTATATCGTGGACCGCGGTGCACGTTCAACACGGTCAAAACGGAGCCGTTTCTTTAAGTAAAGAAACGGTGCGCCGTTACAGTTAACGGAGCGCACATATTTGACGTATTAATTATCAACTGACACTATAGTGTTTCTAAACGGATACTGCCTCACATATTATTTTATATATTATCCTATTGAAACTGAAATTCAATTGAAGTGAAACTGTAGTTGTGTTGAAATGACTTTACAGTGTATCTAAAATAACACTGCCTCACGTATTATTTTTATATTATCAACTGAAACTGCAATTGAATTGAAATGAAACTGTAGGTGTGTTGAAATGAAACTGCAGTGTATATAAAATGAAACTGAATAACATTTCACATTTTTTAGTGTATATTGTGTAATTAAGCTGTAGTTATATCGAAATAATCATGTAGTTGTGTTTTAATGAAACTATGATGTATATAAAATAAAATTAAATAACATTTTCACATATTTGGGTGTTATAATATCGAATAAAACTGTAGTTATATTGAAATGAAACTGTAGTTTTATCGAAATGAAACTACAATGTATACAAAATGAAACTGAATAACAGAGTTACTTTTTGCGGAATGACGCGAAACGGTGTGAAACAGATGATGTTTCTTTTCATTAAGGAGGGGGTGTTTGGTTATTGGCTTATCAGCCAATTTTTGACTGATTTGACCATTTTCAGCTGTTTGACTTAGTCAATCAGCTGAAATGAGTGTTTGGTTAATAGCTTTTTCTTTCAGCTGATTCATCCTATAAGCTGATTTGGGAAACGCTGGGTGAGGCAGCGTTTTATGAATGGCTGGTTGTATTTAATTTCTAAAAGACAGATTTACCCATTATTCTTCTTCTTTTCTCGCCTTCTCCCCTCTCACTGTAAGCCATGGACAACACTCAAGAAAGTCTTCATCCTAAAAGTTCAGAGCACACAACAAATACACAAACTATATTTTTTATTCACAAAAAAAAAAAAATCATCCTCAAAGTTCATAACACAGAACAAATATACAAATTATCTTTTTTATTCACAAATTAAAAGTAAACAAAAAAAAAAAAAATACTTCATCCTCAAAGTTCAGAACCCACAACAAATACACAAACTATATTTTTTATTCACAAATTAAAAGTAAAAAAAAAAAAAAAACATTGAGAGAAACGAACCCAAATCTATCATCTTCATCCTTGTTGCCATTGATTATCGCCCTTCTTGTTCTTTCCCATTGCTTCTTGCCTTTGATTCTGGCTCATTTTTTTCTCCACTGCTTCGCTATTTCTTCGCATCTGGTTTGGCCATTTGGGGCAGAGGGTTAGGGATTTGATTTCATTTGAGCTGTGGGTTGGTTTGGCATTTAGGTTAAGAATGCAGGTCGGTGGGCTTGTCATTTTAATTTTAATAATAATAATAATAATAATAAATTAAATAAATAAATAAATAATGGTAATACGGGTTGTGGACTTTTGGGTTCATTTATTTAATAATAATAAATTTACAATAGTAATAATAAATAATAATTGTAATAATTAATAAATTCATTTAATAATAAATAGTAATAGTACTTATACCCTTAAAGGTCATTTTACATGCAATCATCTAATAGAAAACAGCTAATTTACCAAACACTTTTTTATAATCAGCTAATACAATCAACTGGTCAAACCAACTAACACAATCAGTTATTAAACACCAGCTAATCCAATCAGCTATCAACTATCAGCTATCAGTCATTTACCAAACACCCCTTAAATAAAACGACGTCATTTTGACACGCAGTGCATGATCGATGATGCACCGCAGTGCACGATATAATTTGCCAGTATTTATAGTCCTATATACGGAGTATATATGTTGATAGCAGCAGCGACAATACTAACCCAAAAATAGTAACCCTAGTATTTATAGTCCTGTATATAGTCAAAAAATCGGTGATGTTGGAGTAAGGCAGCAGCGACAGGCAGAACAGCAGAGGACGGCGTGTCTGGCAGCGACCTTCTCACCGGAGACCTTCTTCCCAGCATCAAGAGCAGTAGCGGTCTTCCTCCCCTGCTTTCCGGCGAGTAGGGCAGGCGACGGCGAACAGGTCGACGTGACGCAACAGCAAACCCGGCGGGCAGCAGTCCCCTCCCTCTCATCTGTTTCTGGCAGTCCCTCGGCTGGACTTCGCTCTCGCAAATCCGGCGAATCTTCTCCTGGCAGTGAGCATCGGTGGCGATGGCGATGCTTAGTAGCAGCTGCGACGAAACTCCCGCGGCGCGATCTCCCTCCTCTGGTTTCCGGGCGAGCAGGCCAGAGCTTGGACGGTGGGCCTGAGCTTGCCGGCAGTGGTGGCGTAGCAGCAACGGCTTTGCGGCGGCTTGCATAGGTGAGGACTAAGACATGTCATTGAAGCTTACTAAGATGATAATGATTCGGTGTTGTTATTGATGATGGGGATTAATGGATTTATAATTATGGATTAATTGGTTAATGATGGTTATTGAATTATGATGATGATGAGGTCATGATTATTAAATGATGATGTTATGATATGGATTATGATGTTATGGTTAATGATGATGGTTGGTGGGGATGTTATGATATTATGATGAGTATAATGATGGGGTTAAATGATTAATTATTAGTTGGTAATTAGTCATTAATGATTGTTGGATCCTTGAGTTCTAATGAACCTCTAAGAAAACAGGGAAGGTCATGGCAGGGCAATGAGGAAGAGGATTGTGGTGATTTTTTTTTTTTTTTTTTGACTCTATTACAATGCAGTATCTGTCTATTGAAGTACAAAGAGGAGTCAATATCGCCTCTCCGAGGCTCGATCCCACAACCTCTCACATAAGGGATCAACTTGACGGTGATGTTCTAAGCATGTTAGAAGGACAAACACAACGCATTAAAATGTTAACGTTCTAAGCATGTGAAAATGTAGAAGTTGAAAGTGTTGAAATATGTCAAGTTGATAGAATGGATGCTAAAATCTTTGAAGAGTATCAAAGAGTATTAAAATGGAGAAATTAGTGATTGGATTCCTACCTTGCCATGGTTTCTAGAGTTGGACCCGAGATGGAGAAAGAAGAAGAATTTGCTCTTGCTTGGATTGGTAATTCTTTGGTCTCTCAAGCCACACAGCTCTCTACCATTAATGCCACATTTTTTACTAAATTAAAAGGGGGGAAGAAAGCCAAAAGAGGGAAAGAAAAAATTGCCTATTGTTGAGGACACTTTTCACCCTTTGTCAAATGATATTTTAGAAGAATTGGAGGAGGATCAAATGGCAAGAGCACTCCAAATTTCAAGATTGGAAACACATCTTGCTCCGGGAGAAATCTCTATGCCTATAGTTCATGTTGAAAGGGAAACTCACGGCACAAGTGACAATTGTGAAGCTCACAATTCGGGTATGAATGAAGGAGTTCAAGATCACTTGAGCAATGAGAGAAATGTGGAACAAACATAAGATCAAGGTGAAATAAATCAAGTAAATGAAGGAGCTCTAATAGTTGCTACACTCGAGACTCATTCGAACGAAAGGGAAACAAATTTGGAGACTCTTTTACTTGAGATGCTCAAGAAGGTTGATGAATTGCAAGGAAGTCTAAATGCTCAAGTTGACAATGCCTCAACCACTCATTCTGAAAGAGAGGTCGCAGAGTAGAAGATTCCTACCTTAAGTCCTATAAAAACTTGCAAGAAATGGTTGAAAGACAACAAGTAATGGAGAAAAAAGTTGGCAACATTCACTCTAAGATGAAAAAGAATTTAGAAGACTTTATGCTGTAATTAATCAAGGTGATTGGAGAGGAAAGAAGAAGTGGTGAAGCCTTTACAGTGAAACAAAACAAGAATATCCTAAAGGTTGTTCATCAACATGAAAATCAATTGAGGGATGTCCATAATGAAGTTGGTTCAATTCCATAAATATCAAAGTGAGTTGCTTAAGGGGTTCGAATGATATGATGGGATTCATTCCTCCATTTATGGCTTACGTAGCATGATTATTGAGCTCATTGATTATGCCAAAAAGGGTAAAAAGAGACTCAGTCATTTATAAGGTATTTTAGCACGCAAAAGTGGACAATTAAACATTATAACATGTTTTAAAAGAGCATTTTTATAAGATAAATTTGGAAGCAAAAAATAAAAATCAAACAAACATATTTTTTCTCTTCTTTTATATTTTATGTTTTGTTAATATTATTAATTGGTGTATTTTCATTTCGGAGGTTGATACGGCGCCAACAATCGTGGATCTTGAAGCACTAAACGATCATGACATTGTGAGTTTTTACAATAAATTCAACAACTCATTGTATGCAAATTTTATTGATTGAAATAAATGTTTAATAAATGATAATTATAGATACAACTAGTTATAAATATGTGTGACAGGCAATTATAAAATTTTTAATGAATAGAAATAACCCTTAGGTTTATTTCAGTTATAAATGTGAAATGTCTCAATTTAATGCAAGAATATTGATAAATATGGAACGTAAAGTGCACACACAACACACACACGATGTATGTACAATGCACGAATGATGAACATACAGTGCACGGCTCTTGTGTAGTTTTTTCTTTTTTTTTTTTTTTTTTTTTTTGCCTGTTAGCATTTTGGATGATCGGCGGTAGAGTTGTGCATGGTGTTACAATTTTTTGTGCACGGCTAGTATTCCTTTTAGTCTTTCTAGTTTTTTAGTCTTTTATCTTGTTTTGGCTATTATTCTGAGATAGAAATGATATTTATAGGGCCAATATATATGATGAAAATATGATAAATTTTAAATAGATGATTAGATTAATGTTTTGTTAATATTATTAATTGGTGTATTTTCATTTTAGGAGGTTTAAACGCCTCCAACAATCGCAGATCTTGAAGCACTAATCGATCGTGACATTGTAAGGTTTTACAATAAATTGAACTACTCATTGTATGCGAATTTTATTGAATAAAATAAATGTTTAGGAAATGATAATTATAGATACAACTAATTATAAATATGCGTGATAGGTAATTATAAAATTTTCAACGAATAAAATAACCTTTCGGTTTAGGTCAATTATAAATGTGAAATCTCTCGGTTTAATGCAATAATATTTGATAAATATGACTGTTTCTTCATCATAAATGCAAAGTGCATGCACGACGCACGATGCATGTACAATGCACGACAGATGAACATATAGTGCATGGCCGTGCAGTGTTGTTATTTACTTTGCGTTTTTTTTTTTTTTTTGCCTATTATCATTTTAGATGATCGGCGGTAGAGTTGTGCATGGTGTTACTTTTTTGGGGGCAACGGCTAGTATTCCTCTTAGTCATTGTGATTTTTTATTCTTTGTCTTGTGCTGGCTGTTATGCAGTGATGAAATGATATTTATAGGGCCACATATATGATGAAAATTGGATAAATTTTTGATAGACGATTAAATTGTATTTTCTTTACAGTAATGTTACATCTTGTCACAAATTTTTTTCGTAATATTCATTAAATGAATTATTAATGTTATTTTATTGGATTTTTTCTATTTAATTGTTACGTGAATTTGATATTAAGAATGATGTGATGATCACATTTTTAAATTTACTTCTTAATATTATCATAGAATTACTTATTTTTTTAATAGTTGGTTTTTAAATGTATTCATTTTATCGCATGTGGTAGATAGGTCACCAATTCTTAAATAATAATAATAAATATAAATATTTTAATGCAAATTGCACGCACAATGAACATATAGTGCACGACGTGTGCAGTTTTGTTTTTCGCTTTGCATGGTGTGTTTTTTTTATTGTGGTCCGGGTCTTTCTCGTTGTGCAGTTTTGTTTTTCGCTTTGCTTTTTTTCTTGGCCTGTTAGCATTTTGGATGACAGCGGTAGAGTTATGCATGGTGTGTTTTTTTTATTGTGGTCCGGGTCTTTCTCTGTCCGTTTAACGGTCCAGGTCCACCCGATTTGCTCCGAGAGGCACAGAAGCTGGCCCAAAAGGGGTCATCACTTGTGGGAATTGAACCAGGGTTATTCCAAAATTCTCACCCACAAAGAGAACTCATTTGCCACTTGAGCTACCCTGTTGGGTTATCTTTGTGGTTTGGTTATTCTTTATCTTGTGTTGGGTATTATGTTGAAATGATATTTATCTGGCCACATATATGATGAAACTTTGATAATTTTTTTTAATAGATAATTAGATTATATTTTCTTTATAGTAATGTTACACCATGTCACAAATTTGTTTCGTAATATAATATTCATTATATGACTTATTAATGTTATTTTATTGAATTTTTTCTATTTAATTGTTTTGTAAATTCGATATTAAGAATGATGCAATGATTTGATTTTAAATTTACTTTTTAATATTATCATCTTGATATGGAATTACTTGTTTTAATTTTTTTTATTGTTGGTTATTAAATGTATTCATTTTATCACATGTGGTAGATAGGTCAATTTTTAAAAAATAATAATAAATATAAATAATTTAATGCAAAGTGCACACACGACGCACGATGCATGTACAATGCACGGACGATGAACATATAGTGCATGCCGTGTGCAGTTTTGTTTTTCGCTCGCGTTTTTTTTTTTTTTCTTGTCTGTTAGCATTTTGGATGATCAGCTATAGAGTTGTGCATGGTTTTACATTTTTTTTTTGTGCAACGGCTAGTATTCCTTTTAGTCTTTGTGGTTTGTTATTCTTTATCTTGTGTTGGCTATTATGTTGAAATGATATTTATCGGGCCACATATATGATGAAAATTTGATACATTTTTGATAGATGGTTGGATTATATTTTCTTTTACAGTAATGTTACACCCTGTCACAAATTTGTTTCGTAATATTTATTATCTGACTTATTAATGTTGTTTTATTGAATTTTTTCTATTTAATTATTTTGTAAATTCGATATTAAGAATGATGCAATGATTTGATTTTAAATTTAATTATTAATTATTAATATTATCATCTTGACATGGAATTACTTGTTTTTTTTTTTTTTTTTATAGTTGGTTATTAAATGTATTCATTTTATCACATGTGGTAGATAGGTCAATTCTTAAAACATAATTATAAATATAATTATTTTAATGCGTGCACGCACGACGCACGATGCATGTACAATGCACGGATGATGAACATATATTGCATGCGGTGTCTAGTTTTGTTTGTTTTTTTTTTTTTTGTTTTTTTTTTTTGTTTTTTTTTTATTTTTTTGCCTGTTAGCATTTTGGATGATCAGCTGTAGAGTTGTGCATGGTGTTACATTTTTTGTGCAACAGCTAGTATTCCTTTTAGTCTTTGTGGTTTGTTATTCTTTATCTTGTGTTGGCTTTTATGTTGAAATGATATTTATCAGGCCACATATATGATGAAAATTTGATACATTTTTTATACATGATTAGATTATATTTTCTTTACAGTAATGTTACACCTTGTCACAAATTTGTTTCATAATATTCATTATATGACTTATTAATGTTACTTTATTGAATTGAATTTTTTCTATTTAATTGTTTTGTAAATTCGATATTAAGAATGATGCAATGATTTGATTTTAAATTTAATTATTAATATTATCATCTTGACATGGCATTACTTGTTTTAATTTTTTTTATAATTGGTTATTAAATGTATTTATTTTATCACATGTGGTAGATAGGTCATTTCTTAAAAAAAAAATATAAATATTTTAATGCAAATTGCACCCACGACACACGATGTATGTACAATGCACGGATAATGAACATATAGTGCATGCCGTGTGCAGATTTGTTTTTCGCTCTGCATTTTTTTTTTTTTTGGCCTATTAGCATTTTGGATGATCAGCTGTAGAGTTGTGCATGGTGTTACATTTTTTTGTGCAACGTAACGGCTAGTATTCCTTTTAGTCTTTGTGGTTTGTTATTCTTTATCTTGTGTTGGCTATTATGTTCAAATGATATTTATCCTGCCACATATATGATGAAAATTTGATACATTTTTGATAGATGATTAGATTATATTTTCTTTATAGTAATGTTACACCCTGTCACAAATTTGTTTCGTAATATTCATTATATGACTTATTAATGTTATTTTATTAATTTTTTCTATTTAATTGTTTTGTAAATTCGATATTAAGAATGATGCAATGATTTGATTTTAAATTTACTTCTTAATATTATCATCTTGACATGGAATTACTTGTTTTAATTTTTTTATAGTTGGTTATTAAATGTATTCATTTTATCACATGTGGTAGATAGGTCAATTCTTAAAAAATAACAATAAATATAAATATTTTAATGCAAAGTGTATGCATGACGCACTATGCATGTACAATGCACGGACGATGAACATATAGTGCACGCCGTGTGTAGTTTTGTTTTTCGCTCTGCGGTTTTTTTTTTTTTTTTTTCGCCTGTTAGCATTTTGGATGATCAGCTGTAGAGTCTGCATGGTGTTACATTTTTTGTGCAACGGCTAGTATTCCTTTTAATCTTTGTGGTTTGTTATTCTTTATCTTGTGTTGGCTATTATGTTGAAATGATATTTATCGGGCCACATATATGATGAAAATTTGATACATTTTTGATAGATGATTAGATTATATTTTCTTTACAGTAATGTTACACCCTGTCACGAATTTGTTTCGTAATATTCATTATATGATTCATGAACAATGCACTGACGATGAACATATAGTGCACGGGTCGTGTGCAATTTTGTTATTTTCGTTGCGTTTTTTTTTTTTTTTCTTTTGCCTATTATCATTTTCTATGATCCGGGGTAACGTTGTGCATTGTGTTACAATTTTTTGTGCAACGGCTAGTATTCCCCTTAGTCATTGTGGTTTTTTATTCTTTATTTTGTGTTGGCTATTATGGAGTGTTGAAATGATATTTATAGGGCCACATATATGATGATAATTGGATAAATTTTTGATAGATAATTAGATTGTATTTTTTTTTTTTACAGTAATGTTACATCCTGTCACAAATTCTTTTCGTAATATTCATTATATAACTTATTAATGTTATTTTATTAGATTTTTTTCTCTTTAATTTTTATGTGAATTCGATGTTAAGAATAATGCGATGAGCGCATTTTAAATTTACATCTTAATATAATCATCGAATTACTTAGTTTTTTAATAGTTGGTTATTCTCTGTATTCATTTTATCACATGCATGTGGTAGATATGTCAATTCTTAAAAAATAATACGGAGTAATAAATATAAATATTTTAATGCAAAATGCACACACGACGCATGATGCATGTACAATGCACGGACGATGAACATATAGTGCATGTTAATGTGCAGTTTTGTTTTTTGCTATGCATTTTTTTTTATTGCATAATAGCATTTTGGATGATCGGTGTTTGATTTGCGCATTGGGTTATGTTTTTGTGCAACGGCTAGTATTTCTCTTAGTCCTTGTGGTTAGTTATTCTTTATCTTGTGTTGGCTATTATGATGAAATGATATTTATCAGGCCAAATGTATGATGAAAATTGAATACATTTTTGATAGATAATGATTAAATTATATTTTCTTTACAGTAAAGTTACACCATGTCACAAAATTTTTTCGTAATATTCATTATAGGGAGAAGTGTCAAATAGGCCCATTTACTATTGTCAAGTGTTCAATTCCCACTATGAACTAAGTTAAAAGCTAATTAACCACACTTACCTACTAAATTTGTTCAATTAGCTTTTTTACAGGCAATTGACTTTTTTTTTGCAGGTTACTAATTCAATTATTAAAAAAATAATTTCAAAATAATTTAAAAATTATTACAAAAAAAAAAAAAAGAAAATACACCGGCTGTCCGGCGAGGACAGCCGGTGGATGTATTATATTATTTTATTTATTTATTTTAATAATTAAATAGGTAACCTGTTAATAACCTGTAAAAAAAAGTCAATTGAATAAATTTAACTCGTGGATGGAACTATTTGACACTTAATTTATTTCGTGGTGGAAATTGAGCACTTCGCAGTAGTAGATGAGCCTATTTGACACTTGTGCCTTCATTATATGACTTATTAATGTTATTTTATTAGATTTTTTCTCTTTAATTTTTATATGAATTCGATATTAATAATAATGCGATGAGCGCTTTTTAAATTTACTTCTTAATATAATCATCGAATTACTTATTTTTTTAATAGTTGGTTATTATCTGTATTCATTTTATCACATGTATGTAGATAGTTCAATTCTTAAAAAATAATACGGAGTAATAAATATACATATTTTAATGCAAAGTGCACGAACGACGCATGATGCATGTACAATGCACGGACGATGAACATAAAGTGCACGATAATGTGCAGTTTTGTTTTTAGCTATGCGTTTTTTTTTTTAAATTATTGCGTATTAGCATTTTGGATGATCGGTTGTTGATTTGCGCATTGGGTTATGTTTTTTTGTGCAACGGTTAGTATTTCTCTTAGTCCTTGTGGTTAGTTATTCCTTATCTTGTGTTGGATATTATGATGAAATGATATTTATCGGGCCACATATATGATGAAAATTGAATTCATTTTTGATAGATGATTAGATTATATTTTATTTATAGTAATGTTACACCATGTCACAAAATTGTTTCGTAATATTCATTATATTACTATTAATGTTATTTTATTGAATCTTTTCTATTTTATTGTTTCGTAAATTCGATATTAAGAATGATGCAATGATTTGATTTAAATTTACTTCTTAATATTATCATCTTGACATGGAATTACTTGTTTTGCCTATTACCATTTTTGATGATCGGTGGTAGAGTTGTGCATGGTGTTACGTTTTTTTGTGCAACGACTTGTATTCCGCTTAGTCATTGTAGTTTTTTATTCTGTCTTGTGTTGGCTATTATGCAGTGATGAAATGATATATATAGGGCCACATAAATGATGATAATTGGATTAATTTTTGATAGATAATTAGAATGTATTTTCTTTACAGTAACGTTACATACTATTACAATTTTTTTTTTCGTAATATTCATTATATGACTTATTAATGTTATTTTATTTGATTTTTTCTATTTAATTGTTATGTGAATTCGATATTAAGAATGATGTGATGATCTCATTTTAAATTTACTTCTTAATCTAATCATCGAATTACTTAATTTTTTTTTATATATAGTTGGTTATTATCTGTATTCATTTTATCACATGTGGTAGATAGGTCAATTCTTAAAAAATAATACGGAGTAATAAATATAAATATTTTAATGCAAAGTGCACGCACGACGCATGATGCATGAACAATGCACGGACGATGAACATAAAGTGCATGTTAATGTGCAGTTTTGTTTTTTGCTATGCGTTTTTTTTTTTTTTTATTGCGTAATAGCATTTTGGATGATCGGTGGTTGATTTGCGCATTAGGTTATGTTTTTGTGCAACGGCTAGTATTTCTCTTAGTCCTTGTGGTTAGTTATTCTTTATCTTGTGTTGGCTATTATGATGAAATGATATTTATCGGGCCAAATATATGATTAAAATTGAATACATTTTTGATAGATAATGATTAAATTATATTTTCTTTACAGTAATGTTACACCATGTCACAAAATTGTTTCGTAATATTCATTATAGGGAGAAGTGTCAAATAGGCCCATGTACTATTGTCAAGTGTTCAATTCCCACTATGAACTAAGTTAAAAGCTAATTAACCACACTTACCTACTAAATTTGTTCAATTAGCTTTTTTACAGGTAATTGACTTTTTTTTTGCAGGTTACTAATTCAATTATTAAAAAAATAATTTCAAAATGATTTAAAAATTATTACAAAAAAAAAAAAAAAAAATACACCGGCTGTCCGGCGAGGACAGCCGGTGGATGTATTATATTATTTTATTTATTTATTTTAATAATTAAATAGGTAACCTGTTAATAACCTGTAAAAAAAAGTCAATTGAATAAATTTAACTCGTGGATGGAACTATTTGACACTTAATTTATTTCGTGGTGGAAATTGAGCACTTCGCAGTAGTAGATGAGCCTATTTGACACTTGTGCCTTCATTATATGACTTATTAATGTTATTTTATTAGATTTTTTCACTTTAATTTTTATATGAATTCGATATTAATAATAATGCGATGAGCGCATTTTAAATTTACTTCTTAATATAATCATCGAATTACTTATTTTTTTAATAGTTGGTTATTATCTGTATTCATTTTATCACATGTGGTAGATAGTTCAATTCTTAAAAAATAATACGGAGTAATAAATATACATATTTTAATGCAAAGTGCACGAACGACGCATGATGCATGCACAATGCACGGACGATGAACATAAAGTGCACGATAATGTGCAGTTTTGTTTTTAGCTATGCGTTTTTTTTTTTTTTTATTATTGCGAATTAGCATTTTGGATGATCGGTGGTTGATTTGCGCATTGGGTTATGTTTTTTTGTGCAACGGTTAGTATTTCTCTTAGTTCTTGTGGTTAGTTATTCTTTATCTTGTGTTGGATATTATGATGAAATGATATTTATCGGGCCACATATATGATGAAAATTGAATACATTTTTGATAGATGATTAGATTATATTTTATTTATAGTAATGTTACACCATGTCACAAAATTGTTTCGTAATATTCATTATATTACTATTAATGTTATTTTATTGAATTTTTTCTATTTTATTGTTTCGTAAATTCGATATTAAGAATGATGCAATGATTTGATTTAAATTTACTTCTTAATATTATCATCTTGACATGGAATTACTTGTTTTGCCTATTACCATTTTTGATGATCGGTGGTAGAGTTGTGCATGGTGTTACGTTTTTTTGTGCAACGACTTGTATTCCGCTTAGTCATTGTAGTTTTTTATTCTGTCTTGTGTTGGCTATTATGCAGTGATGAAATGATATATATAGGGCCACATAAATGATGATAATTGGATTAATTTTTGATAGATAATTAGAATGTATTTTCTTTACAGTAACGTTACATACTATTACAATTTTTTTTTTCGTAATATTCATTATATGACTTATTAATGTTATTTTATTTGATTTTTTCTATTTAATTGTTATGTGAATTCGATATTAAGAATGATGCGATGATCTCATTTTAAATTTACTTCTTAATCTAATCATCAAATTACTTAATTTTTTTTTATATATAGTTGGTTATTATCTGTATTCATTTTATCACATGTGGTAGATAGGTCAATTCTTAAAAAATAATACGGAGTAATAAATATAAATATTTTAATGCAAAGTGCACACACGACGCATGATGCATGAACAATGCACGGACGATGAACATAAAGTGCATGTTAATGTGCAGTTTTGTTTTTTGCTATGCGTTTTTTTTTTTTTTTATTGCGTAATAGCATTTTGGATGATCGGTGGTTGATTTGCGCATTAGGTTATGTTTTTGTGCAACGGCTAGTATTTCTCTTAGTCCTTGTGGTTAGTTATTCTTTATCTTGTGTTGGCTATTATGATGAAATGATATTTATCGGGCCAAATGTATGATGAAAATTGAATACATTTTTGATAGATAATGATTAAATTATATTTTCTTTACAGTAATGTTACACCATGTCACAAAATTGTTTCGTAATATTCATTATAGGGAGAAGTGTCAAATAGGCCCATGTACTATTGTCAAGTGTTCAATTCCCACTATGAACTAAGTTAAAAGCTAATTAACCACACTTACCTACTAAATTTGTTCAATTAGCTTTTTTACAGGTAATTGACTTTTTTTTTGCAGGTTACTAATTCAATTATTAAAAAAATAATTTCAAAATAATTTAAAAATTATTACAAAAAAAAAAAAAAAAAAGAATACACCGGCTGTCCGGCGAGGACAGCCGGTGGATGTATTATTTAATTTTATTTATTTGTTTTAATAATTAAATTGGTAACATGTTATTAACCTGAAAAAAAATGTCAATTGAATATATTTAACTCGTAGATGGAACTATTTGACACTTAATTTATTTCGTGGTGGAAATTGAGCACTTCGCAGTAGTAGATGAGCCTATTTGACACTTGTGCCTTCATTATATGACGTATTAATGTTATTTTATTAGATTTTTTCTCTTTAATTTTTATATGAATTCGATATTAATAATAATCCGATGAGCGCATTTTAAATTTACTTATTAATATAATCATCGAATTACTTATTTTTTTAATAGTTGGTTATTATCTGTATTCATTTTATCACATGTGGTAGATAGTTCAATTCTTAAAAAATAATACGGAGTAATAAATATAAATATTTTAATGCAAAGTGCACGAACGACGCATGATGCATGTACAATGCACGGACGATGAACATAAAGTGCACGTTAATGTGCAGTTTTGTTTTTTGCTATGCGTTTTTTTTTATTATTGCGTATTAGCATTTTGGATGATCGGTGGTTGATTTGCGCATTGGGTTATGTTTTTTTGTGCAACGGCTAGTATTTCTCTTAGTCCTTGTGGTTAGTTATTCTTTATGTTGTGTTGGCTATTATGATGAAATGATATTTATCGGGCCACATATATGATGAAAATTGAATACATTTTTGATAGATGATTAAATTATATTTTCTTTATAGTAATGTTACACCATGTCACAAAATTGTTTCGTAATATTCATTATATTACTTATTAATGTTATTTTATTGAATTTTTTCTATTTTATTGTTTTGTAAATTCGATATTAAGAATGATGCAATGATTTGATTTTAAATTTACTTCTTAATATTATCATTTTGACATGGAATTACTTGTTTTGCCTATTACCATTTTGGATGATCGGTGGTAGAGTTGTGCATGGTGTTACGTTTTTTTGTGCAACGACTTGTATTCCTCTTAGTCATTGTAGTTTTTTATTCTGTCTTGTGTTGGCTATTATGCAGTGATGAAATGATATTTATAGGGCCACATATATGATGATAATTGGATTAATTTTTGATAGATAATTAGAATGTATTTTCTTTACAGTAACGTTACATACTATCACAATTTTTTTTTCGTAATATTCATTATATGACTTATTAATGTTATTTTATTTGATTTTTTCTATTTAATTGTTATGTGAATTCGATATTAAGAATGATGCGATGATCTCATTTTAAATTTACTTCTTAATCTAATCATCGAATTACTTAATTTTTTTTTTATATATATAGTTGGTTATTATCTGTATTCATTTTATCACATGTGGTAGATAGGTCAATTCTTAAAAAATAATATGGAGTAATAAATATAAATATTTTAATGCAAAGTGCACGCTCGACGCATGATGCATGAACAATGCACGGACGATGAACATAAAGTGCATGTTAATGTGCAGTTTTGTTTTTTGATATGCGTTTTTTTTTATTGCGTAATAGCATTTTGGATGATCGGTGGTTGATTTGCGTATTAGGTTATGTTTTTGTGCAACGGCTAGTATTTCTCTTAGTCCTTGTGGTTAGTTATTCTTTATCTTGTGTTGGCTATTATGATGAAATGATATTTATCGGGCCACATATATGATGAAAATTGAATACATTTTTGATAGATGATTAGATTATATTTTCTTTATAGTAATTTTACACCATGTCACAAAATTGTTTCGTAATATTCATTATATGACTTATTAATGTTATTTTATTGAATTTTTTCTATTTTATTGTTTTGTAAATTCGATATTAAGAATGATGCAATGATTTGATTTTAAATTTACTTCTTAATATTATCATTTTGACATGGAATTACTTGTTTTGCCTATTACCATTTTGGATGATCGGTGGTAGAGTTGTGCATGGTGTTACGTTTTTTTGTGCAACGACTTGTATTCCTCTTAGTCATTGTAGTTTTTTATTCTGTCTTGTGTTGGCTATTATGCAGTGATGAAATGATATTTATAGGGCCACATATATGATGATAATTGGATTAATTTTTGATAGATAATTAGAATGTATTTTCTTTACCGTAATGTTACATACTATCATAATTTTTTTTTCGTAATATTCATTATATGACTTATTAATGTTATTTTATTAGATTTTTTCTCTTTAATTTTTATATGAATTCGATATTAATAACAATGCGATGAGCGCATTTTAAATTTACTTCTTAATATAATCATCGAATTACTTATTTTTTTAATAGTTGGTTATTATTTGTATTCATTTTATAACATGTGGTAGATAGGTCAATTCTTAAAAAATAATACGGAGTAATAAATATAAATATTTGAATGCAAAGTGCACGCACGACGCATGATGCATGTACAATGCACGGACGATGAACATAAAGTGCACGTTAATGTGCAGTTTTGTTTTTTGCTATGCGTTTTTTTTTTATTGCGTATTAGCATTTTGGATGATCGGTGGTTGATTTGCGCATTGGGTTATGTTTTTTTGTGCAACGGCTAGTATTTCTCTTAGTCCTTGTGGTTAGTTATTCTTTATCTTGTGTTGGCTATTATGATGAAATGATATTTATCGGGCCACATATATGATGAAAATTGAATACATTTTTGATAGATGATTAGATTATATTTTCTTTATAGTAATGTTACACCATGTCACAAAATTGTTTCGTAATATTCATTATATGACTTATTAATGTTATTTTATTGAATTCTTTCTATTTTATTGTTTCGTAAATTCGATATTAAGAATGATGCAATGATTTGATTTTAAATTTACTTCTTAATATTATCATCTTGACATGAAATTACTTGTTTTGCCTATTACCATTTTGGATGATCCGTAGTAGATTTTGTGCATGGTGTTACGTTTTTTTGTGCAACGACTTGTATTCCTCTTAGTCATTGTAGTTTTTTATTCTGTCTTGTGTTGGCTATTATGCAGTGATGAAATGATATTTATAGGGCCACATGTATGATGACAATTGGATTAATTTTTGATAGATAATTAGAATGTATTTTCTTTTTACAGTAATGTTACATACTATCACAATTTTTTTTCGTAATATTCATTATATGACTTATTAATGTTATTTTATTGGATTTTTTCTATTTAATTGTTATGTGAATTCGATATTAAGAATGATGGGATGATCTCATAAAATTTACTTCTTAATATAATCATTGAATTACTTACTTTTTTTTTTATATAGTTGGTTATTATCTGTATTCATTTTATCACATGTGGTAGATATGTCAATTTTTAAAAATAATAATAAATATAAATATTTTAATGCAAAGTGCACGCACGATGCACTATGCGTGTCAAAATTGCAAAGTTAAGGACTTAATTGGTTGAAATTGAAAGTCGAGAATCAATTTGTGACTTTAGCTATAGTCGGGGGACCATTTTGAGTATTTACTCTATAATCATTCCGCGACGCGCATGTCTCGGCTAGTTGTATTATATAATAGAAATAAAAATATTTGTCAAAATATAATGCATAAAAATTCAATAAAGACAAAAATATTATTTAAAATTTAATTTAAATCGAAATTTTTCATGCGTATTTAAATACAAAATTTTGACGCCTATATCTTTTAAATTTTTATTTTTAATTACAATTAAAACTAATTTATAAATTCTTAAAAAAATAATTATCATACATAAATATAATGGATTATATATAAAATAATTTTTTTTTTTTTAAATATGGACCAAAAAATTAAAGGTGATGTGATGTCGCCTTATCCACGGATAGTTATGCTGTGCATCCGTATGCACCATGCATGGTGCATACGGATGCCAAAACGACATCGTTTTATTAAAAAACGCGCGTCTTTCCTTTAAAAAAATTCAGGTTCGATTCCCAGCAACAACATTATATTGTTCATTCATTCTGGAATTTTAGTTCATAGATTATGGAATTATAGTTCATTGATTATGGAATTATAGTTCATCGATTATGGAATTGTAGTTCATCGATTCTGAAATTTTAGTTTATAGATTATGAAATTTTAGTTCATTCATTCTGGAATTTTTAGTTCATAGGTTAGATTATGGAATTATAGTTCATCGATTATGGAATTATAGTTCATCGATTATGAAATTATAGTTCATCAATTATGGAATTTTAGTTCATATGTTGTTGCTGGGAATCGAACCTGATTTTTTTTTTTTTTTAAGGGGAGACGCGCGTTTTATTAAAACGACGTCGTTTTTGCATCCGTATGCACACCATGTATGGTGATACGGATGCACAGCATAATTTGCCCTTAGCCACACCTGCACGTGGGCATGGTCGGCGCCTCACCAAATTCTAGCGGAACCTAAAGTAGAAGCCTATAGCATGACGATTAGAGGGGGAAAAAACTCAAAAGCACCAAATCAAAAAATCATCAAGATTAATAAACAAATTTAAAAATAAAAACTCAAACTAAGAAAATAAAAATACATCTGGAATATCTATTAGGATCAAGCTCTTACCAAAAAATATTATTTAATTAAATTGGAGAAGAAGTTGAATATAGGAATTAGAAAAATTTAGTTAAGATATCTATACTACAAAGATAACAAGTTTCAATAATATAGAGTAAAGAGAAGTGAGAAGTTGTATGTAATTAAGAAACGAGGGAAAACTCGTTCTGAAAAGTAAATTTGCTCTAAAAATTTAAAGCTTTGCTTGTAGACGATGTAAATAAGAAGGTATAAAATAACGCTCGCTTTATATAACAGTGTTGTCATTAGTCATGTAGAACTAAATCACACTCCCAAAAGAGATGACAATGTAGGATATACTCACATGAGCGGTTTTTTTTTAATTTTTTTTTCTGTTCCAACTTTATACTTTAATAAAAATAATGACGTGAGTTAAGTCGATCTCTACCTACATTACATACTCAAATGAACTTCCTCTGGCTGTGGATAAGCTACTTGGTGAAACAAGGACTTCATACTGCAAGATCGGACCATATTAGGGTCCCCATTCCAAAGTAATGTAGCAAAGTGCAGGTTGGACTTCTCTATGAGGTGAACATTATCAAAAAACATATAATCCCTAACATCTTTGCATAACTCATACTCTTTCAATTTCCCCCTTTTACCCCCACAACTGGACAATCCTCTATAAGGACCACTGCCACAACATGCTGTCTTTGCCTCTTTGAACCCTGGAAATATACATACATATATAATAAGTAATCGTTGCAAGTATATATTATTTGTCTAACCAATACATTATTATATTAACGTACTTACCATATCTCGATGGGTGATCAATTATATCAGTGGCAGCCTGGAAGAAATCAAAGTAGGAATACTTAAACCCCTGTAATGTCTTCTCTAGTTCGATGAGTTTTTTTGGTAAAATCTTATTATGTATCTTTGTAAATACTTGGAATTTCTTCAAACAGCCAGTTCTATTTGTTTGTTGAAACTTTAGGGCCCTTGAATATGGTAAGCAGGCTAAAGGCACCGCAGAAAAAATGACAAATTTTCTTCCTCCTTCCTTGTATACTTCCTGTTGAAATGGATCATATCGGAGAATTGAAGCACACTACTATAGATCAAAGTTTGGTAAACTGAAACTTCAAATTTTGAGGATTAATAAATAAGAGTTAATACCATCTGCGGTCCTCCGATTATGGTTGTTTGTCACGTTTAATCCTAAATTTTTAAATTAACCACCCGTGGTTCTTTGACTTTCAAATTGCTACCATCTCTGGTACAAGTTAACCAACCTATTTTGAAAGTTGACCATGGGTGGTTAACTTAGATGGTAACAATTTGAAAATGAAGAAACACGTGTAATAAATTTGATAGTTTAGAACTAAACATGACAAAACTATTATACTCGGATGACCCATATTGGCATTAATAACTGAGCATACCTTGATAACATTAATAAAACTATCAATAACCATGTCCACATATTCCTCCTTAGTATATGAATTAAAGATGATGGAATTTGTTTCAAAGGGGCTTAGGTAGTCATTGTTACCAATGCTAAACATGTACACAGCACTAGACAGCAATTTGTTCGATTCTTTGTCCCCTAACTTCCCCTTCAACAGCTTTATAACGTTCTTGAAATACTGCAGTTGCGTTTTAAGATCAATTACCTGCATATATGCACAAAAATCAAATAAAAGAAAATCTATGTTTCCTTACTAGCTTCAATGTCGAACATGTAAACATAAATGTACAATCCAACTATCAGCTTAGACTTTTAGTTAGAAATCATATGACGCACAAAACCAGAATATGTTTAAACAAGACTCCCAGCGCCACAAGATGCAAAGTTCACCCCATTAACATATCCACGTCGCTCCTCCGCCTGGAAATACCCCGGAATTAATGGCAGCTTGGCAAACTCGGCTTGTTACCAAACATATATAATTAGTCAGACAAAAATCTGGGACGAGGAGACCAATAAAATCGAGAAATAATGAATTAGCTAGTCTTACCAATAAAATCTGGGATGAGGCGACCATCAGAAAACCTGCCTGTTGGGTACTTGAAAAATGAGTGACCATAGGGCCAAAAATTGGCCTGGAAATCAGTAGTGGTGTTGATGTAGTTATTGTTGCCAGGATCAAAGAGGGAGTCCCCAAACACAAAGAGGGCCACATGATTATGATGGGCTAAGCACAGCCGTGGATTGGCTAAGCTGCTAAGCAGAGCCAAGGCATACATATAGGAATACAAACTACCCATTTCCAGACTAATTATTTGACTGTATCTGTCTCTGTATTACAAGTTAAAGGAAGTAAAATTGAAATCTATGAATTCAAGTAATTAAATTGAGAAAACATATATAATCAAGGGAACTAATCGGATGCAAAACTCCCATTTATTTACACTAACTAACTGATCTAACTATATATAGATCCAAACCAAACTAAATAAGTATTAATACAAGAACAAAATTCTATCATCCAATTAGATTCTCTTGGTGTTAGTTGTTCTTGGTATTGTTCACAGGATGGAACAATAAATGAAGTGAAGAAGAAAGATACCTTCTGAGTTGAGAGTCAACAGCAGCGCAGCAAAATGATAAAGTGGTATCTCAATTTCTCGGCTTGGAGAGGGCAAATTATATCTGTGTGGACTACAATCCAAAACCACGTCGTTTTGATGTTAAAAAAAAAAAAAAATTCATTGCTCCATGTGCGTGTTAAAATAATGAACATTTTGGGGTAATATAATGTACTTTATGTATTAAAATAATATACTTTATATGTGCTCGAATAATGAAATTTCTGGGGTAAGATCATGTATTTTATGAGTTAAAATAATATACTTTATGTGTTAGAATAATGTATTTTATGAGTTGGAATAATGTCTAACGTACTTTGTGTGCTAGAATAATGAAATTTCTGGGGTGAGATGATATATTTTATTAGTTAAAATAATATACTTTATGTGTTAAAATAATATATTTTATGTATTTTTAGACCAAGATCGACACAACTGTGTGAATAACTGTCCACACAATAATAATTGGGAGTAGGCTCCAATAGAGATGATAGAGCTGAGAAAGAGCAAAGTGAAGATCAGAAAGGAAGGACTTTTTCTCATGTTTTTTAATTGTAATTGCATGAATCACGTGCAAGTCCTCCCTTCCAAAAGACTCGCCATTAAAGAATTCCGCGGTCCTATATTCCTATTCTTCCTTTCTCGTTGTACACATTATGCCATAAACTATGATACAAATTATAAAGTTTATTGATATATTATAAATTTTAAATATAAATATCGATTAAAATATAATAAATTTACTAAAAATAAATATGTAATAATAATCCACAATAAAACAATTGGCTTATTTGGGTATTGTCCTTGGGGCACTTATACATACATCCACCTTGTTGTTATTGTTATTTTTTGTTGCTAATAATTTTAGGGAAAATAATGTAATTTTAGTCCATCGGTACGGTTGTTCCTTACTAGCAGTTTTAGTCGATAACTTTTTACTATTACAATATACATCTCTAACTTTTCAAAAAAGTTACACTTTTAATCTTTCAATAATTCTATTTATAAAACACCATTTAAATAATAATTAAAAAAAAAAAAAAAAACTTACTCCATAACGTGGACAAGCTTGGTATCTTTTACCTGGATTAACACAACTACATGACACTTTCATGGGTAATAGATCACCACCACATTTACAACGAAAATTATACCCAAATTATGCTGAAGATGAAGTACCAAAATTAAGAGATGACATTCTATAAATAGTTGCTAAATTAGTTCATAAATATTAAGGACATTAATTATATACTTGGACATATAAAATTCAAAAACTTACCTTATATAGTTGGAGTGGGAGAAATACTTTTGGAATTCAAGAACCATGAAATACGTAGGAAGTGGAAAATAATGTTGCAGCAAAGTGGAAAAAATAATGCTTCAAGAATCATTTTTAACATAGATTTCAAATACCAAA